>NC_058132.1:643691700-643872947 GCF_016433145.1 Gracilinanus agilis | reverse complement strand
CTTCTCTTCTCTTCTCTTCTCTTCTCTTCTCTTCTCTTCTCTTCTCTTCTCTTCTCTTCTCTTCTCTTCTCTTCTCTTCTCTTCTCTTCTCTTCTCTTCTCTTCTCTTCTCTTCTCTTCTCTTCTCTTCTCTTCTCTTCTCTCTCTCTCTCTCTCTCTCTCTCTCTCTCTCTCTCTCTCTCCTATTTTTCTTTTTCCCCTTATGTCTTTTGGTGAAATTGTCCATACATTCCTTCAAATAGGGCATTTTTAGCTTAAGCCTTATCTCTAAATATCAAATGAAAGGATTTGTCACCAGTCAAGGTAGTTCAGGAATTAAGGAGTACTGTGCGAAAGTATTTGGATGAGGGTACAGACGGGGAATTCTTCTCTAAATTACAGAAATAATGCCATATAGGCCAAACCTACTGTAACTCTGATGTCTCTAAGCTCTTGACTTCCTGATTTCTTTTTTTTTTTTTAACATGCTGGCTTATTTTTAGAGAGTTATCTAGGACTATATATGGATTTTATTTAGATGGCTTTTGAGGTTTGAGGTGGAAAGGATTGAGGCAAATGAAAACTTCATTATGACTTTATACAGGCAGGTAAATGACTCACTTTAATTCACATCTTCTTTTTCCTTTCCTTTATCTTTTCAAAACCTTAACTAAAAATAAAATAACACACAATTGAATGATCACTTCATAGGCGATTACTTTAAAGTGAATAAAACAGCCTCATTCAACCTAAAGTAACTGATTAGGTGATACATCCCATTATATCAATTCCATGAGAATAAATCTTAATCAGCCAAATACTTTAGATTGAGCACAAAAATTCTTTGGGAGAAATGGAGAACCAGAATGATGTTAAAAGATAGATTATTAAAATTAACTGAGAACTATGTGTTACATTCTGTGGGTCATCTATAAAACAAAGACATGTGGAACCAAAACTGGTTGAGAATCTGATGGAGGTGGGAATTATTATGATTGTGAATTGGGAGAGGGAATTCCATGAAAACACCTGAAGAAAAATTTGGGGGGAATTAAGACTGATCTTATGTCTCCTCTGGGGATCTACATGGCACAGTGGATAGAGCATTAGACCTAGAGTCAGGAGGACTCATCTTCCTGAGTTCAAATCTGGCTTCGGACACTCGATCCTTTATTCCCAAAGTGAACCCTAACAACTTTCATTTTCAGTGATAGCAGATGGAATGGGAACCTGGTAAAGCTCTGACCTCCCTGGGCATGTTACATAACCCCATTTGCCTTAGTAATTTGCCTTCTGTAAAATGAACTGGAGAAGGAAATGGCAAACCACTCCAGAAGCTTCACCAAGAGAACTCCAAATGGGGTCATGAAGAGCTATGTATAACTCAAAGGATATAGAAATGAAAACAAATTATGTCTATTCTAACCCCAACCCTACCTACATTGACTAGAGGAAGAACTTGAGAGATCTGAAGGGACAAGAGGATTTAAGATTTCCCATGTTCCTATTGCCATCCAAGTCTCATTCCCTGGAGCAGCAGCAGTTGGTTACTATGACTGCCTGGGTTTGATTTGTTGTAACAAGACAGATTCATGGCTATCCAAAGAACACATTTGACAATTCACAGCATTCTTGAGGAAGTCTGAGTGCTCTAAAAAGGGGAAAAAGACTTCCAGAAAGCAGGTTCCCCTTGTTACTCACATTTCCTCCTTGGAATCTGTATACACTGGTAGGAAATTGTGTCACCCAACTTTGAGGGAGATATTGTAGATCAACTGTTATTTCCATATTACCTTAGTAAATACCCCTTTCATTAAGACAGCTATGAATGGTTTGGTTGAATAATTCATATAATTTATACAGGCTAATATACAAATGACAACCATGGTGGGAAGCATACCAATGGGAGCTCCTGAGCTAGAACACAAGGTATTATTCTCCTCCTCCAACCCAAGACTTCAAAGCTACCCCCTACATTGCTGAAGTGAGGAGAAAAACTGAGACTTTTACTGAAGTGGAAGCTTAATATAAGTCAATGGTGTGTCACCCTTCCTCTGCCCCTCCTCCCCCCCAATGAATTAAAGCCCAGAATGAAGGAAGTAATAGCTCTGTTATACTCTTCCCTGGTCAGTCTATATTCAGAGTAGCATGTTCTATACAGTGTATCGCCTTTAGGAAAGCCATTTTCAAGTTAAAGCATGCCCAAAAGTTGTTCAAATAGATAATGAGAGAATTTTAATTCATGAAATGTGATGACCTATTGAAGGGAATGAAACTATTAATCTTGGAGAAGAAAGGGCTTTAGAAAGACGAGATATTTACCTTTAAATATTTGAATAGCTGTCAGTAGAAAAAGGATTAGACTTGTATTATTTGGTAGAACTACAGAAAAATGGTGAGAGCACTAGATTTGGAGTCAGCAAGACCCGAGTTCAAATTCCATCTTCAACAATTACTATCTGTGTGGCTCTAGGAAAGTCTCTTAATTTCTTTCAGTCTCAGTTTCGTCATCCTGAGGCAAAATGATGACCTTGACTTTAATGGTTCAAATGTACCCACCTCCTCCCTATGACCCTGTGATGTAAAAGAAGAGACAGATCTGCATTTGATATCAGAAAAACTCACAATAACAAAATACTTGCTATCAATGAGAGCTTTCCTGAGGCAGAAAAGGCTCCTTCTGAAGAAGCAGCTGCCCCACTCTGGAGACTCCTGAGCAGAGTCTGAATCACTGTTTGTTGGAGGTGTTTTATGAGGGATTCTAATGCAGGTATAGACGGGAAAACAATGGCCTCTGAGGTTCCTAACAGCAACTCAGTACTGTGATTTTGGTATCATTAAGAGAGTTTTTCTCAATTTCTCCTTTTTTATATCTGAGAGGCAAAGGAGCGAAAAGATTACTGAGGAAGAGCCCCCCCTTCCCACTTGCTGTGCAGGCTGTCAGGTGGTGACAGTTAGAAGGGAGGGACTGAGTGTGGTTAGTAAGTTGCAGACACGTGGAAAGGATTTTCTTCTCTGTGTCTCCAGGGGAGAGGAGTGTGTGACTCACTCTGGGACTGAGAGGAGAATGAGGGACAAATTTAAGGCCTTTATTGATTATTGAATACCTTGGGTAGATAGTAGATAGATAGTGAGTAAATTATTAGATAGAGTAGAAAAGTTAGGCTGGAGCCTGGCTTCTGCAGAAGACCCTGCCCTCAAAGGCAGATAGATTTAGGGTTTTTTAGAAAAAATTTAGTTAGGATTGGGATCTTAGGTATAGTGATAAGCTATTATAAGATTACTCTCACTTTCTTCCTTTCTATTGCCTATCCATATTTTCCTAATAATAAACTAAGTGTTTTGTGTTTAAGAAGCTGCTCTCCTGACTTTTGTTCAAACTCCTACCCCAAAAATTTAACCCTTCACAGTATATAATGGATAGCCATATTCCAATAATCCCCTACTGACATGGATCCATACAACACAGAGCCTTTTGTTTGATTCTAAACTGACATTCTGAATCTCTGTCTCTCTCTCCTCTGTCTCTCTCTCTCTCTGTCTCTCTCTGTCTCTGTCTCTGTGTCTCTCTCTCTCTCTCTCTCTCTCTCTCTCTCTCTCTCTCTCTCTCTCTCTCTCTGTCTCTCTCTGTCTCTCTCTGTCTCTCTCTCATTGAATAATACAACTCCTTTGCCCCCTGACTTTGCTGGCAGTATTAGTGGGCATGCTTGGTATTCTTAGGAAGCCTTCAGAACCATATTCTAAGTTTGTGTACTGTTCAGTCCCAGTGTTTCTGCTTCTGAAAAGCCACTCTGATTTTTGCAAATAACTTCAGGATTTTGTTGTCCCAGAGGAAGGAGAGGATCTCCAAGCTCCTAGTAAGGTGTTCAGGGAATAAAACATCAGCCAGAGGCCAGCTTGCTTACTGATAGTGCCCTGCGGTTGTGCCCTTCTTGCCTCTGCATGTGCAGCGCAGGTGTCGGGACTGTATACAGGGTGGCTGATGGTGTCTGGGAAAGAACAAATAATCTTCCCACTTCAGCAAACAGGCACAGATGGATTTCAGGCAAACAGCTTGGAGGGGCAGCCTGGAAGTATAACATGAAGAAGCAGCAGGAGCAGGCGGCCTAGATGAGGACAGGTTTTATTTGCACACAAACTTTGGTTGTTGTGAAGGTGCTGACAAGGTTCACAAGTTCGACTTGGAGGTGGAGATTCTGCTCACCTAGAAAACACTTTAAATCCTGTAAGAGTTAAAACTAGATATTTAAGGTATGGTTGCCAGAGATCGGATTAACGCCATTTCAAATTAAAAATAGACCCAAGTCCGGATGACTTTTTATAGAAGTTTATTTACAATTAGGAAGGTTGAAGGTAGGGAAATTGAGAGAGAAACTCTGGCCCAGACTAGAGGTCTGGACCAGGTAAGAATTTAGAGGCCCAGCAGAGGGGCACAGAGGTTAATTAAACAAGGCTTCTAGCCACAAGGCCTCCTCCAATAAGAGAGGCCAGAGAGGCCTCCCTGAGGGTAGAGCCTCCAGAAACACGAAGGGAGGAGAAAAGAAGTCAGCCTAACTGACAATTCAGAGGGAAGCAGTCTGAGGTCTCACCAGAGATCCTTCTACATCAAGTTCAAAGCGCCAACTCCCCCACAGGTAGTTACCATCATGCAGCATCTTTAGTCACTTCCTGCATCCACCTCCAATTTTAAGTGGACAAATGGCAGCCTCAGTATTGTTTTGGACTGCCCAAAGGGCAGTCCCTTGTTTTTGATTTGTTACTTATTGTCACGTGTGGGTAACAGACATTCCCCTCTCCACTTAATTCTAAGTTGGGTGGGGTGACATTATTTCTGATGGCTAGAGTCTAAATGATGAATGAGGATGAGCTAATTCCATTTACACAATCCCAAGGAAACACTTTAAACACTTTAAAACACTTAAAAACACTTTAAATCCCAAGAATCAGCTTTCACTTGTTTGCTAATATTTCTGTGCCCGAAAGGGTTCAGAGTTTTTTATTTGTCTTCTCACATGCAAGGGCTCTTGTATATCAATGATTTCTATTTTTTTTTTAAACCCTTAACTCCTGTGTATTGACTTATAGGTGGAAGATTGGTAAGGGTGGGCAATGGGGGTCAAGTGACTTTCCCAGGGTCACACAGCTGGGAAGTGGCTGAGGCCGGATTTGAACCTAGGACCTCCTGTCTCTAGGCCTGACTCTCACTCCACTGAGCTACCCAGCTGCCCCTATCAATGATTTCTTTTTTTTTTTTTTAAACCTTAAACCCTTAACTTCTGGGTATTGATTTATAGGTGGAAGATTGGTAAGGGTAGGCAATGGGGGTCAAGTGACTTGCCCAGGGTCACACAGCTGGGAAGTGTCTGAGGTCAGATTTGAACCTAGGACCTCCTGTCTCTAGGCCTGGCTCTCAATCCACTGAGCTACCCAGCTGCCCCCTATCAATGATTTCTTAATTATCACTATGTACTTCTTCTCTAAATGAAGAGAGGTGGCCTGGTAAAGTGCAGGAGATTAGCAATGTCTGCCACCTATAAATTGCACTGAGGCAGAGGGGCCTCAGAGCAGGACTGCTAGGCATGAAATCACATTGTTACTTACAATATTCAAGTTCACTGCACATTAATCCTAAATTCCAGAATACACTATTGTAGTCCCAGAATATCTTGAGAAGGATCTACTCTATTTCCACACATTTCAATATTATTGTCAGCCAAAGAGAGTTGTCAATTAGTTTATATTTGAGCTTTCCATCCATTAATAGTAGAAAGCATGATATGATGGAATGAACTCTGGACTTGTAGTTCAAAGACTCACATTTGAAAATTGGCTCTACCCCCTGAATGTAAGACCTTGAGTAATAGAATTTATCTCTCTAGACCTCTGTTTCCTCATTTTTAAAATAAGAGATTTGGAAGAACAAATCCATCTTAAAATCTGTAGTTACATAGCAAGGTCATTATCTGTGTTCTAGTATATTTTTGAACTAAATGTTACTGTAATATTTTAATTCATCTTTCCAGAATTCTGTAATTCAGGTGAAAAATAATTTGATATGTCAATGTTTTCTAATAAACTATGTTATGGATGAGTGTGTACAAAATAGTATACATTAAAATTTGTGCCTTTTATTATTCATCCTTGCCAATCGCAGAGCAGTGGCATATTAGGAAAGTAGAGATGGAATTGGGATTAGAAGCAAAGCTCCCATCTCTAGGGTTGACACAATTTCTATTACATCATTGTCATTGAGAGAGAGAATTAGACCGTCATGGAATTTGGTTACCTTAGTGTTCTGGATCACTCAGTATCATCATATTCTGACAACCTTACTTAAATATTTAAGTTTAATGGATGATCTGGTAGATGACTTGATAGACATGGCATCCTCTATGTGGGATATCCTAGAGAGCTAATTCTGGGAGCTTGGAGTTAGTAGCATGTGTGGATAGTCAAAGTTTTCTATCACAAAATCAGGACCAACATTTTTTCATTGACTATATAGTCTGAACTAGCCACATCTTTAGAAGGGTCTAACATCAACACTGGAGCATTATATAGAATTTGAACCTTAGGGAAGAGATTCTTCCTTCCCTCACACCATTCAGTAAAGAAAGGTATGTCTTGGGGCCTCCTTCCCCTTCTGGTAAAGGGTGGCTCCCCCCAAAACAGGCCTTGGTATTTGCTGTCTTCATTTTGTTTCTCTATTCTAGATGTAGGTAGCAGAGGTTCAAATATTGCCCAGGAGCTCAAGCCACTGAGATTCATGAATCCAGGCTGAATCCAGTCAGTCCAGCAGTGATATCCTGAGGAGCAATAATTCCAGGACTCCAGCCCTCTTGAACATGTTGGGAATAAAATTATTTCAGACCATCTCTAAATTGTGAGCCTTATCCCTGCCAGGTAGATACTGACACTCCTCCACTTCTAGATTGAGATGGTTGGAGAAAATTATGCCTCCAAGTGGACGATGTTTGCACATTTATTCTTTCCTATCTTTGAAGCAAATATTCCTTCATAAAAGCAAGTCTATTAAGTAGTTGAATAGAACTGGACCATGAAAACTGGGGAGGAACCCAGTCAGTGGGGGCTTGAGCTGACGGCAGAGAAGAAGTCTCCTCAACCCTTTGAGAGTACCTCAGAAAACTGAGGAAGGGGATTCTGAGAGGGCTGATCTTCAGAGAGGAGTGCCTGAGCCAACCATTTTTCCTCATAGTTTTCTTTGTTATGATCTTGTATACATGTAGTGAGATGAGATATTTTTCTCATGTAATGACTTCTTTCTACATTCTTTTCCCATTCTTGATGATAGTTGAAATTTCAGGTATCTACCAAGTTTGTTCAAAGAATTTCCAGATCTCCATCAATAGTTTTTGCTTATGGGACCACAAGAGACCATCTTTACATGAAAAAAAAAATCCAATTTACCATATTCCTGACAAGGAGTTCCCCAGCCTCCCCTGTATGACTTCTAGAGATGGGGAACTTACTCCTTCCAGGGGCAATCCATTCCACTTTTGAATCCTTCTCTAAGGCTAGGACTGTTTTCCTAATGAGGAGTCTAAATGTATAAGATACAAGGATTTGCTTTTCATAATATAATATCTCTTCCTTCCTTTCCTTTCTCACAGTCTCTCCTCTGGTCCATTAGTTCATCCTCTCACATATAAACATTATGATACCCTCCTAACGTGTTTCCATATCTCCAGCATTTCCTCCTTTTCCCAATCTATACACCATGTTAGTGTACTTTGTCCAAACATCTGTCCTTCATACTTCTCATCACCATAGTCTATGTCAAAACCAATTATAGGATAATGATATATTTATCCCACTGAAACTGATTAAGACACAAGAGAGGTCCAGAATATCCATTATATGCACTGTACTCTCCTGGCCCGTAAATATATCTTTTTTAAGACTACTGATAGTGTTGGTCCCTCCATTCCACATTCATCATAGATTTGTACTTCCTATTTCATGAGCTCTAGATCTGAGCTGCAAGGCATAAGTTTTTAGTCCTATAGGTTTCAGGGTAATACTGTCAGTGATCATCATCTTTGAGAAGCCTGTTGTTATGGGCATCAGCTCCTGCTGGGCAGTCAACTCCAGAACTCCTAAAATCTCCTATTCATGAGTGAGCCGCCAAGAAGCATCTGTTTCTAAATATGGTAGTTTGTTGACCCCATGCTAAGAGAAGAAAGCAAGCAAGAAGTGGTCAGCAACTCATTCTTGAGTAACCAAGTACATATTCTCAGTGCAATATATTTAGAGACATTATTGTGGCTGCTGGGAGGAGGAAGGGCATTCTTCATACCTTTCACCCTTTTTGGAACTAGGATATTCCAAAATGGTGGGGCTACAGTCCCAAAAGGTGCAGTCCCTTTTGCAGAACCTATATGGTCTCTCCCCATATAACACAGAAAGTGGATGTTGCTTCCTGAGTCAGATCCCATTCATCTTAGATAAAATCTCTACCTTGACAGGTACATAGAAGTTCATCAGGAACCACTCCATTATCAGAAAGTAGATGTAGATTGTTGCTTCTTGACTAAAGACTATACCTAGAAATTTCATGAGGTAGATCGTGGTACTAAATTTTAGAAGCCCTTTGATTAATCCCTAAGCAAAACAGGATCATCTAATTTAGAGGTAGAATGGATATTAGATGTCACAATTTCACAGATGACATTAGAGGCCAGAGAAATTAAGTGAATTACTGGACACCACACAGGAAGTAAGGGACAGAGCCAGGATTTCAAAACCAGGTCCTCTGCCTTTATGCTAGAACACTTTCTAAAATTTTGTAAGTCACCCATCACTCAGTAATCATCAGTGTGAGCTGAAACCCTTGGACAGGGTGGGCCTTGCTCTTACAAGTCTGGATAATTATAATAGCCTGCTGATGGGTTTGCCTGCTTCAAGGTTCTCCCCACTTCAGTTCATTCTCCTTTCAACCACTAAAGTGATTTTCCTAAAGTGCAGGTTCAATTATGTCAACCCTGTCACCCTCTTTAAACATTAGTAGCTTCCCATGACTTCTAGGATCAAATACAAAATGCTCTTCACCATTCAAAGTCCTTTATAATGTATTCCACTCCTACCTTTTCAGTCTTCTTACATCTTACTCTCTCACATCAGGGAGCTCTCTTCCATCAAGTGACATGGGCCTCCAGGTTGTCTCATGAACAAGACTCTCCAGCTCTTAGCACTAGGCATTTTTTCTGGTTGTCTTCCAGGCCTTCAATGTTCACTCTCCTCTGGTCTGCCTAGGACAGCACTGGAGAAGACGTGGCAGGTAGGCAGAGCTGGCGCTCAGGGAGCTGCTCAGGTCTCCCTCTTCCCAGTGCCCAAGGACATTTTTAGCATGCCACAGCCCTCTTCCTGGCCACCCAAAGCAAACACTTTCTCCCTTAGCTCTTTCTGGTAATGTAGGGCTCACAGAGAGCTTGAATTTGCCCTCTGGGCACTCAAACTCAGAAAAGGTTTGCCAATGCTGGTAGGACCTCTCAGGATTCCTTTAGGTGCCAACTAAAATTTCACCCTCTACAGCAGGGGTCGGCAACCTTTTTGGCCGTGAGAGCCATAAACGCTCCATTTTTTAAAATGTAATTTTGTGAGAGCCGTGCAGTGCTCACAGGGCCGCTCCTGTAACAGCGCCTGAAAAAAAAAATGGACTTCATGGCTCCTGCAGAAAGATCCAGATCTGGTCCTCAAAAGAGCCAGATATGGCTCGAGAGCCATATGTTGCTGACCCTTGCTCTACAGGAAGCCTTTCTTAGCCCTTCTTAATTCTAGTACTTTTCCTCTCTTAGTTATCTCTGATTTCTGCTGAATATATCTTGCTTTCTAGAGATTTCTCAAGCCATTTTCTCCTCCATTAGCTTGTAAGATCCTTGAGAGCAGGGACTATTTTTTGCCTCTTTTTGTATGCACAGGATTTAGCATAGTGCCTGACATGCAGTAGGTCCTTACTAGAGGTTCATTGTTTAATAAGAATGAAGACTGTATTATTGCAAGGGAGAAAACATGAGATCTTTGGACCTTCTGTTTAGGAAGGTAAGGAGGCTCTGAAATGAATGGAAATGGATATGACGTTGTGCTCCCAGGCTGCTCTTGAACAGAGGGTAGTACCTCATGCTTGGCGGTAGTACCAAACCTGGTGATACCTTAAAGCAGGGGTCGGCAACGTATGGCTCTTTCTGCAGGAGTCATAAAGTCAACCGCGGCACAGCAACTAACAGTTTACGCATGACATCGTGCGTCACGTGATACGTCATGTGATCCTTTTGGTACAAGGACTATCTTCTAAGATAGAAGCTCCCTCATTGATGTTGCCACCGAGACAAATCCTGGTCTTTAGTTCGGCTTGGTAGCTGTGCTGCGTGTTCCTCCTTCTGCCCTCCTTTTACTCTTTCCACACCTGTTACTGACATCTTGGGGTTCTGTTATAGTGATGGATCGCTTTTGTCTACATTCTCTCCCCCTCTGCCTCTGATTTACATGGCTTTATCTCAGGGCATTCATGGGGTCTGCACTCCCTATTTGTGGGATTGTTACTGTTTTTAACTTTTCTACCTGCTCTTAAAGGGGAACTAGAGTCAGATTATATCTTGACATAGGCTTCATTAGTGAGAAGCATTTCTCCCCAGTAGTTGTTTCCTTGGATACAGAATGATGGAGGAGGCAGCACTGATCAACACCTGGACCAGGAAATGTGTGTGGTGTGTCCTGGCCAGTTTTCCATGAAAAGGTACCCTCCTCCCCCACTACTTACTAATGCCTGCACACAAGTCATGTGATTTTCTGTAATCTCCTGATCTCCTACTTAATTTATGCAGCCAAATGGCTTAACCAGCAGGCCGGCAGCTTTTTCTTCTCCTGTTGCCTGACTTGAGAGAAGGAGAGGAAAAAGTATTCTTCACTGAATTTTTCTCTCTTCATTTCAGCAATTTTCTTAGTGTAAAGGAGTTTTATATGTATGTGTGCAGTTATATCAGTACTATAGTGCCCCATTAAGTCTTGTTTTTGGATTAATAATCAAAATAATTTTGATTAATAATCAGCAAAACCATGCAGCACCAGAAGTCACATTAATGTACTTTATTCATCATTGGTTAGCACATAATAACGTTATTAAAAATAATTCAGAGACTTATTGTACTTTAAAAGTGTTGTTCTTACATAAAATGCACATATTTACTTGTGTTCAACGTTAAACCTTTTGTACGGCTCTCATGAATTTACATTTTAAAAAATGTGGCATTTATGGCTCTCACAGCCAAAAAGGTTGCAGACCCCTGCCTTAAAGTTTAAAGCTTGTGCTTCCTTCTCTGTACCCCTTTGAGTTAGAGGTTATGGTTTCCCCTCTTCCTTCAGATAAATTCAGAGCTAGCTGGGCTATTTAGTCACAGCTTAGGGGGCATTGCGAGCATAGGCATAGTGTCAATGTGGAACCAGTGTGGGGAAGCATCTCTGGATACCACAATGTTAATGAGTCAAAGAGCTTATTTTTGAGGTTTACTCTTTTAAAAACTGTCACCTTATAAATCCTTAAGTACAGGGAAGGCACAATTGACATTTCAACCAATAATGTAAATTAGATGTTTACTCCAGATGAAAGACTAGGGCAAAAATGCATTTTAAGTGATTTGCTTGGACCTCCATAAACTTGGCAAGTTTTCAAGCTCCCACCCATGATTAAGTTCTAGTCAAATATTGAAACCTTAAGTTCAACCTCTGATTTTCTGAAGCTGACTCTTGTTCTGACCGTAATGCTTGGAACTCAAAGCATCTTAAGTAGCAACACAAACAGGTACACTGGGTTCCTAGTTCTAGCATCTAAGAATCACATATGAGACCCTTCAGCTGAGAGTCTAAATAGATGTCATAAGAGATTGTCTCCTAGTTTCATAGGATCACAGGACCACATTTCCCAAGCTGAAAGGAAAACAAAGAGGCCACTGAGTTCGAATGCCTGTCTGTGGGCCAGAATGTTGGTAGAACTGGATCCCTTTCAGGTAACTCCCCATATTCCCAGAACACCAACTTGAACCACTGCAAGTAGTAAAGTTATGGTACAATCCTGGGCTTGTTAGTGTTAACTTCACCCCAGGTCAATTGGTCTGCCACCTATGTGTGTACCTTTTTGGCAAGAGGAGTAGAAAAATAACTCTTAGGCATTGGGGAAAGACACTTCTGAGGCACAAGAGACTCTCTTGCCTGGCTATTTTGTTCATCATTTTTTCCCAGAATCTTTCCTTTGTTTTATTCATTGGACTACTACTACTTGATGGAATTGGGATACAATTTTGGTAAAAAGACTTTATTTGAACCCTGGGACCATCAATGATTCATTGTATCAGATGCATAGTGATAAATGATACCAGAGTTATCATTTAAACCCATAGTCCCTGAAATCAGGTAATTTGATTCTTTTATTGAATTTTTTTTATTTTGAATATTTTCTCCTAGTTACATGTTTCATGTTATTTCCTTCTCCCCCAAACCCCCCTAACCTCCCGTAGCTGATGTACAATTCCACTGGGTTTTACATGTATCACTGATCAAGACCTAATTCCATATCATTGATAGTTGGACTAGAGTTATCGTTTAGTGTCTCCATCCCCAATAATATCCCCAACAGCCCATGTGTTTAAGCAGTTGTTTTTCTTCTGCATTTCTCCTCCCACAGTTCTTCCTCTGAATGTATTCTTTATGCATAGGTGACATTTTTTTTCTGCCTTGTACTCATACTCAAACATTCAGAAAAAAATCAGGACATGACAAAGGAGTCAGTTACAGTTGCCCCATAAACTTAGTCAGACCATAGAAACATAATAATTGAAAATAAGGAAAATGTCAGGAATGATGGGTCCTGGCAATGAATACCTGTTCTCAATTGCCTTTCAAGAAAAAAAAATGAAAAAAACGTGCATTCCAGGTTGTTGCAGACACAGATCAATACCCAGCCAAAACAAAACCTCCCAGTGCTGTCTCCCTCTCTTTTCAATGGCTTCTTCTTCAGGGACAGATCAAAGTCAGAATCATCCTACAAAGTGACTCTTCAATTTCATCTCCAAATGAGAGGCAAGGACAAAAGCCCCAGAGTAAATGTAGTAATGATAGTAATAACGTTTATCAATAGGACTGTTAAGCAAGCAAAACTACAAAAAAAAACCAACTAATTGCTCAGAAGAGACTATGGGTAACTGCATGTGTGGCATGGACCAGTTGTCAGAGCAAGTCTATCCACAGTCTTCCTGAATATATACTATTCACTGTGTTATGATTAAAAATATTCAAAAGATTGCTTGTTTAGGTAAGAATATGAATTTCTTTATTATGCTAGAAATAAGCCAATAAGTTGGTGGTCTGTGATCCTCTTGAAAGTCAAAGATCAAGATGTTCCTTCATGCTGATCTATAAATACTGTTTTTGGAACTCATTATACATCCCCTCCCTTGAACATTCCAAGACATCTCTAATGGGCAAATAGCTAATTAGAAAATGGGTTTAGAAATCTCAAACCCTCCCTCATTATTTCATTGCAAGAGAGGCAGATATTCACCTAAAAAAGGAAAATTCAAGCACACCTTTTTACCAGCCTCATGGCTGCCCACTGTACTTTCCAATAGGTCAAATTTCAACATGGTTGATCAATCCTGCCTTTAATCCTTTCAAAATCTTGTCAAAAGAAAAAAAGGTCTTCGCCTAGATTAATAGCTTGGGAGACTGGAAATAGCCTTAGCTTGGAAGAAGGATGTTTCAACTTGAACTTGGGAGGCTAAGGGGGAAATGATTTCACAGAAATATTACTGATAAATAACATAATCCAATATAATTTTCCTCAATACAAAAAATGGTAGAATCATGATCTAAATACAAAAGGGGATAATTCAGTGAAAGCCCAGCTCATATGAGCATGGGCAAGATACTTCGCCTGTTGTAATGTCTCACATAGACTTTGTAATAAAAGCAGATATTCTAGGATTTTTTTTCACTTTGCTTACTGCGTAGTTAAGGAAAAGAAATAATTGGCTTCTGAGCTGGAAATAAAAATTTATAAAAAAGAACTCCCAAACTCACCTTTTCTCTTATATGCCAGGCAGTGACTGAGTGAAGAGGCAAAAAATTGTTGTAAACCTTCAGGTGGGGAAAGAGACAATCATCTATTGTCATAAGTGCCATGTATGTGAAGTGGTGGGCACGTTGCCCTGCTGCTGCTTCTCACCTTCTCTTTTCTTTAATGCTTTAATTGAAGGAGTATTGGCGATGGGCTCCAGGCTATGACCCTAGGTCATGATCTTGTTAGCTTCAAAAGGTCAGAGAAGCACCAGGACTCAAGGTACTGGAGTCCAAACTTAAGATTGTGGGCAGGCAAGATCAATAAGGAAGGGAACCTCTAGAAAAATGCTCTAAAGACCCAATGTTTCAGAAAGAGTGGAAATCAGGCCAATATTGCCCAGCATTCATGCTGGCTTTTTGTGGGTCCTGTAGAAGTTTGGTTCATTTGGGGAAATCGTGGAGGAGCTCTTACTTGCACATTTCTCTGGCCAAATTGAAGTTGCTGCATCTTCACATTCTATTATGAGCTTACAAACAAGTCATCTTCAGACTTCTCTATGAGGGAGGCAGGAAACCAAAGTGGCTGTCAGTCAAAATGTATTTAAGGAATAATTACTTTGTGCCAGGAACTGTGCTAAAAGTCAGACATATGGAGAAAGGGAAAACTAGCCTCTGCCCTCAAGGAACTCGCATGTTTAAACTGACGCAAAATAATGATATGAAGTGACTTATTCTTCTCCACAAGATACAAATAAAAACAGATGGCATCAATTTATTCATGTGGGATTAGTGAAAATGCCCAGGTTGTAAAGGAAGTATATTGGCAATAATAGTGGATCTGATGTCAGAGAACTTGAGTTCAAAGCCTACCTTTTTAACTAACCACTTGCATGACCACCGGTAAATCACTTAACTAACCTCAATGATAGTGTTTTTATTTCAGTAAAATGAAGGTGTTGGGCTAGATGTTGTTTCAAGTCTCTTCCTCCTCTAAATCTTATTAAAGGATTATAGATACCAGCTGGTCATTCCAAGTAATAGACAAGACTATGGAATCATTGATTCTAAAGGCCAGTGGATCTGAAGGATGAAAATTGATTCATTGAAGAACATGGATTAAATTTCTTCTCTGCTGCCTCATCACAAAATAGGTTTATTTTTAATGTTTTCACTATATATGCTTTTTTTTCATGATTTTTTTGAACCCTTAACTTCTGTGTATTGGTTCCTAGGTGGAATAATGGTAAGGGTGCCCTTACCAATGCAATGGGGGTCAAGTGACCTGCCCAGGGTCACACAGCTGGGAAGTATCTGAGGCCGGATTTGAACCTAGGACCTCCCGTCTCTAAGCCTGACTCTCAATCCACTGAGCTACCCAGCTGCCCCCTACATATATGCTTTAATGATATTTTCCTGTTTTTTTTTATGACTATAGTTATTCCAGATATCTCTCCTACACTCTCCCTTCAGAGAGCTATACCGTATGGCAAGTATATACTCCTAGAAAGGGAAAAATCAGCAAGACTATACATTGAAAATGCCCTAAAACATATGCCATGTATACCACCTGGGGACTTCTAACCTCGACAAAGAGGTAAATTGGACAAATATTCTGATATCTCTTCATTTGAATTCTGCTCAGTCTTTATAATTGTGTTATTTTCTTTTGATTTTTTTGGTGTGTTCTTCTTTCCATATACATGGTGGTACTTACTGTGTCTATTTTTTCCCTTGATTCTACATACTTCAGTCATCAACCGTTGAAAAAGACCATAAAGATCATAGCTTCAAAAAGTCTATGAACACCCTATCCAGCTGTAAAGGCTTCATGCATGGGCCTGGAACTGGATTAAGTACTTATTGTCTGATTGTCAGCCTATCTAGACTTAGACTATCTCTTCATTTCAGGATTGATCTAACAATGTTTTTTGTTTGTTTGTTTGTTTGTTTTGTTTGTTTGTTTGTTTGTTTGTTTGTTTTGTTTGTTTTGGTGAAAGTAATACATAAAATAGTCTATGAAATCCTGAAAGAATTATGAGATATATCAAAGAAATGAAGTTTCAAGCTGAGAGATTCCTTTGTTTTTGAAGTATGGAGAAGTGCCCCATTGGTGTTTGAAGTTATTATAATGGTGTCAGTGGTGGTAACCTCTGAATCTTGGGGCAGATGTGAAAAGACTGGCAAAGGGCCTCCAATAAATTTAACTTGAAGGAACTGTTTAAACTGCTTATGTTTAGTTAGGAGAAAACTCCTGGTGAGACGAGGGACATTATAATTTCATCAAATATTTAAGTACTGTCATATTGGACATGATTTTAATTTCTTCTGTTTGGCCCCAGATCTGAGAAGATGAGTGGAAGTTGCAAGAAAGTAAATTTAGACTTGATGTAGAGGACTAAAGACATTCCAACTAATAGAGCTAAACAAAAATTGAATGGGTATGGAATGGCTTCAAATGATAGGGGTTCCCATCACTGAAGGATTTCAAGCAGAGATTTCAAGAAGTGGCAAGATGACTACTTTTGGGGAATATATTAATGTGGATATTTTAGGTATAGGTCAGACTAGTTAGTCATTGAAACCTTTCTTGATTTGGAAATTCTGAGATTAGGCATTAATTTCTAACTCCTATGGATGCATGGACATGGCAAGTACTTTGAAACTTCAGAAATGTACTTAGAAATGACAGGGGTGACTATGGAATTTTGATTTCTGCTATTGAATTTGACCAATTAGATATTTGTCCAATGACTCTGCCTACTTCTCTTATTTAAATTCTTTACCTTCTGCATTAGAACCAATACTAAGTATCAATATCAAGGCAGAAGAGAAGGATTAGGAAGGGTTAGGTCACTTGCCTAGGGTCACACAGCTAGGAAGTGTGGGGTACAGATTTGAATATAGGACGTCTCATCTCCAGGGTGCTATTGTATCTATTGAACTACCTTACTGCCCCCATCCTCTCTTTGTATAAATGAATAAATAGATTTAAAAATAAACCAGGGCTGGTTCTCAAGACAAGGAAGCTATTGAAAGTCATCAAGAAGTGTGAAAATTAAAATTTGGTTGCCAATAAATGTAAGGGGAGAAATGGGTTTGACTAATAATTAAGAGTTAAAAAGAGATTGTGGTCACCATTTATAAAATATTAACCCTTAAGTCAGAAAAAAACTGCTAGCAGCTTTTATTTACAATAAGGTAGAGATATTAAAGTGGGAAGTAAAGAAAGGAGGTAGAGAAATGTCTTGCCTACCAGCCTAAGTGCTGATCTGGTGAAATCTGGCTCAGCCCCCAGCAAGGACTCTCTCAAGTCTCCATCTCCACATGGAAGTTCCAGTGGCATTTTCAGCCAGAAATCCACCAATGCAAGCCTCTTCCTTTAGCCTGAGTCACTCACCGAGCAAGCCTCTCCAGCACAGAATGCTCCAGCCCAGGATGAGTCCAGGTAAAAGTGACTGCCTCCAAGAATCTTACCAGAGATCACAATAAAGAGAGTGTCCCACTGAAGCACCAACCAAGAGAGGGTATCCTTGTTGAAGAACCAAGAAAGTCAAGAGTGAATCTTGACCTTTGTTCTCACCTTTTATAGTCCTTTATCCAAGTCACTTCCTGTCTCTCATCTCTCCCTCTCTCCACAGGAACCAATCACAGCCTCCCAATTTGCCTATTACTACCCAAATGTGGCAGTGCTTGTGGCCTTTGGGGGTGTGAACTAGTAAGTGACTTGTGAACTCTTACTTAATGGTTAGCTAGGTACTAAGTAAGGGTACTTTAATTCTTGATTTGATTAAATTAAAGGTTGCTGACTGATTACATTAAAATAAGCAAAGAGAGTTAATTCTCTGTTCACAATTCCCCCTGTGATTCTATTGGGAAACAAGCATGCTGAAATCTCCCAGATTTACATGCCTAGTTTCCCCAATGAATCATTTAAAATAACTAGCTTATACCTCTAAAGATCTTCTAGCTAAAGATGCATATAATATTACACTTTCTAAGAGGAAGTTACAATAGTTGGAGATGAAATGGAAATAGTATAAAGAGAGAGGAAAACCAATGATTGGTAGGCACCTTGACAAAAAAGCCAATTAGGGGGCAATCCCCTTTGGCATTAGAGTTTACATTCAGAATAAATATGTTCAACCCCCTTTAATTCAATTAATTATACTCAAAGTTCATTCTGGATCTTTGATGCAGTGTGTAGTTTCTGCAGGCTTCTTTATGGCACTTTCTCCAAACAGTTCACTTTGTTGATTTGAGGAGTTAGCAAAGTCTTTTTCTGAAATTCCTCTCAAAAATTACACAGAAGTCTAAGATTGAGCAGATTAGTTCTCATCCTCAATCCAATCATCCTTAACCATGAATATTACTTTAGCTGAAAAATGGTCTTGATTATTGTATAAAATCATTTTCCATATCCTGAAGTGTCTTGAATTCTCTCAATGGACAATATTGCCCATCTCTTTTAAAACCCTGAAGACTGTAATATTTCTGTGCTGCAGCTAACCATGTTTCATTGGAGAAAATCCAACATTCTGAAAAACAAGCAGCAGGAGAGTTGCACTGAGCTGATGAATGAAGCCATTGATTTGCATTTATATGGCACCTTTCATCTTTGAGCCTCTGAAACTGGTTTCCCAAATTGATTAACAAGCTCTTGCAGGGTATTGCCCATAATTTTGTCCTTTAAAAATCATTTTATGATTAGATCAACCAGGCGTGTCTTCAGTAATAACTACATAAAAGAAGGAAGAGAATTTGCCCACAGTCATCAGGTAAACCCAGATGAAAATGTCTGAATCCAATGAAGGCCAAGGGTAAATGTTAGGATAAATGGAGTATTAATTGCTAAGAAAAATTGGTCAGTGAAACTGATTCTCATGAGGAATGATTGAAGCCCTGTCCCTGGGAAGTGATTGCTAAGCCTGGAGCATACTGTTTTTGCAAATTTCTTTTGCAAGTCATTTTCCAACTAGCTATATTTCATCACAGCCTATGAAGTAGGTCAACAGACATCCTTGGAGAACTGTGCCCAGAATTGAAGTTCATAATTTGAGAAGAATTTGCAGAAGTTGGAGAGACTACAGAAAAGATGACTGAAACAATTGAGAGGGGTGGCAAATGGCAATGGACAGAATTGATTTCATCTGGGCATGTTAATCCATCTGGATTAAAAAGTATAAAATCTAGTTCCAATCAAACTGACATTTTCCCCCAGAACAATAGTCAGCATTGGGATGTATTTATTTATTAATACAGAAAAGTCTAGAAAATCAAAAAATCATTGCTAATGCCTACAATAGACAATAGTAGTGGTCCAGTTTGGAAAAAAAGATAGAAATATTTGGGGTTAAATAAGGATAGAACCTTCCTCCTTTAAAATCCTACATTTTTGTTGTGTCTGTTTCTGGCTCCATCAGACTACAGAAAAATCATTTTCTCTTTCGATATAAAGCAAAGAAGAAATCGTCTAAATTGTTAGGATTTTCTGAAACACTGAGATGACAGGGATTAATATAGAAGCCAGAGAGAAATGAAATTAATATAGGACATAATTTTCTTAGTCTCTAGTTAAAGAAACCTGAACAGATCTAGTTTTCCTTCTACTCTAAAGTCATTCAATGACCTTCAAAGTATTCTTGTCATTCACTTTGGCAAGACTCATCACTGTCATGAAACTATCAGAGAGGATGTTTCTGAGAACCAGCCCTTCTTGGGATTTCTCTGTGTGCTGAATATAAAGGGAAAAATAATCTTGTTTCTAGATGAAATTTTAGAACAACTAAAACTCTGAATATCCCTTAAGTATCCATTGAAATTTGACCTAATCTCTTGGGCATCCTTGGAGACCTAATTAGCTGGATGCATTTCAGTAAACTGTGAAAATTCCTTTAACTTGGCACTGCAGTCTCCATTTTAAGCTTCTTTGTCTGACACAAATAAATTCATTTCAACTGTGTCCTCCTTTTGTTCCTTTTTTTTCCCAAAATTATTTTCAAGGTGGAAATGAATGAGATAATGGACATGAGAAAGTCATATATGAAAAGGATCAGAGTTCAAACTAGAAATGATCTTAGAGACAAGAAATTAGTCTTTTTCTAAATAAGGAAAATGCCAGAATACCTTTTCTGCAGTGATGACCCGTCCATTGCACTTTCAAAGGGATCAAAGTTCAACATGATTGATGAGCTTTGACTTTAATCCTTTCAAAGTCTAATTAAAAGACAAAAGGTCTCAGCCTAGTTTGATAGCTTGGGGGTCTTTGAGTAACCTTAGCTTGGAGGCATATTATTTTCACCTAGGGAGTCTAAGGAGAACATCATTTCACTTCAAGCTATTAATAATAAATAATACAATTCAATATGAATTTTTCTCAGAATTTCATCATTATTAGAACAGGAAGAAGGAATCCATATAGACAAAGGTCACAAGAATGAATTTGCTTATGTTGGGATAATCTCAAAAAATGAACAGATGAGAAAGAAGGATAAACTGGAAGAAGGGGAAAAGGTAAAGAAAAATGAGGAAATTATCTCACATAAAAGAGACCTTCAAAGAAAAGATTTTATAGTAGAAGGGGCAATGATGGAGGAGATGGGCATCAGTTAAACCTCATTTGTATCCAAAGAGGGAAGAATGGACACATATATCTATATCTATGCCTATGTATATCTATCTATACATACAGGAACAGATATTACATGCATACCTTCACTTGACAAGTTGGATTTAGAAATCTATCTCATGTAATAGGAAACTGGAAGGGTAAATAGAAAGGATTTGAAAAAAGGGGGGTGGGAAAGAGGGGGGTGAATAGTAGGGGACACCAAGAGAAACTTGAGAGAATAAGAAAAATAGGATATTCCATTACACACAAAGAGGGCATGGGAAGGAGAGGGCACAAATACTATTATAAGAAGGAGAGGAAGAGAGCACTAAGAGGTAATATTTAAACCTTACTCTCAGTGTAATAAACCCGGAGAGGGAAGAGTAGCTATACTATCCATTGCGATATAAAACTCTTATCTAACCCTACTGAGAAAATCAGAAGGGATAAACAAAGGGGAGCAGGGGAATGGGGAGATCAAAAAAAGGGAAGGGAGAAGAAGGAGAGGGAATTCATTAGGCCTTTAAAAATAAAAAGAGGGGAATAATAAGGGAGGGGTTAGGAAGGGAAGTCAATCAAGGGAGGGGATAAGGGGTACCGGCTTAATAGCAAACCACTGGTTAAAAAGGAAATAGTTTAAGAAGAAGGGGTAGGAATAGGGGAGGATATGAAAATGTCAGTGAATGCACAACTTATAATTATAGCTCTGAATGTGAATGGGATGAACTCCTTCATAAAACAGAAGCAAATAGCAGAGTGGATTATAAACCAAAATCCTACCATATGTTGTCTACAAGAAACACATATGAGGCAGGTGGACATACACAAGTTTAAGGTTCACGGCCTGAGCAAAATCTTTTGAGCATCAAATGAGAAAAAGAAGGCAGGAGTGGCTATTATGATTTCTGACAAAGCCAAAGTAAAAATAGATATACTTAAAAAAGACAGGGAAGGTCATTGCATCCTGATTAAAGGCAGTATAGACAAGGAGGAAATAACAGTGCTCAATATGTATGCACCAAGTGGCATAGCATCCAAATTCATAAAGGAGAAACTGGCAGAGCTCAAGAAGGAAATAGATAGTAAAACCATACTAGTGGGAGATCTAAATATTCCTCTTTCAGATCTAGATAAATCAAACCAAAAAATAAATAAGAAAGAGGTAAGAGAGATGAATGAAGTCCTAGAAAAATTAGATTTAATTGATATGTGGAGAAAAATAAATAGGGACAAAAAGGAATACACCTTTTCAGCTGTACATGGCACATTCACAAAGATTGACCATGTTATAGGGCATAGAATCATTGCAAACAAATGCAAAAGAGCAGAAATAATAAATGTAACCTTCTCAGATCATAATGCAATAAAAATAATAATTAGTAAGGGCACCTGGACAGGAAAATCAAAAACTAATTGGAAATTAAATAATATGATTCTCCAAAACCAATTAGTCAAAGAAGAAATTATAGAAACAATCAACAATTTCATTGAAGAGAATGACAATGATGAGACATCCTACCAAACTCTGTGGGATGCGGCCAAGGCAGTACTAAGGGGGAAATTTATATCCTTGAGTGCATATATTAACAAATTAGGGAGGGCAGAGATTAATGAATTGGGCATGCAACTCAAAGAATTAGAAAGCGAGCAAATTAAAAATCCCCAGATGAAAACTAAATTAGAAATACTAAAAATCAAGGGAGAAATTAATAAAATTGGAAGTAAAAGAACTATTGAATTAATAAATAAGACTAGAAGCTGGTACTTTGAAAAAACAGATAAAATAGACAAAGTACTGGTCAATCTAATAAAAAAAGGGAAGAAGAAAACCAAATTGACAGTATCAAAGATGAAAAGGGAGACCTCACCTCTAATGAAGGGGAAATTAAGGCAATCATTAAAAACTATTTTGCCCAATTATATGGCAATAAATATAACAATTAAGGAGATATGGATGAATATTTACAAAAAATATATACTGCCTAGATTAACAGCAGAAGAAATAGAATACCTAAATAATCCCATATCAGAAAAAGAAATTGAACAAGCCATCAAAGAACTCCCTAAGAAAAAATCGCCAGAGTCTGATGGATTCACAAGTGAATTCTATCAGACATTCAAAGAGCAACTAATCCCAATACTATACAAATTATTTGATATGATAAGCAAAGAAGGAGTCCTACCAAATACCTTTTATGATACAAATATGGTACTGATTCCAAAGCCAGGTAGACCAAAAACAGAGAAAGAAAACTACAGACCAATCTCCCTAATGAACATAGAGGCAAAAATCTTAAATAGAATACTAGCAAAGAGACTCCAGCATGTAATTAAGAAGATCATCCACCAGATCAGGTGGGATTTATACCAGGAATGCAAGTATGGTTCAACATTAGGAAAATCATCCACATAATTGACCATATCAACAGTCTAACAAACAAAAATCACATGATTATCTCAATAGATGCTGAAAAAGCCATTGACAAAATATAGCATCCATTCCTATTGAAAACACTGAAAAGTATAGGAATAGAAGGACCTTTCCAGGAACTACTTTTTGCTAAAAAAATCATAGACAATGAAATGTGTCAAAATTTTAGAGCAAGATTCTATCAGAAATTTCATTTCTCAAAAATATAGGAAACTGGATCAGATATAGAAAAGGAGCTGAACTGCAATTGGTAAATGGTCATAAGTTATTAACAGGCAATTTTCAAAAGAAATAAAAAATATTTAAAGTTATGTCTTTATAAAATATAAATTAAAACAACTCTGAGATACTACCTCCCACCTAACTGAAATTAGAAATGCTGAAGGTGTTATGGGGAAATAGGGACGTTAAAAAAGTATTTGTGTAATTGTAAACCGGTCTAGCCATTCTGGAGAACAATATGAAACTATGTCCAAGGGGCTACAAAACATAAAATCATTTGACCCAGCAATACTATCCCTAAGTCTATATTCCCAAGGGCTGAAAGAAAAAGAGAATGATTCTCCTTAAAACTGTTCTTTTTGAGATGACAAAGAAATGGAAATTGAAAGAATGGCAATAAATTGAGAAATAGCTACACTTGTTATGTGGTTGTGATAGATTTATACTATGCTATAAGAAATAGCAAGGAGAATGGTTTTAGCAAAATAAATGAGAAGACCTATATAAACTGATACAATTTATATAAGCAGAACCAGGGCATCATTGTACACAAAAATAGCACTATTATAATGATGACCAACTGTGAAAGATTTAGCTACTCTAATCAACAAAATGATCCCTGACAATTTCAAAGGATTCAGGAAGAAAACTGTTTATCTACCGCCAGAGGGAGAACTGGTAAACTCTTAAGTTCAAATTGGAGTATATTTTTTTCTCTATATTTTTCTTACTTTTTTGCCACATGGCTAATATAGAAATATGTTTTGCCTGATTTCAAATGTATGATTTCTATCATATTGCTTGCCTTCTCAGTGGGTAGGGGAGGGCCTGAAGCAAGGAAGATAATTTGGAACTATTCTTTGAAAAGAAATTAAAAATACACATTTTTAAAGAAAATAATGATATAATTCCTTTTTGAAAGAAGATTGCTTTCTAATGGCTGATGCAAGTACATAGAAAAATATATAAACATTTTATGAAGTGAATAAATACAAATATATGTGTATATGTACATTACACAATATACATTTATGCATATTTGTATATATTACATATATCTATCAGTGTCTGGTAAATATAAGACACTTTGTCTGTTACAGATTCCTTTGGCTGCCTAATCCTCTGGTTCTCTTTACAATGTAATTTTTAAATACATAAAGTAATACAAAAAACTTTAGATTCTAAAGGAAACAAGAAAAAAATATATATATACATATATATATATATTTAATTTTAAACCCTTAACTTCTGTGTATTGACTTATAAGTGGAAGATTGGCAAGGGTAGGCAATGGGGGTCAAGTGACTTGCCCAGGGTCACACAGCTGGGAAGTGTCTGAGACCGGATTTGAACCCAGGACCTCCTGTCTCTAGGCCTGACTCTCACTCCACTGAACTACCCAGCTGCCCCAAGAATATATTTTAAATGATCACAGACCTTAAGTTAGTAACTCCTCCCTTAAAGTAATAGTAGTAGTAGTAGTAATAATAATTATTATAATAATATGCTGGAGTTGGTTGAGTAGAGGAGCTCCATGGCCAGATCTGCCCTTAAGGGAAATTCCTTTTGGAGAAGCAGGTGAAAGAACCTGGAAGGGGGAGAGACTTGAGTCAAAGATATTGCAATAATCTTGGCTAAAGAAATGCAGCCCTTAATTAAGGTGGCAGCCACAGTGTGAATGAAAAGAAAGAGGAAGAAGATAGGAAAATTATGTTTTTTTCTCCTCTTAAACAAAACACTATATGTCCACATTTCCTCATATTAATTCCTGTCCATTCCCCACTTCCATAAAACTTCATTAAGAGATTCATCCAATATATTTGAGCTCTTCCTCTAGATCCTGAAATGTGTTGTTCTAACTAATGTAGCTCCTATTTGATTCTCGAAACATTGCCTCTAATCCTCACTATATGAGTGGTCCATTTTGTTCTGAGGCATACATATCCTTTCAGTTGTTTTACATATCATTATGGAGCACCACAAGCCATTGGTAAAAAACTTTCCCCTCCTTATCTTCGACAAGCATTCTTTCATTGATACTGGGATTGCTTCTAGCAATGGTTCAAATCAAATCAGTAAGAAATATGGAATTCACCATGTTGAGGTTTGGTTCTTCGCACACAACTTCAATAACACTTGGGCAATGAGTGACGATATGCATTTTTCACAGTAATTGGTAAATTTGATGATGTATTCGTGCTAAGCCTGATAATAGAGCATCCACAAAGATTTTCATAGTCAATGAGAAATCTATATTTTTGGGGAGGGCCAAAACCTTAACAATTCAGGCTTTCCAAAAGTAGAATGAACTGCCTCAGAGTGCGGAGGTAAGTGATGCCCCCTCCATGGACATCTAACAAAATCTGTATTATAGCTTTGTCAGGTATTTTGGAGGCAGGATTTCTTTTTTTTTTTCAATCCTTACCTTCTTTTCTACTAACAACTCTTACACAGGAGGGCAAAGGCAAACAAAGTTAAGTGACTTGACCAAGGTCATACAGCCATGAAATATCTGAGGCCAAATTCGAACCCAGATCCTCTCAACTCTATGTCTGGTACTCTATGCACTGAACTACCTAGCTGCCTTGGAGTTAAGATTCCTGTTTCATTAAGATGGGATTGGAAAACCTCAGGTTTCTTCTAGCACCATCATTCAGTAATAATACAATTCCACCTTGCAGAAGAAGAACACCTACACCACTATCTTTATTGCTTCTACAATCTTTCTGGTACATAAGAAACCCTGAAGCCTATAAATCGTCACCTCTGATCATTTCCCTCATCTGAAATACACAAAACTCTAGGTCCAGGCCATCTAGCAATGACTCAGATTTAGTCATCTTCCTTCTCTCTGTCTCTCTGTCTCTCTCTCTCTCTCTCTCTCTCTCTCTCTCTCTCTCTCTCTCTCTCTCTCTCTCTCTCTCTCTGTTTCTCTTTCTGCTTATATTTGTGTTCTAAGTGCTTAGCGCAGCACTTACCACAAGTAGGGAGTCAACAAAAGGATTTTTGATTGATACACACATACACAAGCCTATTTCTGCTCTTACTAGCATCCCTCTAGCCACAAAGCATCAATATCTTGGAGTCATATTTGATTCATTCTTCTATTTGTTCTTCTTTGCCAAATTACCAAACCATATTCAGTATCTAAGATATCCTTCTCCTTGAATTCGTCTTTATTATGTAGGTACTTCAGGTTTTCTTCTATTGTAAGGAACAGAGAAAGAAGAAAAGCCAGCAAAAGAGGCTGAAACAGAGAGGTCAGAGGACTAGGAGGAGGATAAATATGAAGTCATAGATGAAAAGGGAGAACCCAATTTCCAGAAGAGCATAGGTTGAAAAGATAGTCACCTAAACCCAATATTGCAGAAAAATCCAGTAGAGTGAGAAGACAGGGAAGTACATAGGAAATAGCAAGGGAGAAAAACAATTTCATTATGATGCTAGGGGCAAAAGTGAGAATGCTAGGGATTAAAGAGTGAAGGTGAGATGAATTAGTTCATGTAAAATGCTTTTTGAGGTATTTAGTGAGGGGAAGAAAGGAGAAGGGAGACATGCCAGGAAGGAATTGGGACTGAAGGACCTTTACCTGTTCTTATTTTGTTTTAGGTTAGGGAAGACGACCATATCCTTTGATTGCTCCTGAATTGTTAAACATTGCTGGCAAAAATCATGAACATAGAACCTGACTACCAATGGTGACACATTTAATAAGTGTCTGAAGTTAAATTTGAACTCAAGTCTTTCTTCTTCCAGGTCCAGAACCCCAACCATCTAATTAATAGAGCACTGAACAAGGCATCAGGCTGAATTCAAATCCAGCCTCAAACACTAATTATGTGACCCTGAACAAGTAACTTAATTCATTTGCCTTAATTTCTTTAGCTAAAAATGGCAGCATCTCCCTCCTAAGATGGTTGCAAATGTCAAAAGAGAATAGTAAAGGGCAGCTGGGTAGCTCAGTGGATGGAGAGTCAGGCCTAGAGATGGGAGGTCCTAGGTTCAAATCTCGTCTCAGACACTTCCCAGCTGGGTGACCCTGGGCAAGTCACTTGACCCCCATTCCCTGCCCCTTACCACTCTTCCACCTAGGAGCCAATACACAGAAAGTAAGGGTTTAAAAAAAAGAGAGAGAGAATAGTATTTGAAAAGTGCACATAATAGGCACAATAAAAGTTTATTCCCTTTCCTCTCCCTGTCCACTGAAATATCTAACTGCAGTACCTCAATTCTATGACTCTTCATTCAGCTCTCTAGTGCATTTCCTATGATACATGTTTGTGAATATTCTCACCTTGCCAAATCGCAAATTTCTCCTATGCCCACTTTGGGGTTCTGCAACTGTCTTTCCCAACTACCTCTGTGAAATGCCAAGTACCTACCAGCTCCCTGAAATTCCTCTCTCAGTTTGGCCGTCTCTTTTTCTTCACTTACCTCCTCCTCATGTCTTGCCAGAGCCCT
This sequence comes from Gracilinanus agilis, assembly GCF_016433145.1. Taxonomy (NCBI): domain Eukaryota; kingdom Metazoa; phylum Chordata; class Mammalia; order Didelphimorphia; family Didelphidae; genus Gracilinanus; species Gracilinanus agilis. The sequence goes on along the minus strand of NC_058132.1, from coordinate 643,845,181 downwards.
GAGAAAAGTGCTTTGCACATTTAAAATATTTCAAAAAAATAAATACATTATTGAAGTGAGAACCCAATTTTGTTAATGTACTCTTGTACAGTGTACCCTACAGTGAGCACTTGGGGTTAATTTTGCTACAGGCAAGAGGTCCACGTACTTCCTGGAAATACCCACAAGTGCCACAGAACTATTATTCCTCTATTGTGAGATTTCTAAAAGTAGAGGATATGAAAGCTTAAAGAAATCTCAGACTGTGAATCTATCCCATTAATTGTATAGATGAGAGAACAGGGGCTTGAAGAACTTAAGTGAGTTTCTGAAGTCCAACCAGATCCCGATTGTCAGAGCCAAGATTGTGCTACCTCGCTTAATGGAGCCAATCCAAGAGGCCAGGCAGGCCTGAAGGAAATCTCATGGCCTGCATCAGCAGGGCTGATGTAACACTTTATAAGGTGGCTATTGCCAGAGCTATAAAGAGCGCATGTGTTTTGAGGCTGGATCATTCTGACGAGCAGAATGGACAGTAAAATCGGCTTTATTGATGCTCGTTTCAATGCAATGATCTGTATTCTCAATCCTAATCTAGTAACAGGCAGGGACAGATTTGAGGTATGCATATGTGTGAGACTGTGTGTACACATTTATGTGCATGGAGAGGAGTGCTGGATAGATGTCCTTCCACAGTCAGAGGTCCCAGATCACGAATTCAGAGCTGGGAGCTATTTTAGAGGTCATAAGTGATCAGAAGTGTCATTTCACAGATTAAAAAACAAAACAAAACCCAAGTAGGGAGAACAACCATCTAAGACGTGTCAGGTTGGAGAACAGGTTCTCAGTCAGACCCTTTGACCATTCACACCTTTTCTTAGGGAAGCTCCCTGGTCATTGGAACAGAAGCCACCCTCCCATCTCATCTCTTTCTCATCTCTTAGAGAGGGTGGAGAAACGGAAGCCAAACAGGAATGATGTTGGAGGGAGGCTCTGAAATAATAATCTGCAGCTTTCCATTTCACCATCAGAACCAACTAGAGATCATTAGGAATTCACATTCATACAGAGCACTGGAAACCAGGAGGCTCTGTCTGAATGTTGTCTGTTATTATTCATATCAGTGTTGCTTTTGGCTATAAAATCTGTTGTCAGAAAGTTGGACTTTCCAATGAACATGCATTGACACACGTGTCCAAGTTTAGCTCAAACAGCACCTTCTAGAGCAGGGGTCGGCAACATCTGGCTCTTTCTGCAAGAGCCATAAAGTCCATTTTTTTTTCAGGCGCTGTTACAGGAGCGGCACTGTGAGCACTGTATGGCTCTCACGAAATGACATTTTAAAAAATGTGGCGTTTATGGCTCTCATGGCCAAAAAGGTTGCCGACCCCTGCTCTAGAGGCAGCTTTTATTGCCATTTCCTTGTCTGCCAGCACATGCCGCCACACCCAGTTTCCTCTTCTTGATTTTGAGTACATCCATTTTGCAGAGTGATTTTGTGTACGTGTGGTCTCCCCTAGAAGATCGAAGGCCTTGCGGAGAGACTCTTTCATTGATGTCTACTGATTCCTAGAGGCTAACACCATGGTTGGCCAATCATGTCCCTTCATAAATATGGATTGATTAGCCAGAAATTGTAGGTACAAGCCAAGGTTGAGATATTAGGCCAGACAATCAAAACTATGTCACTGGCTTTCCACTGTGGAGTTGGAAGAGATAAAGATAAGGTTGGTGGAGTCCTTCAAAGCCAATATGGAGCATTTTAGGTAATTAACCACCACTGAGTCACTGAGCTCACTGTTATTTTCCTTCTGAGCTCATTTGGAGCCTGTCACATAGGGCTGGTCTAAGGCAGACCTGCTGTGCTCATCCTCATGAGGCCTTTGGCAGAAATTGCACCCCAGTTGCCAGAAGGGAAAGCCTAATAAATCAATATGGCCCAGCCCTCCCCCCCCACCATGATTACTGTAATCAAGCACACAGGTGCTTGGAATTGGCATACGAAACATGAAATTATGGGTATTGTTCAGCTACCAGCCCTTAAACATGGGTTGGAATGTTGGCAGTGAATCGGAGGCAAGAAAAGATGAGGGAGAGGAACTTGCTCCCTGGGGACAGCTGGTCTGTCTTTTGAACAATTCCATTTTTTATCTTTTTTTTTAAAGGGACAGAAGGCGATGCCAGTGACACTGATGATGCCATGGAGTCATTCTGCCCCTGGGGGTTCAACAAAGCAAGGACCATTTTCTATGTATCCTTGATGAAAAGCCAATGTTGGCTTTTAGGTAGGTCTTGCAAATGAACTCCATGCACAAGAAGTCTTTCTTGTTGGAATCCCTTTCCACAGTGACAGTGGGGGGGGGAGGGAGATGATCCAAATTGCTTTAAAAAGGGGAGGGGGAGGCCACAGATGCACACTGTGACAAACTCGACAACTTGCGTGATTTTGTCACTACCATGCTTTTATAGAATGAATTCCATAACATTCAAGTGTGTTATAGAAGAGGGATGAGACAGAAATCATTTTTTGAGGATGGGGAACCTCCTGTAATATTTGTATCATTGAATCTTAGAGGTGGAAGATGCCTTCAAGTCAGAGCATTCTCTAGAGTGAGTTTGCCAGAGTGGTGAGAAACATTTAAGACTGGCAGGATTTTGAAGGCTTAATTAGAGGGATTAAAAGAATAGGAGGCTAGGAAGCTATTCAAATAATCCATTACTAATAATATTTTTCTCCCACTCACATAGACTAATTTACTTAGAGCTAGGTGGGATTTTAAAAATCACCCATTAAAAGCCCCCATCCTTTTTAAATTTGGGAATTTGAAAGTAAAATGGATACATAAGAAGTAATGTCTTTAAGGCCATACAGGCAGAAATGTATGGTGCTGGAAGTCAAACAAAGGTTCTCTAAGTGTATACTCAGTATTCTTTACACTGCAACAATTGCAACTCTCTCCTATCTCAATTGCTTACTTACCCCTCCATTTTATTGCCTCTCACCTAGTCTTTTAAAAAACCTTTACCTTCTGATTTAAAAGCAATACTACACATCTGGTTCAAAGTTGAAGAGTAGGGGTTAAGTGACTTTCCCAGGGTCACACAGCTAGAAGTGCCTGGGGTCAGATTTGAATCTAGGACCTCCCTTCTCTAGATCTGTCTCTCAGTCCACTGAACCAAGTAGATGCACATCTCCCTCTCTCCCCGGTCTTTACACTTAGTCTTAAAATAAATAGCTAAATGAACATTACCTGATAGGATCTTCAGTTTAGAGCTGAAAGAACCCTGAGAATCTTTCTAGTTCAATCACTTCATGCTCCAGAGGAGAAAACTGTGACCTTTGTCCAGTAGATGGGTGACGTTGCAAAGCCATATTCTAAAAGCAGGTGCTCTGACCATTAGCTCTTTTTACTGCAGCATCACCACCTCCTTCCTCTCCTTAGATCTTTGAATTATAGTCTAGTGATGGAAAAACTACACCCATCGGGCCAGATGCTGCCTCCTGAAATAGTCTATCCCAGCAAGGTGACATTATTTCTAATCTGACAAATACAATGAGTAAGATACAATACAATGAAACTTGGAAAGAGTTGCCTTAGAAACAGACTGACAGATGAGCATTTCCTTTCCTTTGGCCCCCTCTTTAAAAAGTTTGCCCATCACTGCATTATACAATTGCCACACAATTGCCAGTGATGAGCACACCACCCTCCTGTTTGATTACCTTCAAGAGTTTCCTTTTGATTACAGCCCATCATTCAGCACCATGGCCAGTAGCAGCAGTGAAACTGGTCAACATTTAAGCACCAGATTAGATCAGTGACCAGCAATTACTTAGGGTTTTATAGCATCTGGGTTGGCCTAGCCTGTGATCTTTAAGGAAAGAGGAGAGGACTCGATTCTAAGTGAGCTACTGTGCAAGAGGGAGGTAGGTCAGTTATTTTTTACATTAAATCTAAAGAGGTTTGTCCATTTGTGTGACTACTGGTAGTCTGAATTTTGCATAGAATGAGAGCAAGACTCATGTCAGATTCTATGGCATATATAATAGGATCATAGACATAAAACGAGAAGTGATTTTAGAGAATGTGTCATCTAGCCTCTCATTTTGTAAACTTGGAAACTGAGGCAGATGATTTGAGACAAAACAAGATGACAGAAACAGAGGCAGAATTGGGAATAAAACCAAGACTATTGAATTCAAATCCAAGTTTCTTTCCTAATGCAGTGATACATCATCTTAATTGTCCTAAAAGAGCGAGTTATTTGACATGGACACATTTTGGGAGTATTGATTTGATCAGTAATTCCCAAAGTGGGCACCACTGCCCCCGGTAGGTGCTACAGTGATCCAGGGGGGCAGTGATGGCCACAGGTGCATTTATCTTTCCTATTAATTGCTATTAAAATTAAAAAAAACATTAATTTCCAGGGGGCTAAGTAATATTTTTTCTGGAAAGGGGGTGGTAGGGCAAAAAAGTTTGGGAAATACTGGATTAGATGGAAGTCAGATAGAGGGATAAGGAAGTTTGTGGGATGGTGTACTGGTGATGGTGGAGACATGTCAGCCTGTGAGATATTACTTTTACTGTGGGGACCCAATAAGAGAATAGATAAAAATCTGAGCCTCCTCTTTTGACCCCTTTTGTGATTCTTGTGATTTCTTGTTGAAAAGTACTGTGGCCTTATTGAAGAGCTTTAGGTTCCTAGCGGGCCAGCATTTAAAAGGTTAACACTCTCCCTCTTTGGCTAGGAATGCAGCTACCTGGTATAGCCAATACCAAAACCTTAGCAGGGGCAATTCAACCCTGAGAAAAATATTCCCCAACTTGGCTTTCTGATAAGAACCCAGTCAAAATTCAGCCTTGGCCTTGGTCTGTTCTGAAGCCAATGAGACCTTTTGTATTTTGGTATGACATAATTTATAAATTCTGCACATCTGCAAAGTTTTAGCAGGGTTCTTTTGTGTGAAATGAGTCTTGAAATATATATATATATATATATATATATATAATAAACTTCATGCTCCTAGAGACAGAACTGGAAGCATGAGCTAAAAGATGTTCAGTGTCCATTATTTCCTTATCAACTAAACTGTCCTCATCAGATTATCAGAGATGATAAAGAGACCTCAAGACTTTTACCTATCCTTTGAGCACTTGGGGTCTTGTGGCAACTTTTGATACTTTCTCCAAGTATCATAGTATCATTATTCAAGACAGAACTGAGGCTCCATTAAGACCTTTCAAAGACAACTGTGGATGCCTTTATGGTGTTGCTCTTGTTATGAACTGTGGTTTGTTAAATACAGGCTTTCAGAGGCAGCACCCCAAGATGTGGGTGCATAGATGATCTTTTATAATGATGCATACTTCCATGGCTCAGCACAATGCTAGACTCTTATTAGTCCCATGTTTGTTGGATGATTAGATGAAGAAATGCATTAGGATAAAGAGTCCACTCTTAGTTTCTAATATATATTTAAATGGAAAGGAGAAGATGAAAAGGAAGACTAGATGCACACATTCTTTATTGAGTAGAGCAAATGAGTCAACAAACATTTATGAAGCACCTACTGTGTTCCAGACATTGAGATGAGTACAGGAGACAGGAATAAAGGCAAAAGATTGTCCTGGCTCTCAGAGAAGTCACAGTTTAATGGAGGAGACAACATGCAAATGACTATGTAGAAAGAAATGAGAGATGAATTGGAGATGCTTCAGGCCATGGAGAGAAGGCACTAGCACTGGGGGGGTGGGGAGGTGGGGTGGCAAAGGCTTCTTGCAGAAAGTGATTAGAGTGTTTTGTGAAACTACAAATGTTCTATGTGATTTCTGCCAGAATATTTTCTAAACAGTATTTAAGTTCAAAGTATGACTTATATGTCTGCATGCATATATAAACATACATCTATAGATACATATATGCATATATTCACATATATAGCTTGAAGAGATTAGTTATCCTTAAGAATGGTCTTACAGATATAAGGAAATTATTCACTAACGATTCTATGACAAAACAGAAATGGTATTCTCATTGGGACATAGTTGAGCCATATGCCACATGAATCACGATTGAAGACAAGGGAATGACTTGGATATCTCAGAAGCTTACTCTCAACTAGACAATGCCCTCTTGAAATTTCCTTCTAGAGAGAATCTTGCATAAAAATGGGCTTTTCAAGCTTTTCCCTTAAACATCACTATTATGATCAGGGGTCGGCAATGTATGGCTCTTGAGCCATATCTGGCTCTTTCGAGGGCCAGATATGGCTCTTTCTGCAGGAGCCATAAAGTACATTTTTTTCAGGTGCTGTTACAGGAGCGGCACTGTGAGCACTGTACGGCTCTCACGAAATTACATTTTAAAAAATGTGGTGTTTATGGCTCTCACGACCAAAAAGGTTGCCGACCCCTGATTATGATGATGAAGACTGAAAACAACCTCAATAAAAAGAACAAGAAAACATCATATTTACTTTTCTTCCGTCACTGAAGTGTTACCAAGTGAATCTGAATCTAGCTTTTCTCAAAATGTTACTTGGGAGCCAAAATAAAATTTGGAAGTCTTCCTGTAATTATTTGAAATGGCTGCTTTTTGAATAGGCTGATGAATAGAAGTTAAATGAGATGATGAATAGAGTACTGGGCCTGGGGTCAGGAAGACCTGAATTCAAATTCAACCTCAGATTATTACTAGCTATATGACCTTGGGCAAATCACTTAAATTTTGTCCTTTTCAATTTCATTTTCTGTAAAATGGGGATAATAATAGTATCTAGATCCCAGGGTTGTCATGAGAACAATATAAAATAATATTTGTAAAGTGCTTAATCTTGTACCTGGCACACAGTAGGTGCTATATAAATGTAAGTTGTTTTTATTATTAACATTCTTATTAAGCTAAGTACCAGTAGCTTTATGATATGCAGACTCTGATGTGATAGATCCTATGGGCTCTTCATCACATGCAGAAGTGTGTTTTATTTTGTATGGTGTGTCATACTTATGTACAGTAACTAAAGAGGGGGAAAAAGATCTGGAAAACACCTCAGCTTATTTCAGAAATTATACATGGATGAAAACGGGCTGATGCAATATGAGATAGGCCTGTCTTGGAATTCATTTGGGGACAGAGAGGCAAACACTTACGCTTCATAGAGTAGGTCTTGCCAATAAAGGGCATCTAATTTTGGGGATCTGAATCTAGGCCCGTAGGATCAGCGGTTTGAAGTAACATAAGAAGGAAACAACCATTTATTAAGATCCTACTATATCCTAGATACTATACTAAGTGCTTTACAAATGTTATCTCACAAATATTATCTTCCAACAAGCCTGAGAATTGAGAATTAGGTGATATTGTTATCACTGGTTTACCTAGGAAGAAACTGTGGCAGGCAGGGGTCACATGATTTACACAGGGTCATACCACTGGAAAACGTCTGCACTGGGCTTGAACTCAGATATTATACATACCAGGCCCAATTCTGTATTCAGTGCTCTACTTGGTTGCCTTTATTTGGCAGCATGGCAAAGTATAACAAGTCCTGAATTTGGAGTACGAAAATTAGGTTCAAGCCATTCCATTATAACTTTTACCCTGTGTGACTTTGGGTAAGTCATCTCTGGCCCTCAGTATTCTTTTGTCTAAAATGAATGGATCAGAGTTATTCATCTTGTAAGATGGAATTATGGGGGGCTGCCAGCAGAACCCCAAGAAGGAGGATCAGTTAAAGACAGTTGAAACCAAAAGGATAAAAGGGGAGACCTGCAAGCAAGTGGGGAGTTGGTTTTGGGAATTATAAAGGAGAAGGTGGAAGTCTGCAGCTCCAAGTCAAACCAGCCCTTGTGACAAACTTGTGCTCTTGCTGCCCCTGGAAAAACTGTTGACAGCAGCCATCTTGGATCCAGCTAAATCAATTAACCTATACAACATCTCCAGAGGGATTTGAGACTCTTTTGAGAGCCCGTCTCTCTGGGTCAGGCCACCTTCATCCAGTTCTTACAAGAGACCCTTGTTTTACTTTAGAATCAATTATAATAGATAAGAATAAGGTTTAGTGGGGAAGGGAGAAAGAAGCCTAGCAGGTGTGGGTGCCCTGCAATGGTGATGGACTCTTGGGCTAAAAAACAACTTATAAGGTATCCTTCTCACCTCTTTTCTCTATCCCTCATCCTGTCCTCAACCTCACCTTGTTAATAAACCAGATTTTAGTCAGATTGCATTTGAATTCATTCCTGGAGGTTATTAAGAGGGGAGAAGTCCAGCCGCCTACTCTGAGTGTTCCTTCTTCATCTTGGAAAAGGGGAGACTGTTGGCAAGCGAAAGTGAAGTGGGGGAAGTTTCTGGTAGCACCTCTGGCTTCCTGTGTCAGACAGAGGTAATATAGGTCTCATTCCCTAAAGGAGCCTTGCCCCCAACTTGTGAAGGGTGGCATGATTAGATCAAATTATTACCACTGATTGAGCCTCTCATTAACAATCACAAGTAAAAGAAGGACCCCTGTGGCGGCTTTAAAAGAGGGATCACCCTTTGACCCCCCTCATTTAGCCAACCTTGTCAGCATTATTTCATAATCCTCTTTTTACAGTCTCTAGCATTTATGTTGTCTATAATCTAACATAAATAAAATAACATTCCAGCTTTCAATTCTGTTATCCATAAAAGTACAGCAGAAATATTTGAGAATAAAAACAGAAGCAGAAACTATCCAATAGAGATGGTTTAGGCAGCTCTCTACATCTTAGGGCAACTGACATGATAATTTATTTTCAGGAATGCTCTGACACACCAGACTGGACTATGGCTTCTTGGCAAGGGGCCCAAATTCACAGGGTGCCAGGAAGTCAGGCAGAGCTTCTTTCTTGAACAGGGGGAAGAATAAAACAAGGTCAAGCTCCCCCATGGGCCTGCTTGTCAGCTGGGGTAGCCTGACCCTGCTGATCACCTTGAATGAAGAGTCTGATATAAATGCAAAAGTGCTAATCATATTAGAATGCTTCCCTAAACAGGCTCTCCATTCAGCATAATTATGTAACATTCCATTGCTCTGCATTGTATTTCATGTTTAATGGGCTCACATAAAATGTGGCGGCTTTGTGTGACTGTCCTTTCCAAATCACAGAAGACAAAGACACTCTGTCCTGGGTCTATGCCACTAAATTTCATCTCACTGTCAAGCCCTGTCATTGTCCCCCCATTCCTTATGATTCCATTAAGCAAATGCCGTTAAATCGAGTGTGCCATCTCCACGATGTCAGAGAACCTTCATCCTGATGAACAAAAAGGATACAGGGTTAGGTCTTCTGGAAATGACCAACCTGCCTCAGGTTGGCATTCAGAAGTCATTGAGTCATCTCATTGTCCCAGGCCTCTTTTGCATCATTGCATCAAGAGTGAGACCAGCTGATTTACTGAAGTGTGGCTTATCGATTATGCACTTTGTTGGAAACCATATTCACACATAATAGTTTATGCACTCAAGGTCATCTGCAGCCCAGACATGATTAGTTAAAATGGTGTAAATGTGCAGATGTGCAAAATATGTGTCTATTCACAGGGACCTATTCATGCATGAGAAGGTAAGTTTCTACTAAAGTCCTTTCCTGATTCAATTCAATTCAATAATCATTTCATTTGTATTAAGCAACAACTATAAGCAAGTTACCAAAGCAACAATCAACTCATCATCCTCAGAGCCTTGCATCCTACTGGTGGAAAGGAGATCAAAATATGAATAAATAAGTGCAAAATCTCTTCAAAGTAAATGCAATTGTTTTGAGGGGAAGGGAGAGAGATCACTTATAGAAAAGAGAATCAGATTCATCTCTCATAAAAAGTAAAACTCGACCTGAGCCTTGAAGAGTGATAAAGCCTGATCTTCCCAGGCATGCAGCAACTCCTGGGAAGTGGAATGGTGTATATATAGAACAACAAGTAGGGCAGTTTGGCTGGTACAGAGGCAAAGGAAGGACTTGGAATTATTTTTTCCATATTCTAGGTTTTAAGAAATGGAAGAAAAGAAAAGGAAACAGGAATATGTCAAATGGAGCAATGAAACATAAGTGGGCAGAACTTAGAAGCAGCATGGTAGAGAACTGAAAGTGCTAAACAAAGGTAGGATGATGATTCCAGTTCTGCCTTTGACAACCACTTGATGTACTACTGAATTAATTATTTCACATTACTCAGACTCAGCTTCCTCAGCTGAAAAATAAAGGGGCTGGGCTAGATAGCCTTTGAGATAAATTTGAAATTTAAATTCCCATTTTTGAGAATAAATCCCCATTAAATTCTTATTTGAGATTTAACATTTCTAATTATAAGCATAAGAAGGGAATGTAAACAGAAAAAGTGAGAAAAGGAGCATTTCATGAATCAAACTCTTAAAGTGAGCTGGACTAAGGAGGATTAAATATACTGGAGCAAATAATTGCTGTAAAGTGTATTAAAATGAACAGAACAATAGATGGAGATAAGAACACAGAGAGGAAGAGGTTATTATAAGAGGGAGAATAAGGTCAGAATGGTAATTATCATAAGAAAAAATGAACTTTGAGAAGTACATGATAAAGGAAGCATGAGAAGGAAAGTAGGAAAACTAGGGACCAGGGGCTGGACAAAGTCCAGAGATTAAGTGGTAGGTAAATGAGATCAGACCACTTCAAGTAGAGATTTCTAGTATTCAGATTCCTTTAATTTCAACACATTTTTCCTCTAAGTAAAGAGGGAGATAAAGGAGGGAACATATATAACAGCAATTATGAATGTGAATGGAATGAACTCACTCCTAAAATACATAAGGGTAGCAAAATGGATTAGAAGCACAGTGCTGGTTAAAAGCCACATGCTTGATATAAAAATAGAGTTAAAATGAATAGATGAAACAGAATTTATTTTACATTAGTCAAGTCAAAATAAACAAAAGAAGCAATAATTTTCCTAGGCAATGTAAAAATAGGTATAGTTAAATTACATTATTATTCAAAGCTCCAAAGATAATTAAATAGTAGTATTTAATTAGCATGCACAAAATGGCATAGTATCTAAATACTTGATGGAAAATTTAATCAAATTACCAGGAGAGGTACATAGAAATAAGAGGAGTTGAGTATTTCAATATTCCTCTTTCAGACTCAGACAAATCTTAAAAAAAATAAAAGGGAAAAAACAGAATTACTTAATAAAATTTTGGACAAATTATATATGGTACAGCTATAGGAGTTATTGGATTGGAATAGAACAGGATATACATACTGATCAGTTGGATATGGCAGGCATGCAAAAATTGACCCTGCTCTACTAGGCCATAAAACTTCTTGGTTGAAAATGCAATTGTAATCCAATTTAAAAAATAAAAATAGTACAAATCTTTATCTTATCCTGTGTATTGAGGTGTAGCTTCATTTTGCTCCTATGATTTAAAACTAACATTGACACAATGGAATGTGTCCAGGAAAAATCACCCTGTCAAAGTATTATGTTCTCTGACCATTGAGGGAATAGGAAAGGGGTTGCCAGAAATGGAATGGTTGCTACAGATCTTGTGACATTGCTCCCCAGAAACAGTCTAAACTCCTTTGCCTGGCTTTTGATGCCCCTCAGAGTAGAGATCTGCTTTGACTCTTCTCCAGACTTCCCTCTACCCCCAGACATAGCCTCTTCTCCCTATGAATTCCTTTTCTCTCTGGTCCCTCCTCTCAGAATGCTGATATCTGTATGTCTCCCAGATTGATCATCACATGTCACCTAGAATGTTTTTCTTGGACACATTTAACTCCTACTAAATTTAAAATATCATGGTCATAAAATTTTTATGCATTCACCTTGTGGTGACATTAAAAAAACACTGAAGAAAGAATGAAAAAGAAAAGAAACCTGAAAGTTTTCAATATGTTTTGCTTTTCTTTATTATGAAAATATTGGTCAGTATAACTTGTGGTTCCAGAGCATCTCTCCATCAATATGTGCTTGGATATCTCAGTATGAGAACTAAAAATCTTATCAATGGTTTAATGAAGAGCAGCTATGATGATAATTAAAAACAAAACAAAATGGTGAAAATAGAAACAACAATACAATATAAACACAAATTCTTTGAAAATAAGATATTGAGATATTACTTGTAATCTAGTTGATTGAAGGAACTCTTAATTAGATAAATGCCTATTAAAACAATTCTGAGGCATATCTAGAAAACTAGATAATGTGACAAAAAAAGAAAAAAATGATAAATGTTTGAGGAGATGCGAAAAAGTGGGGCCATTAATCCGCTGTTGATAGAGCTGTGAAGTTATACAACCATTCTGGAAAACAATCTGGAACCATGCCCAAACTGGGCATGCCTCTTGACTACTAGATCTGTATCCCAAAGAGATTAAATACAGGGGGAAAGGACTCACTTTCCTTTGTACAAAAAATGTTCATAGCAGCTCTTTTTATGGTGGCAAAGAACTGGAAACAGAAAGGATGTCCCTCAATTAGGGAATGACTGAACAAGTTGTAGTATATGTTATAATGGAATACTATTGTGCCATAAGAAATTACAAACAAGATAATTTCTCTCTATTTCTCTCTCTTACACACACAATCTGGAAAGATTGATAGGAAGTTAAAAAAAAGTGAAGTGAGTAGAACCAGCAGAATGCTGTGCATTTTTTAATAAGTGGGTCCTTTCCCCCTATCTTTTAATATTATCAGCAAGGCAGATTGAGCATTTAGACTCCAATTCCTTCTATGGAAATAGACTTATTCATCAGGAATTCTTGGAGTTCTGGATCACTGCTTTGTTGACAATTTTAAGTTCTTCACAGGTGATCATCATACTTTATTGCTCTTACCATGCACAATGTTCTCCTGGTTCTGCTCACTTCACTTTGCATAACTTCCTATAAATCATTCCAGGGTGTGTGTGTGTATGAGAGAGAAAGAGATAGAAAAAGAGAGAATTTGAGCAAAGAGGACAGAAGATTGAGGGAGAAGGATCATAGCTGTTCAAAAAATATTTGAAAAAAAGAAATGTCATAATGGAACAGGGATTAGATTTGTTGTACCAGAAAGAAGAACAAGGAACAAATATCAGGTGGTCCCAAGAAGCAAAATTAGGTGTAATACACATTTAAAAAGAAAAAAAAAGAAAGATAATTTCCTATTGGAGATATTTAGAAATGGAATAAGATCACTTGGATGACAATGGAGACTTCCTCACTGCAGTGAACAAGAATCTGGCCATTCTCAGTTCTCTGTGCTACTGATAAATATGTATATTCCTTTGCATTTCCATGTAGAAGACTTCACAATTATATTTTGCCTTAGTTTCTCCAGCAATTAGTTCAATTCTCTATTTTTCCTTTTGTATATATTTTTGTTAGATTTATTCAAAGCTGAGAGAGAGGGTCTAAGTATTAAAAGGCTTTAAATGCTAAACAGAGCTTTTTGTATTTGATCCTAAAAGTGATAGGAATCCTTTGGAATTTATGGTTGAGTGACATTTAACAATATGAGTTAGATTTAAATATTCTTCAATTTATCTGTAATTTTGAGGTTATTTCATTTTATGGTTTTCCCTCTCTTCCATTTGTTAAGGGTGAAAATTATAGTTGGATTAATATTAAGAGTTTTGGTCACCAGGAATTGATTCGATTTCAAATGAAAGTCAAAAGTCAGAATGACTTTTATGGTAGTTTATTTACAAATAGGAAGAGAAAGTGAAAGTGAGAAAATCAGAGAGAGAATAGGGTAAGATATCTAACCTAATACACTAAGTATTTTGCTTCTGGCCCCTGGCTCAACCCAGGCAGGGCTAATTAGTCCTCAACTGGAGGGGTCTCAGCCTTGAGCTGAGGGTCCAGGGCTAGGGAATGAATAAAGCAAGGGCTTCAGTCATGAAGCCTCTCTCAAGAGGAGAGTCTCTTCAGAAAAAATCCAGGAAGGAGTCAGTCTTTTTCATTCACCACGAGGTAATTCAAAGGGAGAGATTTAAGAGCTGTCTCACCTAGTCCAAGGTCTCAGATCCAGTAAGCAGATTCTTCATCAGTCTCCAATTCCAACTCCAAACTCTGAAGATTGAAGAAGTCCCCACAGGAAGTTGTAACTCCTTTTTAAAAGCACTTTTTTTGGGTCACGTCCTGGGCATTCCTTCTATTTTACGTGTACCAATTATAGGCTAAAGCTTACCTTAGGACTGCCCAGTGGGACAGTCAGTCAATTCTTTTTTTCTTTTTTTTTTTTAGCCCTTCACTTCTGTGTATTGGCGCCTAGGCAGAAGAGTGGTCAATGGGGGTCAAGTGACTTGCCCAGGGTCACACAACTGGGAAGTGTCTGAGGCCAGATTTGAAGCTAGGACCTCCCGTCTCTAGGCCTCTCAATCCACTGAGCTACCCAGCTGCCCGAGTCAGTCAATTCTCATTTGTCACCCACTTTTGTACATGTGGGTTACAGATTTCCCCCACTCAAATGCAATGGGGGTGTTTATACTTTTGGTCATTAAGTCTAAAAATGGGCAGGGCAATTCTATCTTCACACATTGTAAACACAGTGCTGTTTCTTCAATGATTTCAGCTTTAACTTTTTAAAGGTTACCCTATTTGTTCCCACTCTCTTCCCTTCACCACTTATCTTATCATCCCATTTGGGAATCCTTTCCTTTGTTGTGAATCCTTAATTCCTTTTTATTTCTTGCTTTCATTTTTTAAAATCCTTCCTCTCTTTTCCTCTCAGCTAGTCAAATAGATTCCTCCTATTTCTCCTTTCCTTCAACCGTTTCTATTAATTTGATTTTTAATTTAATTTTATGCCCCTTTGTAGAGAGGATGTCTCTTACTCACTATCATCCATCCTCTCTTTCTGCCTACTCCAGTGTCTCATTTTCTTTCTAATGACTTCAATACTTTCAAATTAGATTCCATTCTCTGTACTTCTCATGGAATCAAAATACCTGAGGTTTGCCTTCTGGGCTTTCCCCTGTACACATTCTGCCATAACTTCATAAAACTTGTCCCATGAATTCTCTTTTTTCCATGGTGCCTCATTCTCAGAAAAATGTTAATTCCTGCAGGTGATAAAAGAGGTCTCTGCTCCATAGGAGAAAAAAACAAAACCAAAAAACACTCTACAACCTCAATATGCAGCCTACTACTGACCCATTTCCTCCCCCTGGCTATATCCTTCCCACATTTACCATAAAACCCCCTCCTTGGGTACATGCCCTCTCACTCTTTCAGGTGCCTGGTGACTTTAGGAGTTCTAACCATTCCATTGCCAACCAGGATAAGTGGAATTTTCAAAGAGCAAATGCCCTGGACAACACCCAGCACAAGGCCTCTCTCCCCCTTACAGATCATTTCTTTTAATTCATATTCGTGCTCATCAGTTGTATTCTTTCCTTCCACTCAAACAAGGTCTCCCACATAACCTCCTTTTCAATAAATTCTTTCTCCTCCACACCCATTTTCCATTTCCTGGTAGAGTTTTCTCTTCCTGAGTCAACATAGGAGCCACCTTCACCTCAATAGTAGCCTTTGATTTGACCCAGACACATCAAAAATTTCTCTCCATTGCTCTGTTTCCCTTCCTCCTTGCATAAACCCTCCCTTCCATCTCCCTAAAACATGCTTCTCTTGTAGGCAGGGTATTGAAAGGTTCTACCCATAAAGCCCCAGGTCTGAATCTCCACTAGAATTTCTACCTGCCTTTGACCTTCCCTCTTGTCTCCCTGGGTAAATTTTACCTAAAAGCTTTTTATGGTTGCTCTGCTGGTTCTCCTTTGCTTTGCTCCCCTTGGCTTCTTCATTTGTTCACTCTTCCTACATTTCTATATTAAAGACTATTCAAGAAAAAACAAAACAATGAATCTAACTTTTTCTCAAGAGGTTGCTTGAGGGAAAATATAAATATCGAACTTTTCATGTAATTATACGAAATCATTACTTTATACAAAGTATAAAAAGTATATATGATAACTAAGTGATATGATGAATCGAGTGCCAGGCCTAGAAACATGAAGACCTGAGTTCAAATCCAACCTGAAATTGTTACTTGCTGTATGAAAACCACATATCTTAGAGTACAGATGTCCTGAGATTCCTAATATCTCAGAGTTTGAAGAGGTCTCAGATGCTATTTAATTTGACATTTTTTTAAAATTTAAATTCATTTGTTATATAAAAATACTCACTTCTTTAGTGAGTTAACTCACTTCTTTCCTCTCTCCCCTCACCCTGTTAGAGAAACATCATGTGACAAAAAAATATATGTATATATGAACCTATCCCTTGCTTATTTCTATTTATCATTTCTTTCTCTAGAGGTGGACATACACACAAGTCATTCTTCAAACTCTTTATGTTGCTGCAGATAATGTTCTCTTGGTTCTTCTCACTTCACTCTTCATAATTTCATGTAGGTCTTTCCATGTTTTTCCAAAATTAATCTGCTCATCATTTCTTAGAGTGTAGAAGCATTTTATCATAATCCTATTCCACAACTTATTTAGCCATCCCCCAATTAATGGACATCCTTTCAATTTATGGTTCTTTGTAAGCACAAATGGAGGTACCATAAATATTTCAGAATGAGGGCTCCTTTCTTTTTTTCCCTTATCATCTCAAGAAATAAACCTAATAGTTGTATTACTATATCAAAAGGTACACACAGTTTTATAATTCTTTGAGCATAATTCCAGATTACTCTTTGAAGTGGTTGGATCACTTCATAGTTACAGCAAAAATATATTAGTGTACCCATTTTTCCACATCCCCTCTAACATTTGTCATTTTACCCTTTTATCATTTAGCCAATTTGATACTTGTGAGATGATATTTCAGGGTAATTTAATTTCCATTTCTCTAATCAATAATGATTTAGAGCATTTCTCATATAATTATATGGAGCTTTGAAATTGTCAGAAAAATCTGTTAATATCTTTTTACCATTTATCAATTGAGATATAGCTCTTATTCTTATGTATTTGACACATTTCTTTATGTATTTTAGATATGTGACTCCTATTTGAGAAAAGTCTATAATTTTCCCCCTAACTCACTGCTTTCATTCTAATCTTAGTTACATGTTTTATTTGGGCAAAATATTTTTAATTTAATGTATTCAAAATGATCCATTTTGCATCACAATTTTTCTATCTCTCATTCATTCATACACAATTTTACTATTCATAATTCTAATAGGTCATATGATATTAGTTCTTCTAATTTGATTATGATATTTTCCTTTCTACCTAGGTCATATATCCATTTTGATCTTATTTTGGTAAATTACCTATATTTATAAAACACTGCCAATAAATGCAATCTAACTTTTATAGGAATACTTCTACTGAAGGGGGACCCTTCCTGGATTTCTACCTTGCTGTGGCAGAGGGATTAGCATAGTTCAATGAGAAATAATGCTGCTAAAGTGCTGAATTTAAAAAGCCAGCAAATTTTGAAAACTCAATGGTCATCATTAGAATAGTAAAGATAAGTTTATATCCCAGTTCTAAAGAAGGGCAGTACCAAAGTTTATTCAAACTACAAAACAGTTGCATTAATTTCACATGCCAGCAATGTTAAGCTTATTTTTTAAACTAAACTTTAGCAATATGTGAAGCAAGAAGAGATACAGGGTAGTTTTTGAAGAGGCAGAAAAACTAGCAATCAAATAGCCAATATTTTATGGATTATGAATAAAGCAAAGGAGTTTCCAAAAAATACTGCGTGGATAAAAAATGGTTGTAATTCAAGTACCTGATTATTTTACTTCTTTCCTGGGGAACTTGGATCAAGAAGAACATTTAGAACTGAATATTGGACAACTGAATGGTTCAAGTTTGGGAAAAGAGTATGGCGAGGTTGTAGATTGTCACCTTATTTATTGAATTTTTAATGCAGAATACATCATGCAAAATTATAGGATAAATGAATCTAAAGTCAGAATTAAGGTTGCTAGAAGAAATATCAACTATCTGAGGTATGAAAATCTCTGTTAGTTGTTATCCTTCATACTCAGAGAGGACCAAAATGATAATTTTATGTTGGGGTGATTGTACAGTGCATCTTGAAAATGACTGATCAGACCAATGGAAACTTGGATGGCTCTGCCACAGGTGAGGCACAAATATCCCCTTTGAATACTGGGGATGGAGATGGAGTCTCTAAAATTTCATTTTCCATGCTTCTTTTGAGTTGCTCATAGAGTACTGCACCATCTTTGATGAAGGCACATAATGCTAGACTGCCAATGTGTCCCATGTCTCACAATCAATACCATTCTTCAGAGAGACCTTGGCAGTGCCCTGCATTATTTTTTCAGACTTTTATGTGAGTGCTTGTCTTTTATGAGTTCTCCATATTTGGCTTTTTTTTTTTTTTTGTCAATGTGATCAATCCATTGGAGTTGTACTCTTTGCTGAATGCTTAGTAGTTTGACTGAAGAAAGGACTTCAGTGTCTGGAACCTTATCTTGCCTGATGATCTTAAGATTCTTCCTAAGACAATTCAAATGCATGCAATTCAATTTCCTGGCATGGTGCTGGTAGACTGTCCAGGCTTCACAGACTTATAACATTGAGGTCAGCATAAAAGCTCTATAGACCTTCAATTTGGCAGGCAGCCTAATACCTCTTCTTTCCCAAATGCACATCATACCATCTTGAGAGCATAAAGTGAGGACAAATTAAGAAGCCATTTAATTGGAGTGAAAGAGAAGAGTGCAAGAGCTGGCTTGAAGCTGGACAAACAAAAAAAACTGAGATCATAGCATTTGATCCCATTATTTGCTAGTCAATACTGGTTGAAGATATGGAAATTCTGTCATCTTTTATATTATTGGGTTCAAAGATCACAGTAGATGGTGACTGCAGTTATGAAATTAAAATACATTAGCTGCTTGGAAAGAAAGCTATGGTAAATCTGGACAACATGATAAAAAGTAGACATGACCTGGATGAAAAAGTTCTATATAGTAAAAGATGTTTGTTTTTTTTTCCTTGTCCATGAGAGTTAAACTATGCAGAAAGTTCGGTACTGTAGTATTTAAGCTTTCAAATTATGGTGCTGGAGATTTTTGAGAGTCCCTAGAACAGCAAAGAGATCAAATCAGTCAATATTTAAAGAAATTAATTCAGACTAGTCTATGGAAGGACAAATACTAAAGCTGAAGATTAAATACTCTGGCCACATCATGAGATGATTGGATTCACTGATAAACGCTCTGATGCTGAAAAAGGCAAAATGAGACAGAAGAGCAGAGAATAAGATGGACAGATCATGTCAAGGAAGCAATGAACATGAGCTTGGACTGACTTTGAGAAATTCTGGAGGACTTAAGGACTTGGTATACTGTGGTCCACGGAGTTATGAAGTGTTAGACAACTAACTGCTGAACAACAATAGCAAATGAGAGAACGAGGGATACCCTAGAGTCAACCCCTGAGACTTCCAAGATTACAACAAAATTTTGATTGTGAGGATTTACCTATTGGAAATGAACAAATACTACAAATTATGACTTGATTGATTTATTTGTGGATTAAATGTAAAAAAAGTGATGGCAAAAATGTTCATAAAGGAAGCAGAGTGTCCTGCTCATAATTTGAGCTCAATAGCTCTTTTCTCATTGATTGATTAAAGTTATAAGTGTACCATACATATATGTCCCCTCTAGAAAAAGCAGTTATTAGACTTTTACAAATGCTCTCCCTGGAGGATCCCATTGTTCCCTGAGGCAGTTCATTCCGCTTTGGACAGCACTCATTTTAAGACATTGTTGGGGGTGTTGCTCAAAGTATACTTCAATCTATTTCTTTCTAATTTTTTACCAAATATTCCTAGTTCTGCTCAGTAAGGGAAAAAAAAGAAAGATATATTTCTTTTACATACAACATCCTCTAAATATTGAAGATAGCTATCCATTCCACCAAGTTTTCTCTTTTCCAGGCTAAATGGCTTATGTTCTTTTAATCAACCCACACATAGCATGACAAACAAAACCCAATTAATATAACTTACAGAATGTCATAGTTCTGAGACCTTATTGAGTGATAACATCTCTAAAGAATCAAAAATTCAAAGATTTTTTTAAATGCCTTTAAAATTAAACCAAGAGAAACCTAGTTAATCAAATTAGGAAGGAGAAGAGTGTTTCATGCCATTGAAGGAAATGAAAGGATAATACATGAGAATTATGTGGGATTGGTTGAGGATACTCTGTCACACCCTGTGGGAATTTTTAGGAAAAGAAAAATCAATTTGGATTCCATCATGTGAGTGGTAGGCAAGTCAAGAGGAGAGGGCAATCCATCCAAATCTGGATGAGAGAATGCCTTGATTGAAAGAAAAGGTTTTATTCCTCTCTTACCCCTGATCAGAAGATGACCTTGTGAAATTCTAGAGGTCAAAAGCTTTTGGATTTTCCATGAGCATTCTAACTATGTCCCCAGGATGGCCCTGGTAAATAATAGTGTATTCATGGACATTGTGGATACAGTAAACAGCATACTGAAGAAAGTCAATTTCAGGGATTTATGTGGAATCCAGAATAAAACTAGACTATTTCTAAGAGTAAAGTCTTTAGAGCATGTGAAAGGAGAAAAATGATTTTGGTAACCAAGAGCTGTGACTTACTCCTGGGCATCATATGCTCTTTAAATCCGAGTCCACTTTCCCCTGAATTCTGTAGGTACTTGTATGGCATCTGGCTTGGAGGACATGTTTGTGCCAGATCTTACTGTACAATCTTGGGTAATACCTATTAGTAAAAACTAAATCTAGTTAGTGAATTGATTTCAACTCATAATCAATTGGGGAATGATGCAAATTAAGGCTCATGACTAATTGCATTAGAATGTCATACTGATGTCTCAGTTTTTATCTCTAGATTTCTGAAAGGATAAGGACCCTTCCCCTGTAGGGACCCTGTTCAACTATGGCAGCGGGAATAGTAGCCCCAGAGTACTTAGTACAAATAAGCAAAATATGAATTTGATATTTCCTTGCTTTTTTACACCATCTGTTATCATCACACTATTTTGTCTCTTTTTCTCAGCATAACCTAAGACATCTTGTTAGCTAGCTTTCTTTGCATGTACTGTTCCCTCTGACCTTTAATGCCCCTCCTTCTTTATTAGAGAGAGCATCACATTTTTATATCTATCCTCTACTACCTGGCTATCTTGCTTCATTGTTATCATCTAAATTGACTAATGAATTCGGAGAAGTCATGTTTCTATCTACATTTGTCTCTTTGGACAATTCTTCTTTTCTTTCTTCTTTGGAAGGAATAAAACTGGATGCTTTTTTTTAAATAGCTAATGAGATCTGTCAAGTTAGTATGCAAGGTAAAAGTCAAATTGAAACATCTATAATGAAATGTTTTCAGGATGTTATTTAAGGAAATTAAGGTCCTTTGGAATTTGTAGAGAAAACATTTTAAGAAGTACATGACTTCTTTCTGACTTCTGCATCCCGGGGTGAACCCTCAAATACAAACACTTCAGAACAGAACAGAAATGGGAAAGAAAAGGTAGATATGGGATTTATAGAATTCTACTACTGTCATAGCTCCTTTTCATATTTCTTGCAGATCTGATATTTCAGAAAAGATGATGCTACACTGAGCAAATCCGACAACTAAGAAAAATCATCAGAGAAAAAGAAAATCACCTCCAAGAGATAATGATAACATTTTGACAGAATTCTGATTTGATGGGATGTTATATGTTTTCTTTATTCATTCATTATATTTTCTTATATTTCTTTTTCTTTCCATTCTCACTGCTACATCTCTCTGTCTGGATCTCATCCCCAGAATATTGTAATATATGACTAACTGGTTTCATTACCTCTTGACTCTCCTCACTAGTCTATGTTTCTCACTGTCTTATTAAAACTCAATGCTTAAATTTACATGTCTTCACTTCAGTAGTTCCCTCTAAGTATGCACATTTCACTTCATCTATGCCTGTGCATCCCAGGCATTTTTCTTCTACAGATCCCCCAAAGTTCACCAAAGAAGGCTTACTCAGACGTACTAAAACTTTTCTTTCATTTCTCCCAACAGTGTGGAGATACCACTGAAGCAAGTTGACTGTCTAGCTACCTTGCTTTACTTTCTCCAGGGAACCAATCCATTTTCTCTTTTTTCCATAATATTCCTTGATGGTATCCTTTACTCTCATTTTTTCTTGACCCTTTATTCTTATTTTTCTTTGGTATACCACACAAAATGTTTTTTTCTTTTCTTAAAAATGTGATTGTAAGTTTGCTACCATCTTGCTTAAAACAATAATATCTTCTATTGCCTTCAAAATATAATCTGAAAGTTTGTGATATCATAGAAGACTCTTTTCTTCTAAGTCATCTTTATTACTATTCCCTACATGACCTTATACACTGCTACCAGCTGGAGTTACCAATCATTCACTGGGCTCCTACTTTTGCTCATGTTGTTTCTTTTGACTCAAGTGTGTTCTCCTATCTTTTCTGCTTGAATCACTCATTGAGTCAATGAGTATTTATTGAGGTCTTACTGAGTGACACTCTTTGCCCTCTGCATTGGGGATAAAAAAAAGAAAATTCCAAAAAGAAAATATTTCTCTCAAAGATCTTCCATTCCTCTTGGAGGTAGAGAATGTAGCAAGATCATTGCCAGGCCATGACATTCATGATAGTTAAAGAAGGGCCTGTGTAGGAGATCTTCCTCCATCCTTTGCTTGTTTCCACATCTTGATCTTTAGCAGTCACACGGTACTTGTTATATATCCTCTTCAAATTCATGGTATGTTAAAGTTTAAACATTTTAACCCACCCTTTCTTAAATGGCCAAAGACATCATTGATTGGTGATTCAATCCTTGGGTACCATAGGTGTCATGGTTCTCATTTTAAAGATGAGTCAACTCAGGTTCATGTGAGTGATAAGCCGTTCCTATGGTCACAAAGCAGATAAGAGTCAGAATGAGCATTTTTTTCTGAGATCAGTATGGACTTTAGTACAGTTGCCTTTGAATCCTGTTTCTGTCATTGACCATCTGTGTGACCTTGGGTAAATCACCCACCTGTCTAGATTTTCTCAGTTTTCTCTTCTGTATAATGAGGGTCTTGAACTAGGCAGCTTCTAACTTATTCTTCTGTCTCAAAATGATCCTTTCTTAGTGACTTCTAGGAAACTCAATGGGTATAGTTCTGGATTTGGAATAAGGAAGATCTTACATCATATACTGCCATAGTCATTTGAGAATTTTTTTTAGTAGCTACTCTTTTCTTAATTTTCTTTTCTTTTTTCCCCCCAATTACATGGAGAAACGCTTTTTTACAATTGCTTTCTGACATTTTGCTATTCAGATTCTCTCCCTCCTTTCCCCTCACTCCAAGGCAGTAAATGGTTTGTTCTAGGTTATACCAGTGCTTTCATATAATACACATTTCTGTATTCTCCATGCCATGACAGAAGACACATATCACACATACAATAAAAAAAATAAAGGGAAAGATGCCATGTTTTGGTTTGTTATTATATTCCAACAGTTTCTTCTTCAGTTTTCATGAAGACCTTGCATTTATCTTCGACCTTGTTTGGATGATACCAGTTTAGTCTTTCACAGTTGATTATCGTACAATATTTTGGTTACTGTATATACTGTTTTCCTGGTTCTGTTCACTTCACTTTGCATCAGTTCATGTTAGTTTTTGACCAGGTTTTTCTGAACCCATCCTGGTAATCATTTTTATGGCACAATAGCAATCCATTATAACCATATTTCACCACTTGTTCATCTATTCCAAAATCGATGCCCTAACCCTAACCCTTTAGTTTCTTTTTCCTTTGCCTGTACAGAAAGAGAGCTGCTAAACAATATTTTTATGCAAATAGGTCTTTTTCCACTATCTCTGATCTCTTTGGGATACAGACTAAGTAGTGGTACTGCTGAGTCAGAGGATATACAGTTTTATAGCCTTTTAGGTATGGTTCCAGATTGCTCTTTAGAATGGTGGTATCAGTTTACAGTTCCACCAATAGTGTATTTCACACTTTCTCCAAGATGCCTCCCTTCTTTAGTTGGGGTAGAAGATTCCCCTTCCCACCATTTGTTTTTTTTTCAATGTTTCATCCTATATAGCTTTGGATTGTTTCTCTTCTGTAACTCTGGGCAAGTCATTTATCTTCTCTCATAAGTTTTCCAACTCTAAAATGGGAATGATAGTTGTCCTGACCTCATGGGGTAGGTAGGAGGATGAAATAGTTCAGCAATCCTTAACTCTATATAAGTGCTAATTATTGCTGTGATCCATAGAAATAGGGTATTAAGACCTGCAGAATGTTCCACACATGATAACTTATTCACTCCTCATAGCCACCCTGGGAGTCAGGTGTTACTGGTATTATTATCATCTCTGTTTTTCAGATAAGGAAACTGAGGCTCAGTGAGATGAAACAACTGGTCCATAGTTAAACAGTGTTAGACTTTAAGCCCAAGCCTAGCACTTATCCACTGTATACCCAACTGACTTTCACTCCTGAACATGTTGTAGATAAATTGATAAGAATTTTAAGATTAGGTATTATTAGGAGGCTTATCAAGCAAGGCTGGATAATTCTAAATGGAATGGGGAAGCAGGAAGTGGCTTTCTCTTCTAAGATGGACGCCATGTAGACTGAGTGAGAGGGGTTGCTGACCAACTGACTCAGTGGGAGACCTCAGATAAAATGGAGTTTTTATATCCTGGTAACGTGAAGGAAGAAAAACATCTGTCTGTGGGAAAGTTAGGTTAAGCCTATCAAACCTGACCTGGGCTGCTGGTCATCTCAGGCTGGTTTAACTCTCTAACCTCACCCATCTCAAGGATTACTGGCTGAGGATCTGGGAAAGTTGTATCATCACTAGAATTGGACAGGACTCAGCAGTGAGGATCCCACTTCCTTCCCTTATAGTCCAGCTGTGTCTCGATATAGCCTAAAGCTTAGTGTAGATAAGTTTCTTCCCTGACTCAGAGACTTGCCCATAGGTTGTTAGAAATAGAAACCCTGGGGTAGCTGGGTAGCTCAGTGGATTGAGAGCCAGGCCTAGAGACGGGAGGTCCTGGGTTCAAATCCGGCCTCAGACACTTCCCAGCTATGTGACCCTGGTCAAGTCACTTGACCCCCATTGCCCACCCTTACCACTCTTCTGCCTTGGAGCCAATACACAGAAGTTACGGATTTAAAAAAAAAGAAATAGAAACCCCTTTTCCCCTCTTTCAAACTAAAGTTTATTCAATTAAACCTGTGTTCATAAATCCTTTTGTCTCAATATTACTCAGCTATTTGTTAGTTTCATAGACTCCCTGACTAGGTGGATCTGCAATGGCAGTTGGTGTCAATTGCCAATCCCTGATTTCCCAATCCTTGTATTTTGTTCTGTCTCCCCAACTTGCTAGGTTCCAGTCTATTGCCCTGTCCTGTCAGCCTTCCTTCTCCATTTCCTCTGAACCCAGATAATAGAGCTTCCCCATAAAAAAGAGCCCCATGCTCAATCCCCTTGTAGAAATCGGTGAGTTTCTCATCTGCTTTCCCAGACCATATATTCCGGGGGGGGGGGCAGGGTATTGCTTATACACCCTTGTGCATTCCAGATAGCCTGGCAATGTACCGTGTACATAGCAGATTTCTTGCCAACATGTGATGAGCACAGAACTTAATGAATTAGAGGCTTTTGTTCTTCAGCAGGCAAGGACATTGGGAAAGATCAACCTTTCAACTGCCAAAGGCATAGCTGCTGTCTTGGTGACACAAACCGCAGCCCTGCAATGGTGACAGTATGGAAAAAGGGCCGAGGACCTGCTTTAGTGATAGTTCAAACACATTAGCCACCTACGTAGGATTAGAATAGGCTTGCCTTCCAGCTGCTGGCCCTGCAGAAACAAAAGTGCTCATGAAGACAATTACCCAGCATGTAGGAAGAGAAGGTAGGTGGGTTGTAATCACAGGGAGGAAGCCCAAGTCTCAGAGACAGACACACGACATTGGCTCTATTCCCCTCTGTTCAGAGGCTGGCCTCAGTCTTCTGTACCACAGAAACAAAGGAAAGTGATTGCCTCAGGCAGGGAAGCTCCCAATTTCAGGAGACTCTGGACCACTGCCTGTCACTTGGTAATTTGAGGTTTGGACCAATAGCATTGCTCAGTCCAGATACAGCCCGATATCATCTTTGCCTCAGTTGAAAATCACTTTTTCCATTTCTCACAAACTCAGCATCCATCAATGACTGCCTGAATGGATGATGGGATACTTCTTATCTGATCAGGGGATTTTTCTCCCTTTGACCCATTTCTTCCACATACCCCCCTTTGAGTTCTGAGAATCAACAAGCTAAAGAAATCCTTTTTGGCTGACACACTAATCCTACAGCTTTTTGAGAACATGTTTTCATTTGTTTAAGTAACAAGATTCCTTTCATAGACTGCAGTTTAAAAGTCAAAGGAACATACATGATTTTATATATGTAACTTTTCCACTACCAAGTCTGCATTTGGCAATATGAGGAATTCTTCATAAGCAAATTCAGTTATGATCATGACAGTTGTTTAGCAGCTTTTTCTAAAGGCAGAGGAGGTCCAGGTTGCTTTCATTCTAACCTGAATCCTTTACCTGGGAGCAGCCTGCCGGGCCAAACATTTTCCATTCATCTGGGCTAAAAGGTTTTAGGAAGAGATCGCGCTCTAGTGGGCGTCCATCAAAATGTGTTTCAAAGGAACTTGTCCTCTTACATAGTCCAGTAGAGAAGCTAATGACAAGCATGTTCACACACAAGCATTCAGCCCCCATTCTAAGCAGGAGAATACAGCAGGGCCCCAAATTACCAGACTGTTTGCCCTTAGGAGAAAGCAGGCTTCAGGAAAGCTTCTCTGGATGGAGAGAGATTGCTCGGAGAAGCCGTAGGAATTCTGGACTCAAGAAAATGTCCACTATCCATGCCGGGCACACACCTTATTTTTTCCCATTAGACTGAGAGTACATTGAGCCCTACAAGAAAGAAATATTCGTTTTTTGCCTTTTTTTTATTCTCAACTCTTAGTCCAGTGCTTGACCAACAATGCATAATTGTTGACTATGGACTGAGTGGTTACATTGGGGGAATGGGAGTGAGCTTAGTGGGTATGGCTTTCCAGGGAAGAGGCACAAGCGTTGGGATTTAGGAGATGGGTAAGGAAGGCATAATAGCTTATAGACCTAAGTACAGTGTAGATTCATACCCTGAGATGTGGAAGGCATCCATTCCAACAATCTCATTGTAGAGATAAGTCAATTTAGCCTCATTGCACTTCTGTTCAGTGTCTTGTCTAAATTCACACAGGTAGGGAACAAGATAGCCAGGATTTGAGATTAGGTCCTTAGATTCTCCATCCCACACAATTTCCAATATAAATGATTCTTCCATAAAGAGAAATTCCTGGGAGTTATTTTAGAGAAATAATTTCCTCATTTCCCATGAGGTGAGGATTTGTGGAGAGGTGATCTTGGAAAAGGCGGGATGTTAAAGGCTATTTGAAGAAGAAGAGTAGGACTGTTTTGACTGGAGCAGGACCAGGGAGCCTTAAAGTCTAGATATTAAAGGAATAATTAAAAGATTAAATTTACCTGGAGATAAACTGTGAGTATGAACATGTAGGAAGGAGAGGTAGTATGGTCAAGGTACTATAAGTCACACTGGATACACAATCTGTGTTTTAATCGATTCTCCATCACTTGATAATCATATAACCTTGAGCCAGTCATTTTACATGACTGTATACTCTGTGTCTTCATCTGTTAAATCAAGCTAGTTATTTTTGTAGGTTCTTATTCCCAATCCCAAATTCATTCAGAGTAGCAGATAAAATAATGTATTTTAGTGCACTTAGTAACCTGTGAGTTACTATGCAAATATAAGGTCTTATTCTAATTAAGAGAACAAGCAGAATGTTTCCAGCTGGAAAATGTCCTGAGCTGAACCAATTTATTGCTACATATTCTGATAATGATTAATGTTGACCTGAATTCAATGCCAAAAGCTTTGTGGGTGCTGAGTAAATATAAATTTAATTGATGACAAAACTGGCTAGCATTTTCCAGATGCATTAGTAGGAAATTTGTAAGAATGCTTCCCCACAAACTTTTCCTTAATAGAAACATGCCCTAATAGAAACATTAATATCAAGTCTTCACAATTTTATTGATGAGGGTCTCCCTTGAATGGCCATAGAGTAGGACCCCACTTTGCCTTGGTCCTGGTTATTCAAATTTTATCGTGTTGGAGAATATAGAACCTCTCCAGACTTAGCTAGGATTTTCCTGAGAAAAGAGAGAGAGTCAACCACTATAGCCATACACATCAATGCAATTTTTAATAATCATTGTCTGACATTTTGCAATCCATATTCTATCCTCCTACCCTACGTAAGAAGGAAAGTAATATGATATAGGTAATACAGATGGTGTCATACAATACATATTTACAGTTTCATCATGTTGCAAAACAGGACACACTGATTACAATAGAGAAAAATTCATGGAGGTAATAAAATGAAGAGTGGTCTGCTTCACTCTGATAGATGTAAGGTGGTACCTCAAAGTTGTCTTAATTGGCATTTCTCTAATTAATTGTTATTCAGATCGTTTTTCATATGACTAAAGATAATTCTGATTTCATCATCTCAGAATTTCTTATTCATATCATTTGGTTGCTTGCTAATTGAGGAATTCAAATATTTTTTAACTTGGTTGAATCTGCCCATGCTTATTCTCAGTGAGCATAGCCAGAATTGCTTCCATTCTATTATGTCATATAGATAAAGGATTGTTTCTTTGTCTTGTCTCCAGAGGACAGAAGGCCAAGAGCAGTGAGAGTTGGGGGACAGCGAAAAAAAAAAGCAAATGATTTGATTTAAGGAAACTTTAATAATTAAGGCCATCCTGAAGTGGAGTGAGATGCCATGGGAGATAGAAGGCCAATTCTGGAGGTCTTCAAACAAAGATTGGTTTAAAACTTGTTGAATATGTCATAGTAGGGATTTAGGGGCATTGAGAATGTGGGTTGAACTGAGTGCTTCAGAGCCCCCTTCCAACTCTAAAGTTCTGTGATTTTATAATTCTGTGAATTATTATATTTTAACCTTAGTAGAGGAGACATTGACATGGGCGCTCTATGTTAAACATAATTATTTTGCATTTTCTTGACTCTCCTCTCTTGTATAGAATGAAAAAGTGATGATACAAATAGCAAAGCATCATCCAAATGGAAGGATAATCATCATCAATATTATTATTATCATTATTGCACTGCCATTGGAGTATAAAAACCCATGTTTAGTGAAAGCTCTCATACTTAAAAAAAATTAAACCCTTCCCTTCTGTCTTGGAGTCAATACTGTGCATTGGTTCCAAGGCAGAAGAGAAGTAAGGGCTACGCAATGGGGGTTAAGTGACTTGCTCAGGGTCACACATCTGGGAAGTGTCTTGAAGACAGATTTGAACCCAGGACCTCCTGACTCTAGACCTCACTCTAAATCCACTGAGCTACCCAACTGCCCATCTTGGACTTTTCTTTTATCTCATTTCCATATTTTTTAAATAATGAAAAAAAAAGATTTTTGAGGAAATAGCATTCTCACTAACATGTATTAACTATATCCATTGACAGTCAATGCCATTCCTTAATGCTTGAACTGTGACTTCCAAAACAACTTTCCAGCAATAATAGATTTTAAGCCCAACGAAATCATATCAGTCATGTAGTCCAATCCCTTTCATTTTACAGATGAGAAAATCCAGGGCCAGAGAGCTGGAGTGACTTGTAAAGCATCCAATAGCTAATAAGCAGCAGAGCTATAATTTAGATTTAGGTCCTGTGACTCCAGACCCATCATCCTCCCTTCCCACTGAACTGTAACATTTCTTACCCAAAACCCTTTGCTAAGTCCATGCTGCCATCCTCTACATAACAGTTGTGACCACCTCTCCAAGCCCTAGGTTTTTATTCCTTTGGCTATTCCCATTTGGAGACTCCAGTCTCACAAATAGCTTTCACATCCTTGGAGGAGAAAGTTCTAAATGAATGGAGGAACTTTTAAAAAAAAATTTAAAATAATGATTTATTTATATTTATAGATATATTTACATGTTTATGTATAATATATTTATAGATATATTTTATAGATATAATTTATACATATATTTATATATCTCTCAAGGACTGCTTGAGAGATCCTTCGATGTCCTGAGACAGCAGGTATAATTCATTTCAAAACAGTATCTTCCTGATTTTCATTGCAAGTTCCGAGGGGCCCGAATCCAGGTCACCTCCTTTCACGGGTTCACTGACATTCCCACAAACAGCCATCACAGCAGCCAATAAAACAGCCTCATAACTCTGACAGAAAAGCTCTTTCTGCTGATTGAGAAGGAGCTTCACTGTGAAGCAATGGCCATATTTCAGCTTTGAGCTCGTGAATGATTCCCTTTCCCAATAGATAGGACCCATTGCACACATGGAACCTTGAAAAGCCAGCAGTGAATTGTCCCAAGTGATCATGCTTCTATGACTGTGTTACACAGAGATTCTACTTTATCACCCCCCTCCAAAATGCTGAGCCCTTTCACTGTATCCAGCCCATTGCCGAGTTCACAGGGAGATAGATGTCCTGACAATGCACTCTGGCAGTGAGGAGGGTTTATACAGGAATAAACTTGATAAATGGACAATTCGGCTCGGTGTAAATGTACGTTGTCAATGTTCTTTTACTTGGAAAATCATTTGGCATTAATACCCAGGAAAAGAATAGGTATTAAGTGCTCCTGAATGTCAAGCACAGAATTTGCCATTCGCCTCCCCATGTTGCTGAGTGGCAACCTCTTTGTACCAATTAAGGCACGACATGTACCTCCCCCTCCAACTTAGCTTCAAGATCCAGGACTGAGATGGAAACGCATTTATTTTCTACTTACCAGCCTCTGCTATTACCAAGCATTTTGCTTTTCTTCAGAGTTTTCCCATTTGTGAGTCAACAGATGTTTCCAAGCCTGTGTACAAATGGAGAGGCTTCAGATGAACAAAGTTTCCCTCTAATTTTGGAGCCTGATACAGGGAAGAAATGGTGATGGTCATCTCCCAGAAGTCTCCTGGGTTTCCACTTAAAACCAATGGTGTCCTTTGCTTCTTTGACCAAAGAAAAAACATTTTATATGAAATATGATTAATGATAAACTCATTGTTCAAATTCTGGTATAGACAAAATAACAAGTGTGCGTTGGCTGACTGACTAATTTATGGGAAAGAGAGCTCAATTAGGGGTTTGGAGCTCAAATCCTGTTTGTGCTGATTAGAAGCTGGAGGACTGTGGTATTATCCCTTCATTTGCCTTCATTTGTCTCAGTTTTCTTATATGTAAAATAAGGAGTTTGAACTAAGTGATCTCCAACGGTTCTTCCAGCCTTAAATCTATCATCCCATGATCAAGTCACTTAATTAATCTCAGCCTCAATTATCTCATCTCTAAAATGGGAATAATAAGAAGATCAAATGTTTCCACTTACATAGTGCTTTGCATTCCATACTATATGCATACTATTTGCATACTAGTGTCAAATAATATTTCAGTGGACCCACTAAAACTACTGAGACAGACTATTTCAACCAATCAATGAATATGTATTTAGTACCATTTATGTGCCATGCACTCTGTATAAAGGAAATCATAGCAGCACTGATTTAGAGTTGGAACATACATTGAATGTCATTGAGTTCAACTCTCCCACTTTAGAGATGACGTTACTGGAGCCAAGATAGAAATGACTCATCCAACATGACAGGTCATATTCTTTCTGTTTCTTAGGCCAGAGGCAAACCGAGATCCTTCTACCTCTGAGTCCAGTGTAACCCATTACAATATTCTGCCTCTACCATGTGACTCAGTTGCCTTTTTGGGGTGTTTACATTTTTTTTTTTTTGCATTTTGTGATGCTCATAAATAAGGAGGATGGAGTGAGGAAGAGGAAAGAAGAAAGAGGAAAGGAACACTTTGGGTACAATAAATATATATTGAAGAGTTATTAGATACACATCCCTGAGCTGTCTGCAGAAGAATGCAAAATGAATTAAGCCTGACCCTCCACCTAGACTGGCCTAGAGTCTACAGAGGGACCTAAGTCCAAGATACAGGTAAGTATTTCTCATGATATTGTGGGGTTAATAAAAAGGGTTGCCCTAACTCCAAATCAGTCAAGCTGGTTTCCCTTTGGAAGCACAGAGGAACACTTCAGGGAGGGGTTGATACCTGATTGAGGGCTTGAAGAGCTGTTAGAATTTTTATAGCTGGAGGTAGAAATAAGAGAGTAATATGATCCATACATAGAAGACAATGTGAGCAGATGTGGGAAGGGGCAGGACAAATACAGAGAATAAGAATGACTCATCGCTTTAAGAATTGTATGGTTTAGGGGGCAGCTGGGTAGCTCAGTGGAGTGAGAGTCAGGCCTAGAGACAGGAGGTCCTGGGTTCAAACCCGACCTTAGCCACTTCCCAGCTGTGTGACCCTGGGCAAGTCACTTGACCCCCATTGCCCACCCTTACCAATCTTCCACCTATGAGACAATACACCGAAGTACAAGGGTTAAAAAAAAAAGAATTGTATGGTTTATAAAATTAATCTCTCACAAGACTTACATGTGATAGGTCTGCAGCACAAGGATCATCATGCCCATTTTTGGAATGAAAGAAATGGAAATCCATGCCTTGCTCAAGGTCTAAATCTATGTATTTTCCAGCAGAGGGTACAAAATCAGACCCTTCTTCAAATCCAGGACTCTGTATAGTACACCACAGTTTTATAATTGGATACTACAAAAAATTATTAATTTCTTAAGAAAACTAAAGAATGAGCCAAAGAAAAGGAAGACACATTGAAAGGGGTTACAAAAGACGACAGCACAGGAAGCAATCCAATGAGTTAAGAACATAGGAATAAGGGAAGAATTGGGGGAGATTTTAGAGAGATTGAAACTAGATTGGGGAAGTCTTTGCCTTGAATGAAGTAGGCATTCATTCATTCATTCATTCATTCATTCATTCATTCCACAAGCATTTATTGAGTGCCTACTTGCATCATTTTTTACACAACTGTTTTTCTGGATTTTATCATGTTCTCTAGAAACATACCATCCTGCAAAAGCACATGGAATTTGAAAACTCCCACCATATCAATATGTTCTGCGCTAGGGGGACTCCTTCTCCAGAAAAAAAACCTCTGACAAAGGTCTCATTTCTCAGATTTATAAGGAGCTAAGTCAATTGTACAAACAATAAAGTCATTCCTCAATTTATAAATGAGCAAGGGACAGGAATATGCAGTTTTCAGATAAAGAAATCAAAATTGCAATAAGCACATGAAAAAATGTTCTAAACCTCTTATAATTAGAGAAATGCAAATCAAAACAACTCTGAGGTACCACTTAATACCTAGCAGATTGGCTAACATGACAGCAAAAGAAAGTAATAAATATTGGAGGGGATGTGGCAAAATTGGGATATTAATGCATTGCTGGTGAAGTTGTGAATTGATCCAACTGTTTTGGATAGCAATTCAGAACTATGCCCAAAGGGCTTTAAAAACTGCCTGCCCTTTGATCCAGCCATACCACTGCTAGGTTTGTACCCCAAAGAGGAGATAAGGAAAAAGACTTGTATAAAAATATTCATAGCCTTGCTCTTTGTGGTGGCAAAAAATTGGAAAATGATGGGGTATCCCTCAATTGGGGAATGACTGAATAAATTGTGGTATCTGATAGTGATAGAATATTATTGTGTTATAAGAAATAATGAACTGGAGGATTTCCATGTGAATTGGAACAACCTCCAGGAACTGATGCAGAGTGAAAGAAGCAGAACCAGGAGAACATTGTACAAAGAGACTGACACACTGTGGTACAATCCAATGTAATGGATTTCTCTTCTATCATTAATACAATGATCCAGTACAATTCTGAGGGACCTAGGAGAAAGAATGCTATCCACATTGAGAGAGAGAACTGTGGGAGCAGAAACACAAAAGAAAAACATATGGCTGATCACATAGTTTGATGGGTACATGATTGGAGATTTTGGCTTTAAATGATCACTCTATTGTAAATATCAATAATATGGAAATAGGTTTTGAACAATGATACATATAAAATCCAGTGGAATTGATTGTCAGCTCTGGAAGGAAATGGGGAGCAAAAGAACAAGAATCATGTAACCATGTAAAATATTTTAAATGAACAAACCAATAAAATAAAATAAATAATAAATGTTTATTGACTAGTGACTGTCTTACTATGCATAAAGGATAGAAAACCAAAAATGTTTAAAAGGACATAAGGGGGGTCAGCTGGGTAGCTCAGTGGCTTGAGAGCCAGACCTAGAGAAGGGAGGTCCTCGGTTCAAATCTGGCCTCAGACACTTCCCAGCCGTGTGACCCTGGGCAAGTCACTCGACCCCCATTGCCTACCCTCACCACTCTTCTGCCTTGGAGACTCCAAGACGGATGGTAAGGGTTTAAAAAAAATTTTAAAAAAAAGGACATAAATTCAAGGAACTTATAGTATAGTGGGGAGAAGCCATGTGAAGAAAGATAAATACTTATCAATTATATTTGAAAATAGTATATATCTCATTCCTCCACCTCCTTTTCCAGTTCCAGAACAATATGATTAAGACTTCCAGTGATCCTGAAAAAATGTGTCCAAATGATCTCATATTCATCATCTCTGTAACTTTCCTAATCAAATATTCCTTCCTTGATAGGTGTGGAGGGGGGGGGAATGAAGGTGGTACCAGAGCGGAGAATATGTTTATTATCTTTCCAGGAAACCGAAGCACCATTTTCAGTATTCCATTTTATTTTTAAAGAATTTTCTGAACATTCTCTTTTAACCCTGAAGACTTTAGAAATGTTACTAAGCACCCAAGAGTCCCATCTCTGCCTTTCTAGATCACTCTTTTCCTCCCTAATCCAATCCTTCCTTTTGCTGCAATCTCTTTAATGAGGAGAATATTGCAACATCAATTCTACTCTGCCTCTAGGATGCTTACATCTCTGTCGCTCCCCACCCAAGCCCCATAGCTGCAAGTTCCTCCTACAAAAATTTCACTTGAATTTATTTTGTATATATTTTCCTCTTTTCATGTTTTCTTTCCCAAGAGAATATAAACTCCTTGAGGGCCAGGACTATTTCACTTCTGCCTTTTTATCCCCTCATAGGGCACGGTACCTACCTAGTACACAGTAGACCTTTAATAAGCACTGGTTGATTGATTGATATTTCACCTCATCAGTGTGGGTAGCCCCTTTTTAGCCATGTACAGGCTGTGAGTGTGGGTCAAGGGTACCAGCATACTGCTCCTGGCACGATTAGTGAGAACAGTGTAGACCTGCCAAGGGTGGATGTGTCAGCAGAAGATGCCCTTCTCGAAATATCTATCCTCCCTCCCTACTGTGGAACAGTTCATGAGCCTGAACATCCTGGGTGACTTCAGCAACTACTGCTGGCAGACACACAGCAAGCACACAGTGGGGGCTTTCCTTAAGGCCCCCTGACAGAGTGTAGATGCCACTGGAGCATGGGAGCTCTCTATCACTATCACTCATCTCTCACTCATGCTGTAGGATTAGCCCGTCTTTCTTTTCAGCCTTAGATATGAATCATCATGATAGCTACCATCTATGTAACCTGTGGAAATCTATTGAAGCCTTGTGTCCTCATCCCCAGACAGTGTCAGATATGTAACATACCCTCATAAACATTTCTGTACAAACAGTTTGTTTCCCAATTGATAACTGAAGAGTTGCTTCTTTGAAGCACTAGGTGAGAAAACATTTTCAGACAATCATTTGACCTAGAGCTATAAGTGATCTCAGAGGCAAACTAATCCAACCTCCCACTTTATATAAGGGAAATGGAGTTCAATAAAAGGGGGCTTTGAATCCAGGGCCTCTGACTCCATTTCCATTGTTCTTTCCATTGTGCCATATTAGAGAACACTAAAAATAGCTAGGTGGCGCCACAGAATATAGAGTGCTGGTAAAGAAATCAGAAAAACTGAATTCAAGACCCCCAAGGCACCTGTATGACCTTGGACAAGTCACTTCCGTCAAGTACCCTGATCTGTAAAATGAAGACAATAATGGTAGATTTTTTTTTATTGTTCAATTGTATCTGACTCTTCATGATCTCATTTGGCAAAGATATTGGAGTGCTTTGCCCTTTCCTTCTCCAGTTCATTTGACAAATGAAGAAACTGAGGCAGGCAGAGGTAAGTGATTTCTGCAGCATTTCTGAGGCCAGATTTGAACTCAGAAACATGAGTCTTCTTAACTGCCTTCTCAGGATTACTGTGAGGATCAAATAAAAACATGTTTGCAAATGGATTTGCAAATTTCAAATTCATACATAAATGCCACTTGTAATGGTTATTATTCAGATCATGCCTTGGCCTTGCCCTTTGGTAGCTTCCATAGTCCCTGCCCTTGAGGAACTTTCAAATGAGTTGGAAAGCTCTGATCTATGCTTTATATGCATGCCACCCCTGAGTACCCAAGTGTGCACATTGCCTGGCTAGTATTAACCCTCATCATCTTATGCAGAGACTATGGCCAAAGTTAGAGAATTGCTCTCCCTGCCTCTTCTCTTCCCATTTCAATCTGTCTTTCTTTACAGCTGTCCAATGTTCTTCTTAATGCTCAAGTCTGACCATGGCCTTCTTCTATCCCCTTCAATAAATTCCACTGCATCCCAATTACCTCCAGGAGGAGATACACAATCCTCAGGACCTTCATAACCTATATTTCCAGTTTCCTTAACACTTCGCACCCACCCCACCCCCCAACCCTATATATTCTTTCTTCCAATGTCACTGGTCTACAAAGGGTTCCAAGTAATCACACCAACATAATTTCACACCCTAATCACATTGTCTACTAACTTAGCATTTTACTAACTGTCCATATACCTGAAATTCTCTTTATTCACATATATCCTACCTTCCTGAAATATCAGCTAAAGTCTGTTATGTAGAAGATTGCAGCATGGAATCCCTGCAAAATACAGGGTCAACCTCACCCAGAATTCCAGGGAACCCCCCTGGAGAACTTTGGGTGAGGGGACAGTTGAGAAGGAGTTAGTCAGTTGCTTTTTGGGGGTTGAGGTGAGCAGACACACTGCTTACTGCTCCTGACTTGGGGGGTTCACCTGAGTGGCTATTGTGGCAAAAGCCATCATGGTTTTTACTCAGGAACTAGCCTGCTTAGGAGGATTAGTCCTTACCAACATCAATACAACAAATATTTAGAGATATAGAGATTGGATAATTCTCTATTAGCAAGAGAGCCAGTTTAGCCAAGTGCTCCTTCACCCCCTCCTGTGGGGGGAAGGGCAGTTTCAACTTAACAGATCAGTTACCTTTCCTTATCCAAAACCCTAATTACCCCCTCTAGCTTTTCCCTTTCCTTCTTCATATAAGCTTTACTCACACTACCTGTGCCTGGGAATTATTTGGGGATACTCACAGCTCAAAGTTACCATCCTAGCTTGAAACCTCTCAGCTGCTGGTTTTAAGATCAGATCCATCTCAGTCCTTCAACATTTAGATAACTAGCATCTACTTATTCCTCCATCAGACCTGTGAGGAATATAAGTTAAAGAAAGGGAACATCATTGGGGTTTAGCCACAACAGAAACTTGCCAGAAGTTTCTCAGTCAGTCCCCATTTTCCAACTGAAACTCAACTGTTTGAGCGAGGGGTTTGAGAGCCAGGAGTGTCTAACCCCCTCCCTTCTCACTGAAGCCTGTCAGTCAGTGTCTGTGTCTTGAAGGTTACTGGCCCTGGCATTATTATCTGCTTCTCCAAAATATCTGTTATTATCAACATAACAGTCCTATCATTACAATAAGTTTCTGCCAGTACTCCTTAATATTTATGCATTCCATCTGAGATTATCTGAAATTTATTCTCTACGTAGCTCATTTGTATACAGTTTACATGTCTTCTCCACCATTAGACTATGAGCTCCTTCAAAGCATGGATTGCTTTTCCTTCCTTCCTTCCTTCCTTCCTTCCTGCCTTCCTTCCTTCCTTCCTTCCTTCCTTCCTTCCTTCCTTCCTTCCTTCCTTCCTTCCTTCCTTCCTTCCTTCCTTCCTTCCTTCCTTCCTATCTCTCCACCCCATCTTTTCCCCTTTTTTGCATTTCTTTAGATTTTCAGTGCTTAGCACAGTTCCTGGAATATAGAGACAGTTTAATAGATGGTTGTTCACTTGACTGAATGAAACTTGAGTGTAAGTGTAAGAAGAGTTCAACAAAATAAGATGATTACCAAGTGATGAACCAGGCAGGAAAATCTGTTTACTAGAAAGGGACTTGAGCTGGCTGAGTAGGGGAGAGATGAAATTGGATGGACAGAAATGATGAAAGGACATTTTCTTTATGGGTGAAGAAAAAGTGGAACAGAAGTATGGGGTGAAGGGCTGGGTGTAGAGTATTTGAAATAAAAGAAGGTGAGACCAGGTTGTTGGGTGCCAAAGGTCTGCTTTGGGAACTAGAAGAAAAGTTCACAGATATTTTAATTTCATTGAAAGTAACTTGGCTTGTTTGTAGCCTTTTCCCTGATC
Source organism: Gracilinanus agilis (assembly GCF_016433145.1). Classification (NCBI taxonomy): domain Eukaryota; kingdom Metazoa; phylum Chordata; class Mammalia; order Didelphimorphia; family Didelphidae; genus Gracilinanus; species Gracilinanus agilis. Next base: position 643,806,547 of record NC_058132.1, on the reverse strand, counting down.
TGGGCATTATGGACAGACTCCAAGGACAGCCTAATGTACCAAGAGGAAACAGAAGAGAGAAGACTTATTAGCATTTTTTACACCATATTTCCTTTATGTTCAGAATGAATCCTTTTGTATTCAGAGTACATGGATATGAGCTGATTTGATTGGCTACCTAAAAGATTGATTGAGGAGGGGAAGAGGTGGAGGGAGGAATGTTAATGGAAATTTTAAATGATCTTCCTTTTAAAAATCACTGTGATTGAAAAATTAAAATGTCTATTCTGGTAAAATGTAAAATATCCACTCAAACACTCCTGATTAATTGATAATGAAGAAGCCAAGAATCCACCAAGGAGCCACTTAAATTGACCCCATTCCTATGCAAATTAAACCACTAGGTCACTTCCCCCCCCATAATGCCTTTCTTGTTAGTAGCAATAGAAATTTGGATTTGGGGTATATGTGACCCTAAAATTGCTGATCCCATGAGGGAATTGGTATTCTCTTGTCTCATTGCATTCCTTTAAACTCAGTCTAAGAGATCATTTTGTCATTTCTGCTGCTGCTTGTTTCCACAGGAAGATCAAAGATCATCTTAGGTTGCTTAGCTCCTTTCTCCCCTTTTTGTAATTACGTGCTCCTTTGTTGTCCAAATCTCCTTTTAGCTGAGTGTGGAAAGTCATCTGGATAGCCAAGGGAAAGGGATTACTTTAGTGATAATCATGCTTGAAAAACATGGCTTAAATCATAAGGGTAAAAAAAGTTATCTACCTATCATGATTGAAGGAACTAACAAAGTTCAACTGTAGATGGAAACAAACCATTCTTTACTTTATTTCCTCTGTGAATTTTTCTCTAGTGTAAACAATGTGTCTTAATTTACAATGTGATGAACATTGGAATACATATGTATTATATGATAACATATATATAAAATCTTTATTTATTATTGTTGGTGAACCTATGGCTTGTGTGCCGTAGTGTGCTGGAGGGGGCTCATCTTTTCCCCCTCTCTATGTGTACCTGAGAACATTTCTCACTTCACTTGCCCCTATGCCCAGCAGTCCAATGGGAGCACTTCCTCCCTCCCCTGTCTGAGGTAAGGCAGGGGGCTCACATGCAGCAGCATGAGGCTTGTAGTTTAGGTACTCAGTCTCTAAAAGGTTTGCCATCACAGGCCTATATCATATTATATTACCTGCCTTCTTGGGGAGGAGAAAGGCAGGAAGGATGGAAACAATGTAGATTGCAATATGTCAGAAAATGAGTATGAAAAATTATATCAACATGTAATCTGGGGAAAAAATGAAATAAAAAGACTTATAGGGATTTGTATCTGTGTTGATGGGAGACTCAATTTCAACATAATCATATCCTTGAATCATGAACAAAGGAATAAATACATAATCAAGGAATTATTTATTGAGCAGTGAATATGTGCCAAGCACTATACTGTAAGCTTGGAACAAATATAAAACTGAGGCAGTCCTTACCCTCAAAGTTCTCATATTCTAATAAAAAGAGACAACATATATAAGGACATGTTGGCCAGAGAAAGGGAGTTGTGGTTTGTGAAATGGGGAGATTGAATAGAGCCATGGAAGAGTTCATGAATATTCAGGAAGCTAAAGTGGTGGTGATTTGATTACTATGCCCAAATGAAAATGTAGGAGTTGGGGAGTAGAGAATGGGAAATGACCTTTAAAAGATGCTTAACAATTCAAGACCATCCTTAGGTCCCCAATTTGGGAGTAACTGGGGCATATTATTGCAAGGAGTTAAAGGTTTCACAATCTTCCTACATCTAAACAAGTTAAGTCCAATGGAAAACAAAACATTTGACGGGAAAAGGACAGGCAGACTCTGCTTTTATAAGTTCTCTCCATTTGTGCTGGGGTGCAGTGAAGGGAGGATGGGAAGCTGATGCTTCCCAAATTCACTGGCCTGCACACGAAAGAGAACATTCAATTGATCATTTGTAGTTCCACAAAAGGAGATACTCGTCATCTGTGGAGCAAAGTAGCATATAGAGGTAAGTCAGGATTTTCACACTTGGAATAAAAGCTTCTTGAGGGTCAGGATGGTTCATATTTTTCCCCTTTCTAATGAAGTATCGGGCATACAATAGGAGTCTAATCAATACTGGATAATGGATAAATTGATATCAAGATGTGCATTGAAGGCTTAAAGCTTTCTCTCTCTCGCTGTCTCTGTCTCTGTCTCTCTACACACACACACACACACACACACACACACACACACACACACACACACACACATACACACACACTCATTGGGAATGTGAATTCCATTGGATACATAAATGAATATAAAATCATTACACCCTAAATGTATCTGTTTCTCTGAGTCCACAGACTAGCTGCAGGTTTTTAGCCAGGAAGGTGCTTCAGAGATACTGTTCTATCCTACTGCTGCAGCTGCTACAGTAATTGCTAAGTGGGGTAGCTTGGTCTTTTCCTTTTTTATTCTGCTGTCACTTAAGAGTCTACTGTATGAATATAAGAACCATTCATGTCACGAAACGGCTGGCCCATTGGGCCTGGCCATGACTATCTGGTGGTCTTAGACACATTATCTTATTCTGAATCATTTCTAACCCAGAACTTCCCACAATGCCCTGTGCCTCTGTATGTTTCCTTCACAAAAATACAGGATTTGTGGGAAATTAGGGAAGCCTCATGACTAGCACTTCACATGGAGAGGGGAGTGTGTGAGAGGGCTAAGTGATCTTGCTTGTTTCCTCCCCTCTAGGGGATAAGCAGGGGATGGAGAGATCCCACCTCTGGGATGAATATTCTCTTAAGCCTTCACATCCTTTGCTTAGTGACAGAGCCATTCGCCAAACCACACATGAAATAAATGATAGTGAAGGCTGTGGGCAGCTTAAAAGGAGGAGGACACAGCCTCTGACCTGCCCTTGGATTATTATTATAGACTGAGAAAGACATCACCCATAAGTACAAAATGGCAGCTAATAAAGTGTGACAGTGTGCTGTTCCAAGGCACTGGAGTAAAGTGGCAGAAGAGAAAGGCCCCTGGGTTGGCACAAAGCAGCTATGAAGTAGAGTTCTGCCTGTAGTACTTGTTCCTTCAACAAATTCCTTCAACCCTTGGACTGTGAAATGAGGGGGTCAGGCTAGTGAGGTCTCCCTGAATTCTACAATATAACTAGTCTTAAAAAAGTGGTATAGAGAAGTTAAGGGTTAAAAAATAAAAAAAAAATTACAATTAAAAAAAAAAAAGGCTAGCCCTGACAAAGGCCTGGATTGGACTCCACTTTTGAGAATCTCTAACTTCCTTCAAATTTCAATCTAGTTGGTATAGGAAGCCTTTCCAGATTTGCTTAAAGTGTTAGTGTTCTCCCTTCCTACAATTATCATCATTTTTTCATTTTCTGTTGATTGATTGTGCACCCTTCAAGAATGTAAACTCCTTGAAAGCAGAGATTATTTGTGGTTTAACTTTTTTTTTAATCTCTAGGATCTAGCACAGTTGGTGCCTAATATATCCTAATACTGCATTGGAAAGTTAGTTCACTTATTTATTCAGTCAAATATATTTTAAGCACCTGGACACTGTGCTAAATGTGAAACTGATTTGTTTCAAAAGCTCACATTTGTACTTTGAGTTCAATTAAACAAGTATTTTTTAATCATCTATGATGCTTCCGAGATGATGCTAGACATAGGAGCTACAAAGTTATAAATAAAATCTTCTTCTGCCCAAGAAACTTACCTACTATCCATTTCCCTAAATTTAGAGATCAATCTATCCATCCATCTATCCATCTATCCATCCATCTATCCATCCATCCATCCATCCATCCATCCATCCATCCATCCATCCATCTATCCACGCATCAACACTAAGGAAGAACAGAAGTCTCTGACCTCAAAAAGTCTGCATGTGACTGTAGATTAGAGATAAATAAAAGCCAAATGAAAGGCTCTGTATAAAAAGCTCCCACAATGCAGGAGACAGATGAATATTTCATAACGGTGTAGTGCCACCTGGAACAAATCTTTAATTTTACACTATAACCACAAGTATAATGAGAAATGGGAGGCTGCAAAGACAGGTGTGAGCAAAGGCAAACTCCCAGAGGCAGACTAAGAAAGACTTCCCCGTTTCTTAGACCTTATTGAACTCCATCATCATATTCCCCCTTCTTTTGAGCCTTTTTCTCTTTCCCTCGGAGCTCAGTGTGATTCAGCCTCTAGCCCTTTCTCCTGCCTCAGCTGCCAAGGCTTTTAATTTGCAGATTTCTAGAATGGGCCTCTTTTGAGGGCCCCCTGTATGCTCAGTGCTCCTCATAATGACACAGCAAGGCTTCTGCCTGCCAGCAGCCTTCAGTCATGAGCCCAGAGTCAAGAGACCTGCGACTCCCTGATTCTTCATCCTAGCACCCTGACCATAAGATCTGGAAGGCAGAATGTATTCAAATGAGTTCAGGGCCACAATGCTGGCAAATTCCAGCCTCTTAGCCAGCTCCCTGGCAGCTGCCTGTGCTCCCAGCTCAGTCTTAGAAGAGGTGCAAGGGAAAATCCAGCAGGGTTCTGGGGAGAGCTTTGTTAGTATTTTGCATATTTACCCAGAAGGCTATCAGTCCAGCTGGGATTTTATTCATAGAACAGACTGGTTTGGTGACCTTGTTCTTCAATAAGCTCATAGCTAGAATTTCACCCATGCACACACGTGAAAAAGCCATATTATTGTTATTTTGTCCCGCATAGCAGTGCATTTGGGAAGTCAGTGTTCTGGATAAATTTCAAATTAAGCAGATAATTACCAGAGTCCAGGCCCAGTTTTAGCTGCTCAGAAACAGACTCCCCCCCCCCCCCTCAGCCTTTGGGCTTGTCTCATCTTCTCTTCTCTTCTTTTTTTTCTATTTTCTTTCTTCTTTCTTCTTTTTTTTAAAGCCTCACCTTCCATCTTAGAATCAATATTGTGTATTGGTTCTAAGGCAGAAGAGTGGTAAGGGCTAGGCAATGGGGGTTAAATGACTTGTCCAGGGTCACACAGATAGAAAGCATTTGAGGCCAGATTTTTGAACTCAAGACCTCCTGCCTCTGGGCCTGGCTCTCAATCCCCGGAGTCACCCAGGTGACCCCTTTATCTTTTCTTCCTAGAGTATGTGCTTGCCTACCTTGAAGATCATTAAAGAAGAGGGAAAATCAATTCATTGATCAATAATGTAATTAATAATCCCCTGCTTAGTGTTTACTCCACCTACAACACTGTGTTTAGCCCTGGGGATATAGAGACAAAATTGGGACTGGATCTGCCCTCAAGGAGCCCAGAGCCCATTGGAGAGGAAGCCATGGTGTCCATGCATACATGCATACAAAATGAGTCCAAGGCAATTAGCAGGCAGGACAGCCCCAACACCTGGGGGAACCTGGATGGATGGCTTCCTGGAGCCAGTGCTGCTTCCCTGAATTCTGAAGGAAACAGAGGATTCCAAGTGGACAGGCAGCAGGGAGGAGAGAAGGCGTGCCAGGCATGGGGTAAAATCAAAGCGAGGATGCAGACACAGGAGATGGAATGTGAGTTACAGAACAGTGAGTTGGCCGATGGAAGGAGACTGTTAATTGTGAGGACAGAATTCATGTAGAACAATGATGGAAAGATAGATTGGGCCAGGCCATGGGAGCCTTTAAAAGCCAGCCAGAGGCTGGAGGAGATGACCAAGAACTAACTTTTCTTTTTTTTTTAATTTTTTGTAAATTTATTTTTCTTTTTATTTTTTTTACCCTCACCTTCCATCTTGGAGTCAATACTGTGTATTGGCTCCAAGGCAGAGGAATGGTAAAGGTGAGCAATGGGGGTCAAGTGACTTGCCCAGGGTCACACAGCTAGGAAGTTTCTGAGGCCAGATTTGAACCTAGGACCTGGTTCTCAATCCACTGAGCTACCCAGCTGCCCCCCAAGAGCTAATTTTTCTATAAGGCATCGATGTTTCCAAAACTCTTTTCAAGTCTTCTCTCATCTGAAACGCCCAACACTGGGAGGTTTCTTCTGCCCATGCAGGTTCCATCCCCAGCTTTGGAAGGAAGAGGAGGAACCATATGGGAGGTCCCTCTTAAGCATCTTTCTATCTCATTCTGCACTTGTTTCCAGGCTCCTTTGGGGCCAGGTGGAGTGTCCTCCCTGCAGTCATGCCCATTCTCATGCTTGGTCATATCCCAGGGATGCTGAACGCAGGTAGAGCATCATGTAAGCCCCATTTCTTCTGAGTTCAAGTCCGATTGAATGTCAGCCCCATTCCCCCAGGCCCAGCCCCCACTGTCTTTAAAAACTGCAGTTTCAACATCAGGTGTAGATTTGCATTGAAAACAAGCCTTTCCTCGGAGTTCCTAAAGGGATAAAATGGGAGGTAGAGTCTGATGCTATTCACCTCTCCAAGGAAGCCTCCTAGATCAGAGAGTGTTTATAATCAATATCTGGGGGAGAACTGTTAGGTCAAAAGAAACCACACATGCTTAGTGCTCTGAAGCATAACACCCCCTGGAAAACTTCTCTGCCCTGATCCATTTACCTAATCTTATCTAGGGCTTAACAATCCACACTCACTGCCTGAAAACTCTTCCTGATGTCTATTCTAGGACTCCCAATACTAATTTAATCCTATTTCCTACTGTGGCGGCCAGATGGAGAACATCTGGTCACCATTTTCTATGTTGTTACTCCGCAGGCAGCAACTTGATCTTCAAGGGAGAAGGACACCAAGTGATATTTTAGGACCCACTTCAGGTAGAGAATATAGCCAGAACCTGGGTCTGGGGCGACTAGATTCAAAAGGAGAGAACATAGACTCGGGTCCTTCTTTATATGTTCCTCATAACACAGCACTTATTTTTTGAAGAACAATAAGGGGAGAGTTAAGAAAATGCCTACTTATGGTGATCAATAAGTAAAGTAATCTCTTGGGGCAGCTGGGTAGCTCAGTGGATTGAGAGCCAGGCCTAGAGAAGGGAGGTCCTAGGTTCAAAGCTGGCCTCAGACACTTCCCAGCTGTGTGACCCTGGGCAAGTCACTTGACCCCCATGGCCCAGCCTTACCACTCTTCCACCTAGGAGCCAATATACAGAAGTTAAGGGTTTAAAAAAAAGTCATTGATAAATTGGAGTGTGTGGGGAGAAGAATGACCAGAAATGTGAATTTTGAGGGTAAAAGAGGCAGCAAAAGGTGAGCACTTGATCTGGAATAACAATTCAACCCTTTACATTTGTATGGATGGATTAATTGAGGAAAACTGTCCACCTACTTTTTGAGATCTGGTTGAAATAAATGAAAAAAAAGAGCATTTTCTCTGTTTCTTATGGCAACTTCCCACTTGGTTATGGTGTATTTCTTTAAAAGTCATCTCTCTTCTCTGACAATAACCTTGACTTGTTTGCATGCTTAAATACTAATATCTGTTGTATTACTGTATGGATTTTGCAATATGGATTTGTATAAATGGAGATTTTGAACTTTGGACTTCATACCCCAGAAGTCCCTTGGTATTTCCCAAAATTCCCTTTAGTCTCTCCTGAGCCTTCATGTTTGCATGGCCACGTTATTGTTTTATAAGTTCTGTAACTCCTCCCTCTTCACCTCTTCTTCAAGAGCGAGGCTGAAGTTAATTTAGCACCTTTTCGCTCTATTTTTTATGTTAGTTTATTATTAAAAACTTTTTTATGTTAGTTTATTATTAAAAACTTTATAAAATATAATGATTAGTTCTTGTATATTAATTTTAATCTCTACAGATTTTTGCATTCTTAAAAGTTCAGTGCCTATTCACCTAGAACACACTGGTATAAGACCATAAATGATCATATTTTCTTTTTTGAAACTTTTAAACAACCCTAGAATGCTTGTCATATTCATGACGTGACAGTTTTCTGAGGCACTTTTTATGGACTAGAATTCTTCATAAATTCTGCCTGTTGACCTGGAAACCCCAAGAAATCCATCCTATTTTTTAATCTCTTTTTTCCAGTCTTATATCCCCTTTGAGGGCTTTTTCATACCATCTTCCCTCCATTTAACCTATCCTGCTCATCCTAATTAGAAGAGGTCAGAAATCTCATTTGGATTGTACTTATATTGGCACTGAGCCATTGGGTGACATTTTAGGGACCCTTAGGTATGGGGAAGAAGAAATCTGCCTGGAATTTCAAGAAGATCCTCTAAGGTAATAGGGATCCATGGAGAAAGACTGGTGTACTTGGTGTTGTAACAGGCAATTAGGCACTTTGTCAAGAGAGAGTCGGCTGAACTTATGTACTGAAGGACCAGTGTAAGAGTTTTCATCTATAACAGTTGAGTTTCTCTGAAGAGTGAAAGGCTGACTTCCATTTGTCAAAGTATCCAACATGCTGTGCAATATCTATGGAGACTAACGTTTTCCATCTGGGAAAAGAAGCTCAATATTAATCTCATTTGAAGGCAGGTGAATCTTAATTCTACCCTATGTGTTTGTAGGGGTTGAAATAATGAGAAATGGCGATAAGTACAACACCCCCCCCCAATACATTTCAGGTTTTGTCATAGTATTAGGCATTAGATTGAGTCCAGAAAAGAGTGGCCCTCTTGGGGAGATGGACAATGTAAGAATCCTGGCCACATGGCATCCAATGTAGCAGTGATGCTATTCAGGAACCAAATCAGATTGACTTGTTTGCTCATCTGAAGCATGAGGGATTGACTTTTCAACAGCCCTGGATCCCTCATCTATGGAAGGAGAGCTTGATATTCTCAAAGATATTTGGTAGAGATAAGATTTTACCTCCTAGAAGACAGATTTGATTGTTTTCTTTTGTTTCTCTTCTTACCCCTCCTTCTCCTCTCCTTTCTCCTCTCCTTCTCTTCTTCCCTTCCTCTCCTCTTTTCTTTTCCTTTCCTCCTCCTCCTCCTCCTCCTCCTCCTCCTCCTCCTCCTTCTTTCTACTTCTTCTTCTTCTTCTTCTTCTTCTTCTTCTTCTTCTTCTTCTTCTTCTTCTTCTTCTTCTTCTTCTTCTTCTTCTTCTTCTTCTTCTTCTTCTCTTCCTTCTTTTCATTCTCTTTCCTTGCTGTCACACAAGAGTCTATTAAAGAAGTGCTTTGCCACAGCCATGAACTAACATTTCCACAAACAGAAGATTCTGGGTCCCCAGAAGACCAGTGACAGGCAACAGGCCAAGTGGTCATATCTCATCCCATCAGGGAGGGATGTTTGTCATTTCTGTTTTTGTATCCCCCATAATGTACATTGTAGAGTATATAAATGTGTATGTGTACATATATACATTAACATATACATATACATACATGTATGTATCTGTTGAATTGAATTGAATATGGAAGATCAAAGCCATGTCGTGTCACTTTTTCAATCACAGAAACTCTGAATCATGGAAGTAAGGGAGAGCCTTAGCGATGATCTTGACCTATTGGGTCATTTGACAGAAGAAAAGACTAAACCCCAGAGTCCCTAAATGGACTGGTGCAAGATTCCTGGTGAAGTACCTTCTACGTAGTAGGCAGTCATGAAGTCTTTGATATGTGATAACAATGATTATGATGGTAATGATGAGTTAACCATGTGTATGACATAGATCTTTGTCCCATAATTGAATTAATTAGAGGCCAAACTACAAGATGTTAACAAGAGAGATTAGCAGCTACTGGCTGTGTGCCTGAGACACTAGTTGCTTGTAGTATGAGCACGACTTGGTTTGGAGAGCAGCCCAGTGAATTTTCCAAGCCTCAAGTTATGTAGCTGCAAATTAGGAAGGCCTCCCAGAGAGTTGAACTACTCTACAATGCTAGTCGTGACGGACAGGAATGGTACCTCCCTTGGAGGCTGGCAATGACACATGTGGCTACTGAAATCTAAAGTGATACTTTAAGGGACGGAACAGCCAATGGCAGCTGGAATATTCCACAGAGATTCCACAACACACAGGCTGTGTTTTTCACACACAATAATTCTGTTAAGGTGCTGTAGAACTTTCACACCAGCAAAGACAATGGAGATTAGCATTGTGATCAGACAAGGTCAGAGTGACAGACTGCAAAGTGGTTAGAAATGAGGATTGTTTGCTCAGATCCCCTTAGTAGCAGTTGGGTATAGATTTTGAAATTTCATGTAGAAAAACTGCCATCGTTGTCATCTGCTAGCTTGTCATAATGCATTGAGTGCCGAACTTAGCATTGAGCACTAGGTTTCTACTCTTCCCTCTGATACATTCTGTGTGACCATGGTCATTTGACCTAGATGATCTCAATTGTGTTCATCTGCCAACTGGGTTAGTTATGTTAATGTCAATATAATGATATAATGTAAAACAAATATATTAATATATTAATTAATAATACATATTATGTAAGGTATGATTAAAGGAAAAAACAACAACTACCCAACTAATTTGTTGATCATTCCCTTCAGGTGTGTCTAACTCTTTTTGACCCCATTTGGAGTTTTTCTTGGCAATGATACCAGAGGTCTTTGCCATTTCCCTTCTCCAGCTCATTTTACAGATGAGTAAACTGAGGTAAACAGGGTTAAGTGACTAGCCCAGCACTACATAGCTAGTAAGTGTTGGATATTGAATTTGAACTTAGATCTTCCTGATTCCAGGTCTAATGCTCTGTCCACTCTGTCACCTAGCTCCCACCTATGAGAGCTTTATTTTATTTATTTTTTCTTGTTTTTAAACCCTTAACTTCTGTGTATTGGCTCCAAGGCAGAAGAGCGGTAAGGGTGGGCAATGGGGGTCAAGTGACTTGCTCAGGGTCACACATCTGGGAAGTGTCTGAGGTCAGATTTGAACCTAGGACCTCCTGTCTCAAGGCCTGGCTCTCACTCCACTGAGCTACCCAGCTGCCCCCTAAAGAGCTTTTCTTTAGATGTAGTGACTTAAAGCTCTGAAATTTTTCAGGAAAGACCAAATGACTACTTCTGCTATGCTTTTACAGGGGAGCATGGACTAGGCTGAGATCCTTTCCTATTGTTCAGTCTCTATAATGGGACTGACAATGAATGACCAAAAAAATTACTTCCATCCCTTCCACATCACTGGGGTTAGGGTTGTGATGCCCCTACAATCTGGAAAATTCATGTAAATATTTTTCGCTCTCCTTTCCTACTAGAGAAGAAGTCTGAAGTTGCTTTTTTTTTTAATGGAGTTTTGATTATATATATTTATGGTATAAAATCTGTTGATACTCTACAATACTACACACAGATGTTATGCATTTCTGACTACCTAGATTTTTTTCTGTCCTCTGCTAGCCTTTGCATGTCATCTGCAGCTTCCACAAAACTCTCCCCAAATTCCCATTTAATTTCTTATGCTGACCCATACTATATTGAAACCATGATGGGGAAAGTCATAATGAGGAAGGGATACGTGTCTTAAGAGCTTTTTATGTGCCAAACACCATGCTAAGCACTGGGGATACATATACCAAAAATGAGAAGATATTTAATTTCAGTGACTCGGATCCTTCTACATGAGGACTTTCTCAACCCCATCTAATTTTAGTGAGACTGCCCCGTTGACCCTGTTTTTATTGTCTTTGAATATAGTTGTTTGCATCTTGTATCCACCCTTTACAATCTGATATCGAGGAAAACAGGAGCTCTCTTTTGCCTTTCTTTCTATCTCCAGAACTTACATATAGTGATTTTAATTTAATACACAATAATTCCCTGATCAAGTATGGCACACAGAGGAGAGTTGTATTGGCACAGGGTGTTTGGATTTGGAAAGTCATGAGGATGACAAATGGGACCAAGGGGAGCAGATTGATATGCTTATTCTCTCACTGGTGGTAACATAGATTTGGGGTATCTAGAAATATCGAGAAAAAGGAAAAGAGGGGTCATTTTGAGGGACAGGAGAAGATGATCAGGGTACAGAGTGAGGAATGGCTGAAGGCAGCCCAGATTCCAGAAGCTAAAAATTGCCTTTAGCAATCAGGATAGCTGAGGAGGTCATAAAAGGTAATTGCAGAGTAGAAAGGTTATGGGCGCCATGTGCAACAGATGAAGTGGCCATAATCATGCAAGACTTTGTTATTGACTATCTTGACAAACTACTTGTTAGGATTCAGTAATTTGGAACAGCAGCCCATGAATCAATAGCAGCATGGTCACAGGAACTATTGTGAGATTCAATGTATTGGCACCATGGGAAATAGTGACTAAAGTACTAACCCCGTTGTAAACTTCTTGGTTCAAATCCTGCCCAGAGATTCATTAGCTGTGACCATGGACTAGTTCCTTAATTTCCATGAGCTTTCCTTCTCCCACCTGAGAACTGAGGATGCTACCACCTTCCGTATCTAGCTCACAGGGTGTTTTGAGGTACAGATGATACAATGTAAAGTGCTTTGCAAAATTTAGAGTTCCCTATAAATCACATTTATGATGGTATAGGAACATGCTTTATAAGACTTAATGGGCTACATGAGTTCGAGTTCTTATCGTACATGTTTCTAGTATAGTTTACCTAATATTGGATAGCCCAGAAGACGTCTAGTTGGCCATTGGGTCTCATTTTGCTATGGTGTTTCCATTTCTTCTTAGGTTCATTAGTGTTTGTGCATGAGAGAGAACAAGTGCAGGCCATGAATGCTACTACTGTACAGCCTCTGAATACATAAATTCTTATAAATCCTCATAAAAAGCAACCTTGCCATTTAAAGGATGCTTGTAAGAACTCTAACTGCCTACCTCAGTCATGCCCTTTGGCAGTTCAACAGATGCCCTTCTTTCAGTGGAAAGAAGAATGAGCCCACCAGTGTCTTGGGGAAGGCAAAACAGCCAGTTCAGTCCCCAAATGATTCTCTTTGAAAATGCAAGTTCAGTTGTTTAAAAATAAAAATGATGTTGCTTTTCTTATGGTGGAATTACTGGGAAAATTGAAGAGTGAACTTGCAATTGTCTGAATGCTAATGAAGGTGAAGGATAGATGGATCCAGCTTCCCTTTGCAGTCACTGTATTTTAATTAACTGTCCTTTTTTGGACTGCCTCAAAACACAACAACAAAACATGAACATCTACCAGAAAGATGGCTTTAAAAGCATCTGCTTTGAAGGAAGTTATTATTCTCTTGGTATAAGATGAGTTGTGTTCCAGCAGATAGCGCAATTGGCTCTAAGTCAGGAGGCTCTAGCTTTCCCTTTTACTTTGCTGCTAACTTTTGTGCTTGTCCTTGAGAAACTCAAGGCCTTTGCACATCCCTTTTTTCATTTATATATATAAGGTTGGAATCATGGTACCTATCACCAGGCATTTTTTGGAGAATATTCAAGATTATAGGAATCAGTGCAGCCTCATGGACACAGCAGAGGTTCAAGACTCATAAGATCTGAGTTAAAATTCTCTCTCTGATCTGTACTCCCTACTTGACCTTAGTAAGTCAATTAATTTCCTTGGCTCCCTGTATTTTATTTTTGAATCTATACATAAGGATTTGAATCGGACCAATTCTGGGGTCTCTTTTGGGTCTAGAATTTTGGTTTTATGTGTGACTCTGGACAAGTTACTTCTCTTCTTTGAGCCTTAGTTTTTTGTGGGTTTTTTTTTCCTTCTGGAAGATGGGAAGTTGGACTGGATGGCCTCTGAAGTGCCTTCCATATTTAGGTCTATGGATATCAAGACACTTTGTATATATTAAATTTCTGTGAGAATTCTTGGATATACTGAAGATGAGAAGGGGAAGATATCTGAAATTTTTTTGAAAAAAAATGCTTCAGGTCAGCCCAGAGAAATTCCAGGATTCTGGGTAGTACCACCTCCTTTCTTTATACCCACTTTCATTGCATAGCTTCTGTTATCATTACCTTTATAAATCAGCTATGTAGTTGAATAATATTTATTTTCAACAAAAATTTCCCCTAATGCAAACAGTACATGTCTATCTGTTTTATGGGGTGGGGGAATCAAGATTAAAAGAGAACAGGAATAACTAGAGAAGGAGAAGGATATGTCACATACCCAGAGTAAGGACAGGCAAGTAGATAGATTTAACATTACACTGTTATTGCTGAAGTACCAAAAGAATAAAAGGAAGACTTTCTCCTTCTCAAGTAGACATTTAGTAGGAAATTCATGGAAGGTCAGGAACTAGACTAGGGCAGGACATCTTTGAATTCTATCCTAGCTCTAGGAAACTCCTTTGTGAGTCAGGTACTAGAGAAGTTTCCTAAAATTTGAAAAATATTTCTGTGTCAGTAAGTACACAGAACTGTAATGCCCAAGCACCCCCTGTCAGGTTTAATTGCCTCAATCATGCAAATGGCATGCTATTTCAGATCAAAGGCATTAAACAACATAGCAAATAAGGTGACATACATGGGGGGGTACCCTCTCTCATGAGTTAGTGAAACAATGTTGTCCTGTGAAGGTGCTACAATTAGAAGTTTTATGGAGGGGCCACATGGGAAACATGAGAATTGGTGCTGGCTAGTTCTCAACTTCTTTCTGAAGACCACATCTTTGCTTTCCTCTAGATCTCTGATGATGATATCAAATTTGTTGAACTGCTCTGTTACAACTTTTAAAAATTTCTCTATGCATCTGCTAGACTTCTCTGATTTTCTGTGTTAAGAGGCAGTGACTAGAAAGCCTCTCCCTTAAAAGGAAAGGTTGAAATCTTGTATGGCATAGAACTTATTCCATCCAGCTCCAAAGTGACCAAAATTGATCCAGCATGCTCCAAGGCTACATTTAATAACTGAGTCAAGGAATAAACAATAAAAAAGTAGATAATCTCAACAAATAAAATAACAATGAGGAGCCAACATAACAAAACTTTTGTAATGCAGCCCTTATTGGAAATTTTATATCACCAAACTTTATTTTTTTACTTGATATGGTATTTTCCCATTTACATGTAGTAACAATCTTTTATAGAATTTCCCAAAATTAAAGCAGTCAGACTGGTATTTCCAACACACAGTGTGCCATCTTGGAAATTTTATTTTTCATTTTAATCTTGACATGAAGCCATTCAGAAGAAAAAGAAAAACAACAACAAAAGACCTAGAATTCAAATAGCAACTCTAGTCTACCATAAAGGAGACCAACTAACCCTGGGAATTAGCAAAGCGATGTTGAATGATGGCATTGTCAAAACGATTAGAAAATGACAAAGAAATATTGCTTTGGATGATTTCTAAACCAAGAAGTATAATGTTACCTTCAGTTTCTGTCTCAGATAAATGGGCAATGATGAGATGCTCAAGTATTTTATTGATTTAGGGATTCAATGTGTATACTAAGTAAAAGAATGTCTTAATGTAAGGAAGATGCCCTTTAAAATCCAGTCTCTGATACTTGGTATGTGACCTTCAGCAAGCTGCTCTTTCTGGCTAGGCCTCAAGCAACTCCATAAGTCTTATCTACGTAGGCCTTATCAGTTTCATATCTTTGTTGGGGGAGGAAGTTCCCATATTAGAAATTCTGAACTTTCCATTCACATGAAGGAAGGAAATACCAGTTTATTGAATGCCTACTAAGTTCTAGGCATTGTGCTAAGTAAGGGCTTTACAGATATTTTATCATAGTATCTTCACAGCATCCCTAGGAGGTAGGTACTATTACTATCTCTCATTTTATAGTTGAGAAAACTGAGGTAAACAGAGTAAGCAATGTTCCTAGAGTTACCTAGCTACTTAGAGGCTAGATTTGAATTCAAGTCTTCCAGATTCCATGGCCAGAGCACAATCATCTGAATCACTTATCTCCTTCTAGGGAGTGATCAGCAAGAAGATAGATTAAGCAATTTCTCTAAACACTTTTATTGTCTTGCTATTGTTCAATTTTTAAATTGTTTCTATAGTTAAAGGACAAAGTAGAGTAAATGAGGGTAGACACATGGTGAATAGGGTTCTGGACCTACAGTCAAGAAGATTCATCTTCCTGAGTTCAAATCTAGTCCCATACCCTTATAAGCTTTGAGACCCTGAGCAAGTTCCTTAACCATGTTTCTCTCAGTTTCCTTATCCGTAAAATGATCTGGAGAAGTAAATCACAAATGGCTCTAGTATCTTTGCCAAGAAAACCCCAAATGGGGTCACAAAGTATGAGACATAACAAATAACAATAAAGTAAAAAGATCTATGTACCTGATGTAGGATGATATTAGCTGAATCTCGAAGGGAAATGGCGAGGATTCAGTAAAGGTAAACTCTGTAATCACTTATACTAGAAAACTAGAGAATTCAATGCTTTACTCAGTACTCTTTCCAAGCAGCATTCATGCCTGTAGTAGGAACAAAAGGTGTAATAGTAAAAGTATGTGAGAATTTATATATATATACATATATATATGTATATGTATATATATATACACATACATATATACACTATGTTAATTTCTCTATAAGAGTCAATGGAAATTTCTGTATATTCCTGTGTCTGGGTTCTGGGTTAGATATTCTATCCAGGCAACTTATTTCTGCATTTTCTTTGTCATTAGGAATCTCAAATAGTGTCTTCCTTTTTTTAACAAAATTTGGTTAGTCAAAGAAGGAGGTGAGGATCCTTTTCCTGGGTATGTGAACCCAATGACCTGGTGATGGAGAGGGGTAGATAGTTTTGATGGACCACCTCCTAATTAGCTATTTACCAATCAGAGATGGCTTGGGATTTCAAAGGAAGGAGATGAATAAATGGGATCCAAACATTGTATTTAGGTACCTTGGAAAAGAGTTTGGCATTTTTGGTCACCAAGAGGGCCTATCACTTCACTGTTTATGATATTTATTAATTAAATGCAATTAAATAAACTGATATTTTTATCCCCAAATCTGTTGAGATAATTTTAATGAGAACACCAGATATCTCCCCGTTTATCCTATAGCTGATAAAGGAGGAAAAGACTAAAAAAGACTAAAGATGACTAAGGAATAGACCCTGGCTTTCATGTAGGCACCTATAAAGTTGCAGAAACCCTGCCTTGGTAACTCTAGCTGCTCCCCATCATTCTTTCAACTTGCAAAATGACATGGAAGAAGCAGTTTCATCCCAGCTACAGAAGGGTTGAGGTAGAGTCAGTGGAAGAATTGGGGCAAAAGGGATGATATGAATGAATTTCCTGGACCTAGAGGAAAGGTGAAAGAAGGAGCTCTTGACTGATTCTTTCCTTCCAACTATCCACCCCTCCAGAGAACTTGGGAAAGGAACACAAGCTAGTGAACCATATACCCTCACATGGGAGGAGCCTGAGGCAGCCTGGCAGTTTACCCTAGGATGTCTGCCAATACATTTACTTATTTGTCAAATGAGAGATTTGGATTAAATAACTTCTAAAGTTTCTCCCCGGGCTGCCACTTTTTGTTGGGATGCTTTATATTATTGGATCTCTTCCAGCTCTGATATTCATTGGCTTTTGCATTTGAGGTGCACCCTTACATCCTTCATTCTTAAGGTCACTCGAGCCATACTAATTTATGCTTTGTGTCTGGAGGAGGTAAGCATGGAGCCAAGTGAGTTTCATGTGCCCTGAAGTATCTTGGTGTGGCAATAAGCTGCCTTGTTGACATTAGAAAATCAGCTTTGAATTGTGGGTGTGTGTGTGTGTGTGTGTGTGTGTAGAGCAAATTTCTGTGGACCTTATATTATCCAAATGAATTATGGGCTTAATGGAATTGCTTTGCTTCTGGTTCTGAACTGAAGTGAATCGAATTGCCAAAATCAAGATTGATAAGTGAGGGTTGTTTTCCCAAATTAATTTACTTATTTAGTGCCATACCTATCAAACTACCAAGAAACTTTTTTACAGAATTAGAAAAAAAAACTATAACAAGGTTCATTTGGAAGAACAAAAGATCAAGAATATCAAGGGAAATAATGAAAAAAAAACATGAAGGAAGGTGGCCTAGCAGTACCAGATATTAAACTATGGTATAAAGCAGTGGTCATCAAAACAATATGGTACTTTTTAATCTTGATATGGAAATAATTTTATTAATAAAGGTGTTGAAATGTATGTTGAATTGTATAGCCACACTCTTTGTGGTGGCAAAATACTGGAAAAGGAGGGTATGCCCTTTGATTGGGGAATGGCTGAACAAATTGTGGTATCTGTTGGTGATGGAATACTATTGTGGTCAAAGGAATAATAAAATAGAGGAATTCCATGTGAACTGGAAAGACCCTCAGAAATTGATGCAGAGTGAAAGGAGCAGAACCAGGAGAACATTGTACACAGAGATGGATGCACTGTGATAAAATCGAATGCAATGGGCTTCTGCACTAGGAGCAATGCAATGACCCAGTACAACTATGAGGGATTTATGGAAAAGAATGATACCCACATCCATAGGAAGAACTACAGGAGTGGAAACACAGAAGAAAAACAACTGATTGAACACATGGGTTGATAAGGCTATAATTTGGGATGTAGACTCTTAATGACCACCCTAGAGCAATTATCAATAATATGGAAATAGGTCTTGATAGATGACTCATGAAGAATCCAGTGGAAATGTGCATTGGCTCCGGGGGTGTGTGTGGAGAAGTGGGGGGGGTGGGAGAAAGCATGAACATGAATCATGTAACCATGGAAAATTTTTTTCTAAAAAAAATTAAAGAAGTGAGCAGAGCCAGGAGGATGTTGAACATAGTAACAACAATAATGTATGATAATTAACTATGGATGATTTAACTGTTATCAATAAAGCAAGGATCCAGGACAACTCCAATAAACTTCTGAGGAAAAAGGATAACCACCACCATAGAAGGAGCAGACAGACCAAAGGCATATTGAAACATACCACTTTTCATTTTATGTCCTCCATGAATTTTCTCTAGTGTAAGCAATATATATATATATATGTGTGTGTGTGTGTGTGTGTGTGTATATAAATAAACAGATGTGCATATGTGCAACCTAAATCATATTATGAAACAGGAAATATATATATATATATAATATGATAACATGTGGAACCTGTATCATATTACCTGCCTTCTTGGGGAAGGAGGAGGGGTAGGAGGGAGGAGAAAAAAAATGAGACATTTTCAAACAAAGTTAATATGAGAATTTGTTTCTCTTGAATAAGAATATTTATTATAATTTATTACATATTTATGAAAAATAGCAATAATCATGAATTTCCCTATCATGCCCAAAAGTAACTACACAGAACAAGTCCTCTCAGACCACCACGTTAATTGTCATGGGAGCTTTGACCTACTTCGATTCTCATCTGGGTTGGTTTTCCCTTTGCAGAAAGAGCATGTTGAGGGGTAGAAGGCTGCTCTACTATGCTCTGAACTATTTCAGAAAGTTAAATGAACTGGCCTGTCAGATCACTTTTTGATAGATCACAGAGAGGAATGAAATCTCTGAAAAGAGGCCATTCTCCTGAGTTAATCGTCTTGGAGTCAGCCTCAGTCACTGGAGAAAAGAAAACAAAACACAAGCAAATGAACAAGTGAAAAAGAACAAGAGCAATAATCAAACATCCTACAAATCGAACATCTTTCTTTCACATCACTTGTGGGCATGGCTACTCCTCTATGTGTGGCACCCTCACATACCTTTAAACAAAGGCATTATCCTTATCCTTCACGAAGAAGATTGTGCAATTCAATTAATTCATCAAACTCATCTGCATGCTTGTGTCAGTAAGTAGAATAATGCCACTTCCTAGAGAGCCATTTCTATATTATTTAGCCTTCATATCTCCAACTCTGGGCAGAGTTTTTTGCACACAGTGTGGGCTGAATGAAGACTTACTGATCTGAAAATTCAACAAAATTAAAGGCTATATGTTGGGCAAATTTCTTCTTGAAGAGTCCTCTGAGAACTGTCTGTTGCTAATCAGTTCTTAAGCTGGAGTGACATCATTTGTGCAGGAAAGTCATTCTCTCCGCCTGAGGCCTTTGGCCAAAAGCAATAATGTTTGGGTCTGTTAAAATAAGTATTCCTATTGGGGCAGAACAGATCTTCAAGGGTTCAGGTACCTTGGCCACTCTGGAATCTTGATGCTCTGATTGGATGATTTGGCAGCCTGAGCAACAGGAAAGCCGAATGTTCCACCCAAAGGCACACCACTAGTCAAAATAATGGAAAGCCAGGGAGATAGCATGGATAAAACTTGTTTTCACTGTAAGAGGTTGGAAACAGTTCAAATCAGTCACAGGACCATGTTCCCCAACTTTTTATTCTTGATCAAAATAACATACACTGTCCTTTCTCCACCTTAGTTCAGGCTCTTATTATTATTTTTTTTTTGCCTGAAATAACTTAATCATCTTCTAATTGGTCATACCTGATTCTGGACTTTCCATTCTTCAAAGATCCTTAAATTCACCTATCAAAATGATATTTCTTAAACTCAGATCAGATTAAGTCACTCCCCTGCTCAAAAATCTTCAGTGCCTCTCTCTAGGGTAAATTATGAACTCCTCCCTGGGACATATCTAGCCCTCCATAAACTTGCTCCCATCTACCTCTTCCATTTTATTTTAAATTGAGCCCCCTCTCACATGCTCTATACAGTTGAACTGAATGGAAGATTTTCCCTTATAGATAGTATTCCGTTCTCACATCTGTACTTTTGTACAGATGATTTCTCATATTGAGAATACACTCCCCTCCCCATCTCTGTGGCTGAGCATCTCAAGCTTCCTTTGAAATCAGCCACGGGGAACTCACTATTTGACAAAAATTACTGGAAACAGTGGAAAGTAATTTAGCAGAAATTAGGTATAGAATGATATCGCATACCAAATCCTAAAATATTATCAGAAATGGATAAATGATTTAGGCAAACAGTGTGATATCATAAGTAAAGTGGGGAGCATGGAAAATGTACCAGTCAGATGAATAGATAAGGGAAGAGTTTATGATTAAAACCAGAGATAGAAAAGTTCATGGGAAGTCAAAGAGATAATTTTGATTACATTAAATTAAAAAGCTTTTGCACATACAAATGCACTGCAGCCAAGATGACAAGCAAAGAATTATATCCTTTCTCTTATAAGACACCATTTTTCAAATATATAAGGAACTGAGCCAAATTTCTAAAAATAACAGTCATTTCCTAGTTGATAAGTGGATGAAGGATATGAACAGGGAGTTTTCAGAAGGAGAAATCAAAGTTATCAACAGTCATATGAAAAAATGCTCTGTCACTCCCAATCAGAGAAATACAAATTAAAACAACTCTGGAGTACTCCCTCATACCTATCACATTGACTAACAACAGAAAAAGAAAATCTCAAATACTGGAGAGCTTATAGAAAAATTAAGACAATGATGCACCATTGGTAGAGTTGTGAACTGGTCCAACCATTCTGGAGAATAATTTAGAATTATTCCCAAAGAGCTATAAAACTGTAAACCTGGGGGGGCAGCTGGGTAGCTCAGTGGAGTGAGAGTCAGGCCTAGAGACAGGAGGTCCTAGATTCAAACCCGGCCTCAGCCACTTCCCAGCTGTGTGACCCTGGGCAAGTCACTTGACCCCCATTGCCCACCCTTACCAATCTTCTACCTATGAGACAATACACCAAAGTACAAGGGTTTAAAAAAAAACTGTAAACCTGGCAGGTCTGTATCCCAAAAAGATCAAAGTCAATGTAAAAGAACATATTTGTACAAAAGTATTTATAACAATTTTTTATGGTGTAAAGAATTGAAAACTCTGGGGATACCCATCAATTGGGGAATGGCTAAACAAGTTGTGGTATGTGATTGTGCTGAAATATTATTGGGCTATAAAAATGATGACGACAATTTCAATAAAGCTTAGCAAGACTTCCACAAACTCAAGCAAAGTGAAGGGAGCAAAACTAGGAGAATATTATATATTATAATATTATAATATCATGTTACATAATATTATAATAGTAACAATATTATAAGAATGATAAACTAAAAAAGATGTAGTTATCCTAATAAAGACAATGATCCCAGATAATCCCAACTCTGCCATGATGAAAAATGCTGACTACCATCAGAGAAAGAACTAAGGAACTCTGAACACAGATTGCATTTTCTTTTGTTTTGTCTTTTGAAACATGGATATAATGGAACTTTATTTTGCATTGTGTCACATGTATATTCAATAACAAATTATTTTTCTTCTCAAAGAAAGGGGGAGAGAGAGAATCTGAAACTCAAAATGTTAAAAAATATTAAATTTAAATGTAATTAGGAAATATTTAATATATTAATAAAAATATGTTTTAAAAAGAAATCAGTAAAAGGGTTACTTCTTATATGATTCTTTCTAGGTCTCTCCCATTTGCTACCACTCTCTCTCTTCATATTACTTGACATTATATTGGGGATACTTATATTAGCATAATTTCTATACCCCTATACAACTCTTGTACCATAGGGCATTTCTTCAGGACAAATAATGCGGCATTTGTGTCCTTCTATCTCCAGCACTATGGCTGGTGAACCTGTATATTTGATTAGGTTTCATTAGAGACCACAAAGAAATATGTACAGTAAAGATGGATCCTTTGCCAGGCTCTTTTTGACTCCTACAATTGCCTTCCTTCCCACCTCCTTTTTGCTCCCTTCATGTACTCCTTTTTTTTCCCTCATGGTTGAAACATCCCTGGTATCCTTCGCTGGTTGCCAAGACCCCTGCAGTCGGTACCTCCTAAGCACCTCCACCCTGAAGAAATCCAGCTCTTGTTTTCTCATCAAAGAATAAGAGAGGAGGGCTAGAAAGAAGGGATCAGTTATGAGCAGGCTCCTTTTTGAAAGGAACATCCCTTCAGGACTTTCATGAGGGATCAGCAGCTTTTGAAACAACCACTCACATTTAATGAATTTCCAACTGCAGGAGGCTACCCCAGCTTTCAGTGCAGAGTGTCCCTATGGCTTGTGAGGAGATGGATGAATCAGAGTAACTGTCAGCCCAGTAAGAGTCAGGTAATTAGATTGCCAAGAGGAAAATGAGAGCAAATTCATTTTTCTTAAAGGTTAGGAAGCTTAGAGGCTACTTAACATACAAAAAAAATAATAGTCTTATTTTCCTAATACCTACACTGATAAAGGGATGTGCTCTGAATAAATGTTTGTCTTTTAGGGCAGTGCTCTGGAACCTTTCATGAGTCGTGGACCCTTCTAACACTCTCATGAAGCCATGAGACTGCTCAGAATAAAGAAGTCAATGGATTAAATAATCTACTCATTCATATAATGAAAATAAATTGCACTAAAATACAATTTATTTCATAAAATGCAACATGTGAGTATACAAATGCATATCTCCATACATGTATGTATACATGTTATATTTATAGCTGTAACTATCTATAACTATACATCACAGCTAAGGTTGACAAGCCCAGGTTTAGGACCTCGAGTTCCTGAGGAGAGAAGGGGGAGCTTTAAAAAAAAATAACAATCAAGGGGGCAGCTGGGTGGCTCAGTGTATTGAGAGTCAGGCCCAGAGAGAGGAGGTCCTGAGTTCAAATCTGACCTCAGGCACTTCCTAGCTGTGTGACCCTGGGCAAGTCACTTAACCCCCATTGCCTAGCCCTTACTGCTCTTCTGCCTTAAAACCACTACCCAGTATTGATTCTAAGACAGAAGGTGAGGTGTTGTGTTTTTTTTTTAATACCAATCAAATAGTTATCCATTGGGAAGTGAATAACATTGTTAGAGAATGTTGCAGCCATGCAAGTTTGAGACAAAATAGCACAGACTCATACATCCACTTAGGAAAACAGGTAGGTGGATGCTGGAGTGTGGCAAAGACACATGAGCCAAGACACACTCGAGCCCTGGACTCCCTGGACTTTCAGAAGGCAGGCAGGCAGGTGGAAGGCAATAGAAGGATGAAATCTGAGTTCAGTTCTCAAGTCCCAACAGGCAGAAAGACCTGAGATGGCCTCATTACTCTCTCCCTGTCCCATCCTGGGCCCTCCCCTTCTCCCTCTTCACCAGAGATGGGCTCTCTATTTGAAATCCTAAATTTAACCTCTGTATTGTTTGCATTATAAAATTGCCTTCCCTCTCCCCACTCTTCTGCTTTCTTTCCCTGGTTAAGGTTTTCACAGCAAGATAATTAAGGCTGATATTTCAAAGGCTGTCTGTCAGGTGCTTGCACATGGGTGGGGGGTGGGGGCTGCTTTGATTGGATCTGAGTTATTGGGAAGCCTTGGAGATGAAGGTGGGAGGAGGGCGCTCAGAGATAATGAAAAAGCTGAATTTTCTCAGGAAACACAAGCAACAGCTGAGGCCATCCTTGTCCAAAAGCAATAAGGATGGAGATATGCTGCCTAACTCTCAGAGACCCCGAATTGTGGAGGCTTTCCAAGCTGGGCTGCCCTGCTTCATTAACAGTAAAGTAAAGCACAATAGGCCCAGCTGATGGTCAAAAACCAAAGTCAAGGGGAGAGGACCATTGAAACTCTCTTGGGATGCCCACAGCCTTCATCTCTAATCAAGGGGAAGCCTGTTCAGTAACAACTTGGGAGATTCTCCAAGAATGTGGGTGGAGTGGGATAGGAATGGGGTGTTTAGAACCCAGCCAGTCCTGAACTCCCCTAACGTGGCATTGGGCCTCCCATCTCTGCTGCCTCTCAGTAGAAGGAGACCATCATTATGGCTTAGAATCCTTGAAGTTCTCGAAATCCCATGTAATCATGTAAAAGAGGACCCTGTTAATTCCCATCCTTCTGCCTATACTTTGTACGTGTCCATTGGTTTTCTTCTTCACAGCTCATATGGTACTTATTGGCCCCAGTTTTCATGCTAGTTATGATTGGTGAAGGCAGAAGAGTACAGACCCCCAGAACGATTTCAGAGATTCCTGGAAAGATTCTGAGGCTCTGCTGTTGAGAA
Source organism: Gracilinanus agilis (assembly GCF_016433145.1). NCBI lineage: Eukaryota > Metazoa > Chordata > Mammalia > Didelphimorphia > Didelphidae > Gracilinanus > Gracilinanus agilis. Next base: position 643,781,738 of record NC_058132.1, on the reverse strand, counting down.
GGAGTTGAGGAGTTCTTGTATAGAAAGGAGGTGAAAATAGAGACGATCATTTTTTCCTAATATTTAAATCTTATTTTATAGGTATATAAATGTAGATCTTATGTATATATATATATACATATATATATATAAATTTGTTATAAATTTATCAGTGTATATGTCTGTATTTATACACACATATACATACAAATATAATGTACAGACATACACAAGTATATATGTCTGTGTGCATATATGTGGAGAGAGAGACAGAGAAGGAGCCAGAGAGAGAGATAAAGAGTCCACTAATTTGTATAAGAGCTGAGGGAGACCTGAGTTCAAGCTGGTTTCAGACATTTACTAGTTCTGTGAATCTGGACAGTTCACTTAACCATATTTGCTTCAGTTCTTCATCTGTAAAATGAGCTGCTGAAGGAAATGACATACTAATCAGGTATCTTTGGCAAAGACACCTCAAATCTGGTTGCGAAGAGTTAGCCACAACTGAAAGGACTGAACAAGAACAACAGCAATAACATATCTACATAGATACCTATGTGCACACATATAAATGTCCATATAGATATAGTTCCTTTATTCTATCGATAAACATGTATTTTCTATATATAGTTAAACTCTTACCTTCCATCTTAGAATCAATACAGTGTTTTGATTACAAGGCAGAATGGTAAGGGCTAGGCAATGGGGGTTAAGTGACTTGCCCAGGGTCACATACCTAGGAAGTGTCTTATGCTAGATTTGAAGCTAGGACTTCCCTTCCCTAGGCCTGGTTCTCAATCCACTGAGCCACCCAGCTGCCCCCTCAATAAGCACATATTAAGCATTTACTCTCTGCCACTAACTGATGGGGGTAAAGAGACAAAAAAGGAAGAAGTCCCAGCCCTCAAGGATCTTCTGTCCTATTAGCCATGACGTGACTGAGACAATGGTGACATAGGGAGCTCTCCCAAGGTGGGATCTTCATGCACAGCAATGGGTTCCTTGGAACTCAAATAATTCTTTTACTAAGCAGAAATAAAATGGGAGGAGAAAAAACTTCCCGCTTTCTCCATAAAATTAACTTCTTGGAGCAGAAAGAATTGCCTCTAGACATTAAAAATTGAATAGAAATATAATAGACCTAGAGGGATGGAGAATGGAATTAAGACCTAGGGAACAATACTTCTGTTTTTTTTTAAACCCTTGTACTTCGGTGTATTGTCTCATAGGTGGAAGATTGGTAAGGGTGGGCAATGGGGGTCAAGTGACTTGCCCAGGGTCACACAGCAATACTTCTGTTTTGCTGGGGGGGACATAGGATTCTGGAACTGGAAGTTAATCACTGAAGTCTTGTTTTGAGAACTCCTCACATCATATCAGTTTAACAACTTAATGATAATTTTGGTATTAGAGCCATGCTTGGGGGGACATAAAATTTAGATTCGACCAAGTTCACATAACCAAAATGTTTTCAGAATTTGAAGAGTTTTAGGATTGTTGGTTTTTATCTCATGGGAGTATGCGGGGAAAAAACCCTTTTGGGGCAGTGAAAAGGGCTTAAGGATGTGTATCTTTTTATCAAGCCTTTGAAAATTTACTCAAATCATTTCTGGATTATTCAACATTTCTCATTGATAAGGTTAGAATTATTTTATTTGGAAAACAAAGATTTTTGTAATGGGAAGCATCTACTTCTATGTCCTCTAAGATTGAAATTGATTGAAAAAAATACAGATTCTTTATATTTTATTTAAAAAAAACCATGCGGAGAAATGTACATCAAAGCCCAGCAATTGTGTTCCCACAGGAAACCTTGATTGATGTGTTTTTTAATAAGTCTTTATCAATTTAAATGACATATGGGAAAGGCTGAGATCATTCAAATGGAAAAAAATGTCTAAAACCAGAATCCTTGTAAGAAACTTAACAGTATAAGTCCATAATTTGAGCAGGGATAACATTAAAATCCCTAGAGAGGTTCAGTGTAGTCATAGTTAATTCAGTCCAGGAGAAATAGAACTTCATTACTAATTATTTTAAACTGTTAAATGATACACACTGACTGAACCAGTTTAAAAATAACACATTTCAATTCATTTAAAAGAGGCCAAAGCTGAAAGAGACTGAGACTTCTGGTCCAGACTAACCTAGAGAGGTGGGTAAAACAATGGAATTCATGAAAGTAGAATGCGCTGCATTCCTTCTGCAAGAGCATAAGTGGGATTCATTTCTTTTCAAAATAAATAACTTTAAATATAGGTTTCCTTATTAATTTCCATAAAAGATATTATTTATTCCTATGAAGAAGAATGCCAGCAATTATTTTTTAAAAAATCTTTCTATTGTAGTTCACATTTGCAAGAGAACTTTAAAGAGTTCCCTTTCCAGCAAAACCCTTTGGGATAGGTAGGGCACAGTTTTTTATGGTCATTCTCATTTTCTAGTTGAGGATCCAATGGGATTTTTGATGCCATCTCCCCTGTCCAGTATATACCCTTTAGGTCAAAGAGGTTAATTGCTATGAGGGGGAATCTTCAAATTTAATAATTAGCAGCTGGAACATAAGCTCATTATTTCTTCTCACTATACCATTGTTTCTCTATCCTACTTTATTAGTTAAAGTGTCAAAAACTTTAGTAAATATCATCTGAATTTAGAAAGTTATAGATTTACTTTCATGAATTATAAAAAAAAATTAAAGAACTAGAATGTGATTAAATAAAGAACGATAGCATCATGATAGTGTAATAATTTAGATCACAATGATTCTGAAGATTCAGAAGGCAACTCAGACTCTTGTGAGTGGGTTCATATGTGTCAAAGAATAAACATGGCATGACCATACCTAATAGATTTATGAAGAGACAGGATCATCTTGAAGAAAAGATGTATTAATGAATAATGTCTGTTCACAAGTCTCTGAAGAGCTATTATATAGAAGAGAGATTAGATTTCTATTTGGTATCAGAGGGTGAGAACTAGGAGCCATGGGTGAACACTGTAAGTTTAGATTTAAGCTAGTATCAGGACAGTTTTTCTAGTGAGAACTGTGAAAACTTGGAATGGGTTACCTTAGGGTTTGTAAGTTGCCCCAAGCAGGTCTTCAAGAGGAGGCTTCTCAGACACAGAGGTGACGGTTCTTGTTCTAAGATCTAGGGTAGAATGGTTTCTGAAGTTCCTTTAGCACCAGAGTCATGATTATGTGATTTGTCTAAATGACCCTTCCATACCTTCCCTTTACCACCAGCATTGGGACTCATCTTCTCCTTGAACTTTAGAACACCATAATTCATTGCTTGATCTAGATCCTAGTTTTAATAGGTAAAATGACCAAGTATAGGGATGTTCTGATGGCTGGAAAGATCATTATATTATGCTTAGAAACATGAAAGGAACTCTTTCCTGGGAACTTTAATCTATTCTCAAGGGATGGGAGAGTGGTATAGTGTGTCAATGGAATCTGGAACCAAGAAGCAGCTGTCCAAGGTAGCTGGAACTGTAATTTTTCAAGAAACAGCACAGAAATTCTAAAGCCACTTCTCTATCCAGCCACCTTGATGTATAGTCAGAGATACATGGCTTACCTTCCATCTCAAATGTTTATAGGCTATGTGATGCTCAGCAAGTCTCATTGAACCTGACCAACTTTCTATGATATTAATCTGCACTAGCAATAGCATCTCTCTAACTCAGCATTCCTAATTCAATGAAGTCACAATTCCACTACTTTCCCTCACCTTATCCCACCCCCCTACCCCCACCCCCCAAAAAAAATGAAAATGCATGATTGGGAATTTTTCCTCTTGAATTTATAATGACTCTTGAACATGAGATACAAGTTATGGGATTTTCCCACAATGCTTTTCATGAAATAAAATAACTCAGCTCTTTCTCCTTTATAAACAACAAAGAATAAGATTGCAAACAATGATTTTCATTTCCACTTACTCCTTTGTAGTTTATAGTCAGGCTGCTTGTTCATCAAGTCAGGGACTCAATCTCATTGAGGTTGCGGCTTTGCAATTTGGAAAGGACATGCAGCTCCATGAGGATGAGCATTCACTCCATCAGAGTAACCAAATTTTATGCTACCCTGATGTCTCTGCTAAGTACATGCATTACATACAAAAAACAAACAAACAAAAAAGCCAAAAAGCTCATCAATGATCTCATGAAGTAATTTCAGTGGGCATCATTATATTCCCATTTTACAGATGAAGAATGAAGGGATCTGAAAATGGACATGTTTTGCTAACTACATATAACTTAACAGATGTTACGGGTAGGGTTGGAGCCCAGATCCCACTGGACTTCCTTTACTCCCTTCTGACTTCTGTTCCTTGCTCCCTGCTCTGGAATAGTTACCTGGCCCAGCATTCATTTAGCAAGAACATTTAGACTGTCTTACTAAGCTTTCCACTGCAGCAGCAGTCCCATAAGCCCTTCACTTGCAGAAAGCTCAAAAAGTACACTCTCTCATCAAGTAACTGTATGCTGTTTTGGTGGGGGTGGGGTATGTCTCTACCTGTGATTTTATTCTTGAGACAACTCTGACCATTATGCAAATGATCAAGGCCATTATAGTATATGTAATTTCTGCTCTTACATAGTTTATGATTTGATTCTTAGAGAGCTTAATAGTCCCATAGGAAGTAGATCTCAAAATCAGGTACCAGTCTCTAAGACTGCTCCTCCACCCACTGTGCTGTGCTGTTTTATGCTCTAAATGGAAGAAGACAGTGTGCCATAGTAAAACCACAACCACTACCATCACCACCTACAACAATATTAGCTAGCAGAGTGAACTAGAATGTGAGTCTAGAGTCAGAAGCGCTGTGTTCAGTGTTTGATCCTGCCACCTACTAGGTGTGTAAACTTAGATCAGTCCCATCTCCCTTGTGGCCCATAGTGTTCTCAGGTAGAAATTTAGGGATTTTAGACTAGATGACTTTGAAGTTCTCTATAATGTTAACTTTATAATGTATTATCATGTGCCAGAAAACCCCTTTCTGGGTTTCAAAGGTCCATTTCTTTAAGATGTAAGACTAAATATTCTCAGAAGACTCATTTTAGTTTGAATTGGCAATGAAGGCCTTGATGGTACGCTATAATAACTATCAATCTTGGCTAATTTCACATAAAAATTCCACATGTGTTTTAGAATCCTTTGTCCTATTATCACGTTAAGAGGTGGAGTTACCCATCTGAGAACATTCCTGCACAGGCGATGTGTTCCCATGCAAGAGATACTCCCAATATTCATGCTTTTCAAGGAGACTTTTGGTGGTAGTGGTGGTGAGGTGTGAGTGGAAGTGGCATTGATGATGGCCACTGAGCATAGTTTCTCTCTTGCCTTCCTGACATTGGACTTTTCATGGGCCAGCAGGCAGAAATAGCTACATCACTATTAGACATTAAATTAGATTTTATTCCAGGCTTGAAATGACAGAAACATAAGGAGAAGATTGAATCAAGAATTGAGATCTATCTATGTGACTAGGATACTGTGTGGATTGTGCATCTAGTTTGCCCATGCAACTACAACTAAGAGGGACACTTCACATTTCTAGAATATTCCCACCCACCTGGAAATTAATTACTTGCATCTGGATTGATTTTTATCTGAGACAGTTATGAACATCCATTGATCCTTTTCACCTGTGACCCAGACTTCAGCTCAGCAGGTGTGCAAATAGTAATTGGGAATGTGGACTTCAGTTTTCTGCCTTTAGACAGGTTTGGATCTGGGGAAAGAATGGAAAATAAGTTGTATGTCAATAAGTCCTCTAAATAATAATTTTGATTTTATTATCTTTGATCAAATCTGATTAAATGCTTTCTAAATTAATGATGTGGATAGAAATAAATCAGTGAGGCATATATCTAGGGACTAGGTTAATGATTAGAAGTAAACTTGACAGGAGACATTCAGCAAAGTGTCCAGGGCTTTTTGCTTGATCCCAGCCATTTTCTTTTAATGGTGTTATCGATGAAGGCATATATGTCAAAATTGCCAATGACCCAAAACTGGGAGTGATGCCTCAAATGGTGCATGGAAGAATCCTGATGTAACCATGATGGGGAATTGATAGGTAAGACCATTGGGCTGTACCTGGTCAGATGAAATTCAATAAGCAGAAATTATACGGGGCTTGAAAATCAGTTTCACAATACAGGATGATCAAGCAGCATTTTGAAAAAAAAAAAGATCTTGAGGTATTAGTGGTCTACAGGCTTAATAAAAATCCACAGTGTGTTGTGACCGCAAAACCATTTAATGCCATCTTGAACTACAGGAGGAGAGACATCATGTCTGGGAATATGGAGGCAATGATGACTCTAACATATAAAAATAACATGTATAAAGTACTCAGGATAGTGCCCTGAACAGTTTAGGTGCTTAATAAATGGCGTCTCTTTTCTGTCACATATTCTACTCCTTTGGGGGCCCCACTATTTATGAGGGACATTGATGAACTTGAAAGTTTCCATAACAAATCAATCAGGGTGGTGAAAGGTCTTTTGTATTTGTCATGTGGGGATTGCTTGAGGAAAGGGGATATTTCACTTGGAAAGGGGAAGACTGTAGGAAGAATGGGAAATATCTGTTCAAGTATTTGAAGTTGTGTCATGTGAAAGTGGCAAGAGATAAGTTGTGTTTGGATGTAAGAAGCAGAAGCAGTAGCAGTGAGTTGAAATTTGGAAAAGACAAATTTAGACTTCTTGTCACAGAAAAAGAACCAATCTAACCCCAGCATCCCCTTAGTTAAAGATGTCACAACACACAGGGGCTCTCGCTCCCTGGACATCTTCCAGCTGAGAGTGTATGGCCACTTGTCACGTATGCTCCTGTGAGACTCAGATTCAATAGAATGTGTATTCACAGTCGGTCAAATTCTGAAACTCTAAAAATCCATAATTTTCTATTACAGATATAATAATTCTTTGATTATAGATGTAATATAATGGAGAGGGTAATAGGTGAAGGCAATGAACTGAGAGATTGGCTTGATGGGAACTCCAAACCCCTCTCCTCCCCAAACACTTACATCCACCCATACTCCTAAATTTGGAGTGTATCTGCAGGCTCCAGAACTAGCCAAGGCTGTAGCTAAGAGTAATAGGAGTGACAGGTGTCTGCTGTTTTTGAGCTTAAAGAAGAGGAAGAGGCAAGTTGGCCAATGACCTTAAAGTAGCGCTGTAGTTGGGTTTTCCCCATTTTGACAACATAATGTCATTTGCATATACTTCAAAACAATACAGGATATTGGAGAGAACAAAGGGCTTAGAGCAGTATTGGTGAAAGTTTTAGAAACTGAGTGCCCAAACTGTGACTCTGATGTGCATGTGAGCCACCCCCTTACCCCATAAAGGGGAGGGAGGAAGTGCTCCCATTGGGTTGCTAGGCAGAGGGACAGGTCATGTGAAAAATGTCCTCAGGCACAATGGAGAGAGGGAGTAGAGCAGCCCCCTCCAGCACATGTTTTTATAAGTTTACCAACATGGGTTTAGAGGCAGGGACGGGATAACTGTGTGACAATGGCCAAGCTAATTAAACTCTCTGTCAAAATAGGACGAGTAACAAGTAGAATATCTACTCATCAGGGTTGTGTTGAGAAAAGAATTTTGCAAACGTTAAAGCATTATATGAGTGAGTTCTTAGAGAAAAATTAAGCTCCCATGGTTGAGATTGAGCCAAGAGAGTGCTTGGAGTCTGTGTTACTTCCATTATCCTATTTTCTCCTAAGAAGTAGGCTCAGTTGCCATGCATAGATTGTTTTCCCCACAAAAGAAGAAAATTAAGACTTGTGGCACTTAACCTATATGGTGTTTTTTTTAATTTACAAAATGCTTTATATGTGGTAGGCTAGCCAGGAGCACCATGATTAGAGCCCTGTCTTGGTTTTAAGAAATTAAAACAAATTTCAGTTTTCTTGTGTTGGAAATAAATTATGATTGTATGTTTTGCCTTCCTAGAAGTAGGTTAACTGTGTTTTTAAATTGTCATAACTTGACAACTTTTTGAAATCTTCCCTACAAAATTTGTTTGGCTTCAATGTCAAAACCATAGCAATTTGTTCCTTGATATAATTGTATTTAGAATTTCTTGTTCATGTAACATTTCAATAAAACTCAAAAATCTATTTAAAAAAATTGTACCTGAAATCAGGAACACCAGAATTCAAATTGGGTCTCAGATACTTTATCACTGGGTGACCCTGAACAAGTCATTTAAAGTCTTTTTGTCTCATTTTTTTGAATCTGCAAAATAGAATTGTAATAGCACGTATTTCCTGGGTTCTTGTGAAGAACAAATATGAAAAGTGCTTCACAAATCTTAAAGCACTATGGTAATGCTAGCTACTGTTGTTTGTTGTTACTTTAGTTGTTTCTGATTCTTGGTGTCCCCATTTGGGATTTCTTGGCAAAGATAGTAGAATGGTTTTCCATTTCTTTCTCCAGTTTTCTCCTTTACAGAGGAGAAGCAAAGCAAACAAGAGATGAGTGACTTGCCCTGCTTCCTGCAGCTAATAAGTGTCTGAGTCCAAATTTGAACTCTTGATGTCTTGACTCAAGTCTTCTTGACTCCACAACTAATCTTCTGCCCACTGTGCCACATAGCTTCCCTGTAAATTATTTACAACCACATGAAAGAAAAGCACAATATATTATTAGGGGAAAATGCAAATCAAAGCCCTCCTTATGTTTCTACCTTCCACTCAGGAAATGAGAAGAGATTTCCAATGGCTGTAGCCCTTTTTGGACAGGCTATGGAAAGACAAGCAATCTATTACACTGAGGTCAAATTTTTGAATTGTCCTATCAGTTCTGAAAACAATTCGAAAATGTGCTAAATACAATTAAAACTACCTTTGATCCAATGATCCTACTGCTGGGCATCTGGGCCAAAGTGATCAAAGGCAGAAAGTAAGGTCACCTCTTCATCACCAACATATTTCTAACAGTATGTTTTGTGGTAGTTAAAAAATAAAAGAAAGTACTGGCTAATTTGGGGCATGGCTAAATACAGTTTAATAGAGGAATTTGTTAGAATATTACACCTGTAAGAATGAGCACTATGAAGAATTCAGAGAAGCAAAGGGACACAGATGTATAAATCCAAAGTGAATTAAGCAGAATTAGGGAAGCAGTAAATATGATGACTACAACAACAGAAATGGAGGAAAACACTAATATTGTTCTGAATTCTATAAACTTATTATGACTAAGCTTGTCCCTGGGGAATGAATGAAAAGAAGCTCACTAAGGGCTTATTCTAAACTAAAGGCAGGGGATACAACTGTGATTAAAAAAGAAGGTAGTTCTTGTTCTCAAAGAGCTTCCATTCCAATAGGAGATGATAACACGTAGAAAAAGTAACAGTTTTAGGGGAGATGGAGAGACTCCATCATTTGTAGGGATAGCAGCAAAATAGAAACATCATTCACCTTCTTTGTTATTATAAAATTATAGCAGTTTCCAGTATCAGACCATTTGAACAAGAATGATTTGCAGAACTTTCTTTTCCATTTCTTCAGTAACTGTGTTTGCTCAGAGGGATGTAGAGTTTGGGGGTCTGCAACAGCTCTAGAAAAAATTGCTAACAGAAGTTGTTTCCCTAGATAATGACTCTAATAGTTAGATTAGAAGGAGGTTTGATAGACAGTATTATTCCTGAGACTCTCAGGTTGATCTACCCATTGGTGGCAATTGGTAGGAAGCAACTTCTGCTGGTGATGATGTTGGTCCACTTCTCCATAAGATTTTTGTTTCCTTAAATGTTGGGTTTATACACTGCAATAGAAAACAGGGCCTGTATTCTAAGGGGTGCCACTATTTCCAGACCTTTTTGATGATATCTCCTTGGCTCTCTTTATCTGAGGGTGAGGGTATTGTGGGAGAGCTTTGAGGTGAAAACCCCAGGTTCAGGACAGGTTACCCTTTACAAGAATGCAAAACTCTTCCTGGTTAAGATGGCGGCAGAGTAAAAAGCAGCTGCTTAACCTCTCCTAACCCGAAAAATACAGGAATCCTCAAGAAGACATAAAAACAAATCCAGAGGAGCAAAAGGACCCCACAACAGGGCGCAGCATTGGAGGTACGTGGAATCAGGGCATTTCCAAGCTATAAAAGGATGAAACAGCTCTCACTAAAATGCAAGCTGAGCAACCCTTCCCCCACCCCACACCACACCACCAACAATGCCAAAGCCAGTGCACAAGAGTTTGAGCAAGTTTGGGGGCACGCATTAAGTCCTTGGCAGCTACCTGGGGTAACAAGGGCCTACTCCTGACAGCAGCAAGACTTAAGACCCCAAGAGGCTAAAGAACAAGCACAGACTTTGAACACAGACCCTGAGGGCAGGCACCAGTGCTGGCTCCGGCAAGCCCAGACACGAATCCTGAGTGCAGGCAAGGGCTTGGATCTTGAGTGTAGGCGTAGACCTTGAGTGGGGACCCAGGGCAGAAGGGGTGCACAACTGTGGAACCAGAGCCCTGAGACTGTTAAAGGAGCCTCTGACAGAGGAACAAACAAGGGGACCACCAGGAGGCTTGACCCTGAGAACAACTGAGACCTCAGGAGCCTAAAGAGTGCAGACAGACCCTGAGTGTGAGGATAAAGCTGAGAAGGCACAGGGCTAACAATGGCAAGCCAGAGACAAAAACCCCAAAAGAGAAAGATCATCAAGAAGAAATCTGTAACACTCAACAACTTTTACACAGAGACAATCCAGACAACAGAGCAAACAGCAGAGGAGAACAAACAAGTAATCATATCCAAACCTTCCCAAAATAATGAAAACTTGTGACAAGCTATTGAAGAATTCAAATCTGAGATGATGAGAAAAATGGAAGAGATCTGGCAAGAAAATAACAGTTTAAAAGGCAGAATTTTGCAATTGGAAAGTGAGGCTCAGAAATCAAATGAACTGATAAGCAAATTAAAGACCAGAAATGACAAGATTGAAAAGGAAAACCAAAGGATTATAGCCCAAAACCAGTCCCTAAAGGCTAGAATTGAGCAATTAGAAGCTAATGATCTCTCAAGACAGCAAGAACAAATAAAACAAAGTCAAAAGACTGATAAAATAGAAGGAAACATGAAATATCTCAATGAGAAAGTGACAGACCAAGAAAACAGGTCTAGAAGAGACAATCTGAGAATCATTGGTCTTCCTGAAAAAGCAGAAATTAATAGAAATTTGGACTCCACACTAAAAGAAATTATTCAGCAAAATTGCCCTGAAGTTCTACAACAAGAGGGCAATATAGACATTGAAAGGATCCATAGATCACCTTCTTCACTAGACCCAGAAAAGACAACCCCCAGGAATATAATAGCCAAATTCAAGAGCTTCCATGTAAAAGAAAAAATTATACAAGAAGCTAGAAGGAGACAATTCAAATATTAAGGAGCACCAATCAGGATCACACAGGCTCTGGCAGCCTCCACACTAGAACACTGCAGATCTTGGAATATGATATTCAGAAAGGCAAGAGAACTGGATCTACAACCAAGGATCAACTACCCATCAAAACTAACTATATACTTCCAGGGGAAAGGTCGGACATTCAACAAGATAGAAGATTTCCAAGTATTTGCACAGAAAATACCAGGACTAAATAGAAAGTTCGATATCCAACCACAAAAATTAAGAAAACATGACAAGGTTAATAAGAAACAGTGGGAAAGAAAGAAAACTTGTATTTTTTAAATTTGCCTCTTTAATGGCTTCAATATGATCTAATTATTGGTATTCCTATGTGGAGAAATGTTATGTATAATTCTCTGTAAGGAACTCTATTCACTATTATAGTATTCACTATTATAGTAATTAGAAGAATTATTCATAGGGAGAGGTTGGAATACTAAATGGTCTAAGATGATATGGGGGTGGGAAAGAGGGAGGTGAATAGTAGAGGACACCAAGAGAAACTTGAATGAATAAGAAAAATAGGATATTCTATTACATACAAAGAGGGCATAGGAAGGGGAGGGGATGAATACTATTATAAGAAGGAGAGGAAGAGAGCATTAAGAGGTAATATTTAAACCTTACTCTCAGTGGAATTAACCCTGAGAGAGAAGAGTAGCTTTATCCATTGGGATATAACACTTTATCTAACCCTACTGAGAAAGTCAGAAGGGATAAACCAAGGGTAGCAGGGGAGTGGGAAGGTCAAAAAAGGGAGGGGAGAAGAAGGGGAAGGGAATTAATTAGGCCTTAAAAGTAAAAAGAGGGGAAAAATAAGGGAGGGGGTAGAAAGGGAAGTAAATCAAGGAAGGGGACAAGGGTTACTGGCATAAAGCAAACCACTGGTTTAAAAGGAAATAGTGAAAGAAGAAGGGGTAGAACTAGGAGAGCATGTGAAGGAAGGGGCCCTAGCCGTACCAGATATTCAAAATGGTATGGTACTGGCTAAGAGACAGAAGGGAGGATCAGTGGAATAGACTTGTGGTAAGTGACATCAGCAAGACAGTGTATGATAAGCCCAAAGAGTCCAACTTTGGGGACAAAAATCCACACTTTGACAAAAACTGCTGGGAAATTTGGAAAACAATATGGGAGAGATTAGGTTTAGTTCAACATCTCACACTATACATCAAGATAAATTCAGAATGGGTGAATGACTTGAATATAAAGAGGGAATCTACAAATAAGTTGTGAACATAGAATAGTTTACTTGTCAGATCTCTGGGAAAGGAAAGATTTTAAAACCAAGCAAGAGCTAGAGAAAATTACAAAATGTAAAACAAATGATTTTGATTATATCAAACTAAAAAGCTTTTGTACAAACCAAAACAATGTAGCCAAAACCAGAAGGGAAACAACAAATTGGGAAAAAAAATCTTTATAACAAAAAACTCTGACAGGGGGCTAATTACTCAATTAGTTAACCCAATTGTATAAAAAAATCAAGCCATTCCCCAATTGATAAATGGGCAAGGGACATGAATAGGCAATTTTCAGATAAAGAAATCAAAAGTATCAATAAGCACATGAGAAAGTGTTCTAAATCTCTAATAATTAGAGAAATGCAAATCAAAACAACTCTGAGGTATCACCTCACATCTAGCAGATTGGCTAAAATGAAAGAAGGGGAGAGTAATGAATGTTGAAGGGGATGTGGCAAAACTGGAACATTAATGCATTGCTCGTGGAGTTGTGAACTGATCCAACCATTCTGACTATGCTCAAAAGGTTATAAAAGAATGCCTGCCCTTTGATCCAGCCATACCATTGTTGGGTTTATACACCAAAGAGATCATAGATAAACAGATTTGTACGAAAATATTTAGAGCTGCGCTTTTTGTGGTGGCAAAAAACTGGAAAATGAGGGGATGTCCTTCAATTGGGGAATGGCTGAACAAATTGTGGTATATGCTGGTGATGGAATACTATTGTGCTCAAAGGAATAATAAATTGGAAGAATTCCGTGTGAACTGGAAAGACCTTCAGGAATTGATGCAGAGTGAAAGGAGCAGAGCCAAAAGAACATTGTACACAGAGACTGATATACTATGGTAAAATCTAATATAATGGACTTCTGTACTAGCAGCAATGCAATGACCCAGGACAATTCTGAGGGACTTATGGAAAAGATGCTACCCACATTCAGAGGAATAACTGCAGGAGTGGAAACAGAAGAAAAGCAATTGCTTGAACACATGCGTTGAGGCGGACATGATTGGGGATGTAGACTCGAAATACCACACCAATCCAATTATCAAAGATTTGGAAATAGGTCTTGATCAGTGACACATGTTAAAAGCAGTGGAAATGCACTTAGCCATGGGGGGGGAGGTCAGGGGGTGAAGGGGAAAGTAAGAGCATGAATTATGTAAGCATGTTAACTTTTCTATAATATAAACATTAATAAACATTAAAAAATGTCAGTGAAACTCATAAAGCAGAAAATTTATTGATCTTTGAAACTTTTGACTCTATATTAATCTTTCCTTTTCTTGGGCATTTATCATGTTCCATGTTTTCTTATGGTTGTTTTTTTTATGTATTACATGTGATATATCATCCTAAACACTGTAAGATCCAGGATGTTAGGGTTTATGTTTAAATTTTCCTATATCTTCTTTAGTACCCAATGTAGTCTCTTACATTATACTAAATAAATATTTATTCAATAGAATGGTAAAAAAAAAGAATGCAAGACTCCAAACTCAGCTTAAAACTAAAAAGAGAATTTTATTGACTTAGAAGTCATGATGAAAGGCTGGGAGACAGTATGTAGGTGGGACACTCTCTCCCCAAGGAGATTGGGGAGCGGGATTTCATACTCTTTTGGAAATAAGGCCAAATGACTGGAGAAAGGATGATGATGGCATGTTCCTGGGTCTCTACAACCAGAGGTGTGTCATGTGGTTAGGTCCTATGCCTTAAAGTCAAAAGGGGGTGGACTGTCCAGTTTAGAGATAATCAGATATCTGGGACATAAAATAGATGCTTATCAGGAGCAAGCTGGGAGGTGCCTATCTGTGCTCATCAATAAAGAAGGAAGAGGCGAGAGGCTCTCAAAATCACCTCCCACAGCACTGCAGGAATGCAAGGAAAAATGATTTTTTATATACACTTTGACCTGGCACACAATCTGGGAGTTAGGGTGTCTAGGGGAAGCCTGCACCCCGACATGAAGGGGACCAACTGGCACATGCAAGCTGCTATCTTTTCCTCAATGTCTTGCCACTTCACATAAGCTGGATTCTTTTCTTCATTGGTGACCATTGTACATACTCTTGTTAATGAAATGAGATGAGATAAGGGGAAACTTCTCTCTTTTCCTTTTTCCCCAGGTAGAAGACTCTAATTGAGGAATGTTTCATAAACTGCCAGACTCTGTTGATGCGTGAGTTGAATTTGCTGAATTGTTTCTATTTTATTTTTAATTTTTTTCCATTATGTCTCACTGCATTCCATTTATTTCTTTGTGTTTGTGTATTAATTTTTGCTGTTGCAAGGCATGGCTTACTGTGTAGGAGAGGAGGTGAGGATTTATTAGGAAATGAAAGTGTAGACGGGGATGATGAAATCGAGTACTGTGAACTTGGATGAAACATCTTCCCAGACCAGGCCAGACACAAAGATACAGGGTTGGGTAAATAGAAATCCTCAGGTCATATTCTATTCCCCTCCTTCCTGGCAACAACAAAATGAGCCGGCCTGATTCTATTGTGAAGGAGGTCT
The DNA here is from genome assembly GCF_016433145.1 of Gracilinanus agilis. Lineage (NCBI taxonomy): Eukaryota > Metazoa > Chordata > Mammalia > Didelphimorphia > Didelphidae > Gracilinanus > Gracilinanus agilis. The sequence continues at coordinate 643,766,557 of NC_058132.1, read as the reverse complement.
CCACTGTCCTGGAGATTTACAGCCAGCCCTGAAATCTGATGAGGCCAAGCACAGAGAAATGAATCTGCCCACAGGAACCAAGCTGACCTTTACTAACTCCTGTGATCCGAAGTATTATACATGGCCTCAATTTCCTTTCTACCTCAGAATGGCACTGAGCTAGGCTACACAATCAATGAGATCCTAAAACGCTCTAAAAAATTAATCTGAACTCTAAGAAGCTAAAGCTGTTACTAGCCCCAACACGACTCTTCCTTAGCCCACCAGTGACATTGTTTTCTTTTGGGTTTGGCTCCTTGCTTTGCTGTGCAGTCATGCAGACCTGCTAATGGATGAGATTCTCCTCAGGCTCTCAAGGAACCCAGGTTGAGAACTTCTCCGGAAACAATGCAATAAAAACAATAATTCATATTTTTTTTTCTTTAAATCATGCCGTTTGTTTCTTTAATATCTTAAGAACCTACTGAATTTATCCATTTGTGTGTGTGTGTCTATGCCGAGAAATCCTTTTCATTCTCACCATAGCTAGTAACAAGAAAATTATTCTGGTTTGTTTGGAGATAATATTGATTGAAGCAAACAATGAAGGGGTGACATCTTGTCGAACAGACTGAGAGGATGACTGCCTGATTACTGCAGATTGATTCTTGAAGGTAGTGAAGGATGAATTCTAATCATCATGAAAAGAAGAATGAATTCCTTGGCAGGGTAGATGTGCCAATAAATGGGAATCTGTTATTTAAAATGTTTTAATGACTAAAATTACTACCACAAGAAGCAATTCTGGATAATGAAAAGAGGGCAGGTCATAGAGTCAGGGGAATCTGGATTTCCTGGCTGACTTTAAGGTATATTAACTAATGCGTGGGCAAATCACTTACCCTTTCAATGTCATCCAGGAACTATTCAAAATGCTGTTATTTGGGGGCAGCTGGTTAGCTCAGTGGATTCAGAGCCAGGCTTAGAGGCGGGAAGTCTTAGGTTCAAATCTGACCTCAGACACTTCTCAACTGTATGACCCTGGGCAAGTCACTAAACCCCCATTGCCTAGCCCTTACCACTCTTCTGCCCTCGAACCAATAGTGCGTATTGGTTCAAAGTCAGAAGGTAAAGGTTTTATTTTTTTATGCTGTTATTTAATATAAAAATTACAAATTATCAATGATTGAAGATCTTTCACTCTACTAATAAAATTACAAAGTGTCTCCCTTGGAGGGTGGGGGAGCCCTGCCTTTTCCTTCCAGCCTTCCTTATTATGTCTTTTTCCTTCCTTTCACACCCAATCTGAATGTTTCTGGATATAGAAGAGATGTCTCTCCAAATAATTCTTCAATCTTTACTGTCCTCACTAGTAACTCAGAAAAGACAAAGGGGAGTAGAGTGTGCTGTGAAATAGATCTAAATCAACTTTGTTTTAGCTTTGTTCAATTCACCAAGAATTTATTAAGGACATCAGATATCCAAACTACAAAGGCAAAATGAAAACCAGACTTTGATATCAAGGGGTTTTCATTCTCTTCCTCTTATAAGGTTTCTTTGTCATGGTTATGTAGAGAATTCTTTGACCATGGAGAGAGGTAGGGTGGGCTTTTCTACTCTTTAAATGGCAGAGTTACAAAATTTCAGGAATATATCACAGTGGATGTGTGATCTCAATAATGCAGTTGTTCCCTCCAGTGGTCCACGTCACAGCCCACTTGGTTCTCTCTTTTTGTACAACTCAGGCATATTCTCCTTTCAGTTTTCCATACTGAACTCTGAATCTCTTGATTTTGCACTGGGCTATCTAATGGGTATCCCTTATTTTTAATACATAGCCAGATATCTTCCTGTTCAGGCATACGATTTCTGCTGACTCTGCTGAAGTCAAGTCAACAGACATTTATTAAGTCTCTACTGTGTTCTAGGCACTGTGATAAGCAAAAAGATTCCAAAGAAAGGCAAAAAAGAACAACAACAAAACAAATACAAAAAACCTATCCTGCTCCTAAGGTTCAAAATAGAATTAGTTAGACAGCTATGTAGAAACAAGATACCTATAGGATGAACTGAAAAAACAACAACTGCATTCCCAAGAGTAATTGGGAAACATTTGTTGTAAATGGTGAAATTTCATATTAACTTTTTCTCAAATAAAGATCCATATTCACATCCTCTCCTCCTCCTTTGGAGAAAGCAAGAAAAATGTGTGTTAACAATTTGCAAAATAAAACATAATAAAACCCCCACATTAGCCATGTCCCAAAAATGAAGGGTTCCATCTCTTAAGTCTATTGCTTCTCTATGAAGAGAAGTTGATAACCTATTTCCTCAAGAACGCACTGGATTACTAGTTGGTCATTGTGATGATCAGCTGCTTTAAGCATTTCAAAGATGATCGTCTTCACAATATTTGTTATTATTGCATGAATTGTTCTTTTTGTTCAGCTCAATTCACTTTTTTTTAATTTAAATTTTATTGTTTTTATTTCCCATTAGTTTACAAACTTCTTTTTTTTTTAAACCCTTACCTTCTGTCTTGGAGTCAATACTGTGTATTGGTTCCAAGAGTGGTAAGGGCTAGGCAATGGGAGTTAAGTGACTTGCCCAGGGTCACACAGCTTGGAAGTGTCTGAGGCCAGATTTGAACCTAAGACCTCCCATCTCTAGGCCTGTCTCTCAATCTCAATTCACTTTTCATCAATTCACAAAGTCATTATAGGTTTTTCTGAAACCATTTTAGAAAGTGAAATTTTACCTGGGACTTGAACAATGTCAGCAAAGGCAGAATACAGAAAAGAGGAGGGAGAGAATTCTAAGCACGAGGTGATAACTTGTAAAGATGCAGTTAAGGGACAGATTGTTTTGTTTGAGAAACAATAAATGGGTCATTGCCATTGAATCAGAATATGAGGGGAGTAATATATAAGAAGAATGGAAATGTAACAGGGGGCCTGGTGACCAAGAAATTTTAATGCTAATATATATTATATAACATATACTATACATTTGATGCTCAGGGTACTAGGGACCTGCTAGAATTTATTGAATGTGGGTGGAGAGGTGCAGAGTTTGTGACATAATCAGACGTGTATTTTAGGAAGATCGGTTTGAGAACTGAGTGGAGGATGGACTGGAATGGAGAAAGACTCATGGCACGGATAGAAATCTTCATCCGACTGAAATATTGCAGATGTATGGTGATGAATGCCTGCATCAAGGTATTGGCAATGTCTGAAGAGAAAAGGGAGTCTCTACAAGAGATGTTAAGACTGTAGAAATGGCAAGTCTTAGCAACTTATTTAAGATTGGGGAGAAGGAGATAGAAAGAGAGTGTATGTCAAGGATGACACCAAAGTTGTCAGACTACATGATGGCAGGATGATGATAATATGGAGAGTAATATGGGATTCTGGGAGATGAATAGTTTTATGGGAAGGATAATTGAATTGAGTTTTGGATATGTTGAGTTTAAGAGGTCTTTGTAACTTTCAGTGTGAGATAACTAATAGATAATTAGAGACACAAGGCTAGAAGTCAGGAGAGGATTGAGGGTTTGATAAGTGGATCTGAGAATCATCAACATAGATGAATGGATAATTGAATCTGTGGAGCTCTTGAAATCCTCAAGTAAAATATAGAAGTAGAAGAGAGGATGGGCCAAGGCAGAGTCTTTGGAAACACTGACATTTAAGGTTTAACCTACCCAGCTAAGAAGGTGGAGAATGAGTAGGTAGACAGGTAGGAGGAGAATCAGAAGAGATTAGTGTCATAAAAACCTATAGAGAAGAGAATAGCAAGGAGAAGAGGATAATTATCCATGTCAAAAGCTATAGGATTATGGCATAGCTCCTGTCCAATTCATTTTTTAGAATATATGCCAGCCTACTCATGCCACTGCCCTATGCAGTCATTCTCCTTTTTGTGGGGAAAAGGTAGCAATTATCTAGGATAATGTGATAGGTATGTATCATTCAGGAACTATTTGAATGAAAATTAGAAAAGCCCCAGAAATTTACAATTCTGTCCCTCTCTCATTCTAGCATTATCAGTGCATAGCACAGTGTAGAACTTCCCAATGACAGGAGATGGCAAGTAAAAACATGGTAAGATAGTCAAAGCTTAGGGTATGGAGAGAGAAGAGAAAGAAATGGATCAGAAGAAAGTGATCTCTCTCATCCCATCCTCACCAAGAACCTTCTGCAAATGACTCAGTACAGTAGTATCAATGACTTTGGGAACTGCAAGGATAACGGTATTTTTAAGGACCTTAAAAATCACCTATATCTGATGGTGTATGTTTACAACCAAAACAAAACTGTCTCAATGTCATATTTCGTTTCTGACTGGTAAGCTAAGTTCCTGGGGAAGTTTTCATGTAATCTGGGAATGATATTGATCTATGATCTTACTCCAATGTCTCATTATAGCATGGGAACACCATGCCACTCTTAGAGCTCCAATGTGGTACTATCTTCTTAAAGAATATTTTCCTATTCTTCTAATTAAGTTTCATCCCTTTCTCCATCCTCCCTCCAGTTACTTTGCAATCATTTTTATTTTAATTTTCTGTGTATATGATGCTTCTCCACAGTAGAATATGAGTTTCTGAAGGGCAGGGATGGATTCATTTTTGTCCTTGGGTCCCCAACTCCAAGCTAGAGCATAGCTCATAGTAGGCATATAGTGAATTCTTGTTAAATTGAAAAAAAAATCTTGATTGTGTATGAAAAAAGAAGCTTTCTTTCCTCAAAGCCTTCTTGAAGGACTGTCACGGTTGCAAATCTATTCCCTAGTTGAAATAACATCATTTATGCACAATAATTCTCTGTGGCTTCTGGCCAAAAGCAATGATGTTCAGATCTCTTAAAATATTTCTCCCCTTGGAAGCAGAAGTGGCCTTGTTGGAATTTTGCTATTGTGATTGGATTATCTTAGTAACCATAGCACCTAGGACAATACCTTGCACTCGGGAGTCGCACAAAACATGTTTCTTGAATTCAGTTTAACGCTTAAATGCTGTGACACTAGAAGGCAAACTCTGTTAAGTTCTGTAACAATAGAAATACCTCTAGATTTTTCTCAGTAGCAGAAACTGCATTTATTCTTCCAGGACACACCTTTCCAGGCTGGGGAGGCTTATCACCAGAGAGAAAACTAACCCTTTGGTGAGGAATTCTTTGAACAGAGAAATCCATGAAACAAAGACAACCATAAGATGGCACTCCATCCTGTACAGCTTCTTTCACTTCTACAATAATGGTAACCAACTGGTTTGAAGAGAGAATAAAGGATTCTGAGAATCACAGAAATTTTAGACCACCTACAAACATTCACTTCACTATAAGTACTATTCTTGTGAGAGTATTTCTGGTGACCACTGAATAAATGTAGTGTTATAGGAATTGGACCATATCAAAAGAAAAAAATAATAAATTAATTTTTCAAAGAGAAATAAAAAGGACTAGAAATTCAGTGGAAGAACTGTACATGCATTTCTTCTGCCAGGTAGCTAATGAAATTCTTTTAGTTTACTTTTATTATCTAAGGAAAAGAGATAATTTCATGTATTCCTTAAGCATCTTCCACAAATATTCCCAACATAGTACAGAGTGTTGGTCTTGAAGTCAGGATGCCTGAATTCAAATGCCACAACAAGTAATAACTATCTGTGTGACCTTAATCTTTCTGGGCTTCATTTCCCTTTTCTATGAAATATAGTGATTGGATTTGATGACCCCTAAAATCTAGCTTTCAACCCATGATTATTGATATAACTTTTTCAATGAGAGCATGCCAACATCATTGGCAACACTATATATTGGATAGAATGAGGAAGTAGAAAATTTCCACAAAGAACTTGGGGGGTGGAGGAAATAGAAAAAAAAATGCCACATGATACAAGGAAAAAGTGAGATGTTTTAGCTATCAACTGAGGCAACTCCAAACTGGTTTAATAAAAAAATAATAACAGAGAAATGGACAAAAGTATGAGCATCAGCACACTATTTCCATTTCTAATAAATTTTTCACAATGTAAATCAGTGATTCCCAAAGCGTTTGTTACTGCCCCCTGGTGGGCACTGCAGCGATCCAGGGAGGCAGTGATGGGCCACACTTTTTTTTTTATTACATTCTATTCTGAGTTCATATAGTTTCATAATTTCCAGGGGGCTCTAAGTAATATTTTTTTCTGGAAAAAGGACAGTAGGCCAAAAATGTTTGGGAACCACTGATGTAAATGAATCACTCCCAAGAGATAAAAAGAGATGGAAAATCAAGTATCTTGACCAGAAAACACTTGATTGCCTTGCCAAAGTAGAAGGATATAGTGGCCTGGGTCAATATCAACCCATCATTTTAAAAATTACATATAAAATCTTATGGAAAAAGACTGGTGGAAGATTGGTAAAAGTTTAAAATCTTAAAGCAGTGGAAGCAAAACCAGTTAAATAAGGAAGCTTAGATGCTGAGTTTGGTTACTCAGTTATTTCAGTCATGTCTTATTTTTTGTGACTTCATTTTTTGCGGGGTGCAAATACAGCAGAGGTGTTTCTGTTTCCTTCTCCAGTTCATTTTACAGATGAAGAAATGAGGAAAAAAGTTTAAGTGACTTGCCCAGGGGCACTAATTAGTGTCTATGACTGGATTTGAACTCAGATCTTCCTGAATATAGGCCTGGTATTATATGCTCTGTACCACTTAGCTGTCCCAGATGTAGAGAAGATGATTTCTAAGATTCTATCATGGTAAGAATGTAAAGTATACAGAAGAAATATTTATTGAATTGAATGGTTTCCTATAAATACTGAAAATAAACACAGCAATCATTTAATTTAAGTTTGGGTGATTTTTGACTGGTAAGATGTGGTAGGATGTATGATCTGAGAGATTGGCATTTGTCATATGTGTAAACCATGACTACTTTTCTGGAATGATGTAGGAAGCTAAATACTTTGTAACAATAATACCAGGCAGTTGGACAATAGGAATCTTAGCTTTTTGTGTTCTGCTTTGGCAGTGGGTATAATTGGATATGAGTGAGTCAGTTATTGTGATGCAGTGGAAGAGAGGGTTAGTTAGGTGGCTTAATAGATAGAGATCAAGGCCTGGAGATGGAAGATCCCAAATTCAAATCTTGCCTGAGACACTTCCTAGCTGTGTGACCCTGGGCAAGTCACTTAACCCCCATTGCCTAGCCCTTACCACTCTCCTACCTTGGAACCAATACACAGTATTGACTCTAAGATAGAAGGTGAGGGTTCTTTTTTTAAAGATTCCATGTCAGGGGTCACAACAGAATGCAGACCTGAATCTCTGCAGGATTTATGTTCCACCTGACACCTGGTTGGTTAATATTTGCTTGGACCAGAGCCTGGAGAGGAACTGCATCTGAAAAATACCTCTGATGGGTACTGCAACTTGCAGCCATCACAGATCTCTTTGCAGGTGCCCATGTCAATTGAGCGCTGTGCATCACCTTTATTTGTGAAAAATGGGTTAGTGTCCCCTCATCACAAACCAAAATGGTTTTTGAAAGCAAGTGAAGAGAGTATTTCTCCATATGACACATCCCAACTTGGAATAGACCTAATCAATTCATCCCTTTATTTTCGTGTCCCATCTACTATTTTCCTCCTCTTTTATAATCATCTGTCCAAAGCTATCCAGCAGAAAGCAGGTCCACTTCATTCCTCTCCTTTTCCCCTTGCTATTTCTATGGATAGTCCCTTACCAGCTTTCCTTTGCTCTAGCTAAGGCCCAAGTGTTATTCGATCCAAAGACGAGAGCTTGTGTTCAGTTCCACTACGGCTCCAGACTCAATGTTTCCTTTTTCTTGTTTCAGAGAAATGATACCATTTGCTTTAATGAAAAGAGTATTGAGTTAGGGAATGGTAGATCAAGGTGAGATCTTGGAGAACATTTTTCCCAATGGTTCCCAATCTTTGTGAGTCTTACAACTCTTTTGTAACACCCAGAAGTCATTCCTCCCACAAACATCAAGATATTTCAATAACAGCTATACTCTCTCATTTCTTTGAGAAAAGACATGATGGCCAATATGGTCTCTCACTTCAGAATAACTACAATATTCTTGGAGGGATGAGGAAGGAATATACTGCCCTCGCCTTGGGAGAGAGCTGGAGCTAATGGGTAAGGAAAGCTGCATGTGCTATCAGGCACCATTGTTTGAGCTATTTATTCATTGATTTTGCTTCACTGGTTTTTCTGTGTTACGAGGGAGGGTTCCAGGGAAGCAGGCCCATATTAAAAAATGACAATTATTAAAAATAGCATCAATGTGTATTGTGAAAAGACAAAAAGGCCTGATGTTAAAATTGTATTGTAAATTTAACTATGCTTTAAATGGAATTTATTTTCTGTTAACCCAACATTTTACTTCGTAAACATTTTCAAAGTTGTAACAGATACATGAGATTTTTAAGGTCATAAAAGGCCATTTTAAGGCCATTTGTTCTTTTTATACTGAGATTTATTATTTATTTTGTTGGAGCTACAAAGATCATTATTATAATAATTGTTGGGTATATTGATCTATTGCAATACTTTCTCCCCATATGAGACAATCCAATGGGGGTGAATTACTGATCCAATTTAACTATGGCATTTTATAGGGGGAGGAAATTGAGGTACCAAGTGGTTTGTTAAAGATCAAAAATCTCTTTATTTGCAAAACTCGGAATGAAACCTAGATCTCAGCTACCAGACTAGGGATCATATTGATGCTAGCCAGTAAGTAACTTTTCCTCCCATAGCACATTCTTCTAGGAATTGTCCCTTTGTGAAGAGAGACAGCAGGAGGACAAAGAGGCTTTTAAAAAGTAGAACCCAATCACCTCCAATTTCAATATGGTGCTGACATCTATTCAATTGCAAAATTGAAATATCAAGGGACTTGCCCCATTAACAGAGACACAGGCAGATTAACTTTGGGAAAGAGACAAGCTTCACAGTATTTACCAGAGCATTGAAAGCCTTTCCTTGTCTCTCTGCAGCAAGGCTAGAAGATGGGCAGAAACATGCTCCCCCCCCATCCCATTCTTATACTTCTTTCCTACTTGTAATAATCAGCAGTTGAGGGTCATGATATAAGTTTCCAGGTAAGCCAGGCACTCCCAGTTAAGAAACCTGCAGAGACTGAAGACCTCGATTGCCACTTTTATTTTCTTTCAGGAAAAGAAAGAAATATGCAGTTGTCTCTTATCGGTGCAAAGCAAAAAGGTTTCCCAGATTCTTTCCAGGCACCAATCTACAGAAAAATCTGCCATTTGGTAAAGCCCCCCACAAGCTTCCCATACCATTCTCCTCACCTTCTGTCATGTTGATATAGGAGAAAGCTCTTCACCTCTGTGGTTTAAAAGACAAAGATAAGCTGGGTAGCTCAGCAGATTGAGAGTCAGGCCTAGAGACAGGAGGTCCTAGGTTCAAATCTGGCCTCAGACACTTCCCAGCTGTGTGACCCTGGGCAAGTCACTTGACCCCCGTTGCCCACCCTTACCACTCTTCCACCTAGGAGCCAATGCACAGAGGTTAAGGGTTTAAAAAAAAAAAAGAAAAACAAACAAAATGAAACACAAAGATAAACCACTGGCCTCAGGAAAAAAAACCCAAAGAACTCACAAGTGGTAATGAGCTCAGACCTTTCCCTTGGGTGCAACAAGTACAGCACTGGAGCTTGATAAATATTGCGTCTTCTCAGTCTTATAACTACTCAGTAATGTTGATAATACAAGTCTTATTACTATTTTTAAGGAGACAACTGATCTCAGAGTGCCTGCATATGGTGACAAACATTATAAAGTACCAGGGGAAGGATCTGAAACCATCTCTCTTGTCTTCAAATCATGAACTTGTTCTATGGCATCATCCCTCTTTGGAGAACTTCAAATAATATGATAGAGTAAGAGACTCTTGACAAACAAGCTCATATTGCCAATTTTCCAACATCAGTAAGGAACAGACATCCTCACACAAACACACACACACACACACACACACACACACACACACACACACACACACACACACACACACATATATATATACACACATACAAAGAAGAGGAAAATGGAAAAAGAAAAAAAAACTATCTTAAGAAGCCATATTATTCTGTAAATTATTAGTGTCCTCTTTTTTCTTTCCCTCAAGATGAGACCTTAGGATTTTATATGACTTTTATTAGTTCCCTATTTAATAATTTCTCCCTTTCCCCATATTGGACTGAGTCTTGACTTAGGATAAAGGGGTATAAATGGAAGTGACTTTAGCAGATATGAAAGAGAGAAGAGTTTGGAAGAAAAAGGAATTTTGCCACACTTTCTAAACTTCAGTGAGTCAAACAACGTTTTCTAACACTAAACAAGAGGAATTTCGGAAATTTATACTCTTCTGTAGAAAGGAGAATTCTTGAAAGAACTAAAAAAATCAGGAAATGAACAACCTTAAGATACCTCCTTACACTTTGAGAAGATGCTATAGGCTATGAAAATAATGAGATGAAATTCAAGAAGAAAAACATTTGGTATTAACTACAAGTATTCCCTCCCCCCATCAAAGAGAATAGATTGAACAGTCCTAAGCACTGCAGAGTGATTTTAAGACCTAATAAGTTGCCTTATTGCTTTTCCCTTATTTTCTAAGAAGACTTCTGCAAGAACAGGATTTAGATATGGCAGAGTTGTGTATAGTCATCAGTCTCATTTACTCTTCCATAATCAGTGAAGTCCAGTGGCAAAACAAAAGTCAGGATGACTGGCCAGGGTCTAGAATGTACTTTATAACCTTGGCATCTTCTGTGCCTGAAAAAGCTCTGAGCTCTCCACAATGCTTGTTTCAGTCACCTCGATGGCTGTTAGAACAAATTGTTTTTATCTACCCATTCCACTGAGGAAATTCTTCACAGTCTTGAAGTAAACATTCCCCTAACTCATTAATGGGTTTGAGGCCTCTCAGTTATCCTCAACCTGGTTTAGCTCATTTGCTGAGATGATTTTACCAGGGTCTGGCCTCTATGATTACTACAGCTTTTTGAATCCCTAGTTGAGAGTTGGATGACAAAGAAGAAACCAAAGATGGATGAACAGCCCTGGAAAGGACTGAAAAGCCCTCACACTAAAATGGAACACCCCATAAAACCCAAATGCTGAAAAAAAATAGAAGAAATACAACTAAAAAATCCAATGATGTAAGAAATATCAGAGCAAAGTCAAAAGATAGCAATTTTAGAAAACTATGAGAAGTATAAAAAATATCTGACCTACAGACAATTAATTAGATAGATATCCCTTGAATAAACTGCCTCTCAGAAGATAACAACTAAAACAAAAATTTTTAATGGAATATTTAAGGAAATAATAAAAGAAAATTGCCCAGAAATACCGAGTCCAGTGGGAAAAATAAAATCATATGAAATCCAGAAATCAACACAAGAAAGAATCTCAAGATTTAATTAATCCAGAAATGTAATTGCTAAACTGTGTAACTTCTAAGTCAAATAAGTTAAGATGAATAGCAAATAGGAAAATACAAATGACTAGTCATATAAATGAGAAAAGGAAAATTAAAATATTATGTGAAAAGTAAGAGGAAAATTTATTCAGTAGTTTCCTTTTACCTATGGTTTTGTTCTCCATGGTTTTAGTTACCTTTTATGATTGTAGGAGAAGTTGGAAATAGCCTGATGAGGGAGGGGACAAGCCATAAATCTGTCTGCAGAAGAAATCTGGTTACGGTCATGCAATAGTGCTTTCTCCTACTTTCATTTGGAGGATTTTGTGGGGAGGGGACATGAAGCATGGAATAAAGAGCCAGGAGATGGGAGTAGGGAGAGTACAGTACTATGGAGTGGCATTAACATAGACGGTAAAAGTTGAAGCAAGGACTATTTGCTGTTTCAGGCATCCACTGAAGGTCTTAGAACATATCCCCCATAGATAAAAGTGTACTACTATATAGTACTATATAATGCAAACTGTACTTTGTTGTTCCCATTTTTAATTTTAGTAATGCTTTACTCTATGTTTAATTATCACAGTAATGCTTTACTATGTTTTTATTTATCAATTAAACTTTATTATATATATGCATATATGTACAAGAAAATTATGTTATATACAAGGTAAGCAGGTATTTCCCTCTATCTGTGGTTTCAGTTATCCACAGTAGACTAAGAATGTATCCACTTGGAAGTCCTAATGTATTTCCAAGAACATTCTTATTCAGAAATCTGAATATAATCCAACAGGGATAAAATACATTTTAATAGAACCAATTATTACAAAACATTCCTACTGACAATACTAGAGAGTGTAAAGTCTTCAGAAGGTAAGTTCAGTAGACAAAAGAAACCTAGAAATTCAAATTAACTTGAAAAACAACTTGCAAGCTACAGGATGATTAATTGCATTCATCCTGAAAACAGGAAAAGAAACTAGTTTATATATATATATATATATATATATATATATATATATATATATATATATATATATATATATATAATTCTGATGAGTTTAAAAGAAAACAAGCAGCAAATGGAAGGGGGAAAATAATAACCCCTAAAAGTCTGTGAAGAGGAATAAACAATACCTTCTTTGTCACATAATGGGGAAAATGGGAAATTATTTAAATACAGATGTAGGGGTCAGGGAAAATTAGAAGTCATTCATCTGATGTAAATATAATCTGAGAAAGGTAAAAAGGGGTTGAGGAGAATAGAGTAAGAAAAAAGTAACTAAGTAAAATGTCTTAGGATTGAATAAAATACATTTTCATCATTTTCTAAATATACTATTATTCAGTAGGGTAATTTTCATTGAAAATAGGAAAAAGAAAACCTTCATTGTTTTTAATACATATATATATACATATATATGTATCTTGTATCAGAGTTTGTGTATATTCGTATCTGTACATAAAGTCTCTTTGATGAGAATATTTGATTTTTAGAGATTATTTGTACTTTTTATTGTATCTCTAGTATTTATCATGCTCATTAGTTTAATGAATTTTTTTAAACTCTTACCTTCTGTCTTGGAGCCAATACACAGTATTGATTCCAAGGCAGAAGAGTGGTAAGGGCTAGGAAATGGGGGTCAAGTGACTTGCCCAGGGTCACACAGCTGGGAAGTGGCTGAGGCCGGGTTTGAACCTAGGACCTCCTGTCTCTAGGCCTGACTCTCAATCCACTGAGCTACCCAGCTGCCCCCAGTTTAATGAATTCTTAATGACTGATTTTAATTTATAATAATACATATACTTAGGCATCTAGATGTCACAACATTTAGGGTACTGGGCCTGGAGTTTGGAAGATCTGAATTGAAATCTTTCCTTAGAAACTTACTAGCTGTGTGACCTTGAGCAAATCCCTTAACCTCTACTTGCCTCAATTTTCTGATCTATAAAATAGCACCTACTATGCAGGATTGTTGTTTAAATTAAATAATAATTATAAATTACCTAGCAGAGTGTCTGATACATAATAAATACCATATAAATGTTAGCTTTGTTGACTAGGTGGCCAGAGCACTAGACCTGGAATCAGGTAGACATGAGTTCAAATCCTTCCTAAATTAGATACCTACCAGCATACATCACTTAACTTTAGTCATTCTCAGTTTCCTCATCTGTAAAATGTGGATAATAATAGCACCTGCCTCATACTATTTCCATGAGTGTCAAATGAGATGATACATTGAACACTGTGAAAACTTCATGTCCTCTACAAATATTAGTTATTAGCATATGCATGAACATGTGTCGCATCTGCTATCTTTCTAACTGCATGGCTTAACCACAAACACAAACAAGTTGAAAGGATCATTTCCATGAAGTGGATTCTTTAGCAGAGGAGATCATGCCTTAGGAAAGAAGAAAACCTACGGGGTTTGAGGCTACTCTGCTGTGGCCATCAACCAGAGCAATTAAAACTGTGTCCTGATGGATCCATGGATTCAATAACCTCTTAATAAGGGTGAAATGGAGTTCTTAGCAAGCTCAGGAAATGCAGTTCTATGAATGAAGACTTCCAAATCCCCATCTTTGTTTACGAATCAGGTCCTCTTTTAAATGTGCCGGATGAAAATCATGGAAGAAGAATTTTTAGATGGGATTTGCTACTGCTGTCCTGACATGGAAGCAAGTAAGCATTGCAGCCACAGAGCTTCTTCTGATTTCAATGAAAACTTTTAATGCCTCATTGTATTACATGGAAAGCTTGCATAGATACAGATATAGATATAGATATAGATGATATAGATATAGATATAGATATAGATATAGATATAGATAGATAGATAGATAGATAGATAGATAGACAGACATATAGATAGATAAATAGATAGAGAGATAGATAGACAGACAGATAGATCAATAGACAGACAAATAGATAGATAGATAGATAGATAGATAGATAGATAGATAGATAGACAGATAGATCGATAGACAGACAGATAGATAGATAGATAGATAGATAGATAGATAGATAGATAGATAGATAGATAGACAGATAGATCGATAGACAGACAGATAGATAGATAGATAGATAGATAGATAGATAGATAGATAGATAGACAGATAGATCGATAGACAGACAGACAGATAGATAGATAGATAGATAGATAGATAGATAGATAGATAGATACACACACATACATACACATGTACATCTACATGTATATATGTCTGCCTGCTTTCCTCTCTCTATCTGTATAGACTTTTCTCCTGCAGTGGTATAAGGGAATTTTCAGCCATTTATCTTGTGTTGCAAAGACTTGCCCAGCTCTGTAAATCAGGCAGAAACCTTGAGGAATTTATTGCCAGGTTTGTTGTGCCAGCCAATGGGCGGACAAGCCTTCAACATGATGGAACTTTATTGCTGCAAACCTACTCTGGGGAAATACCCAAACCCAAACCTAAACCAAACATCTTTAAAATCATTGGACCAGAGTACCAGGAGAGCTCAAAAGGAAGAAAGCTCCAAGCTGCTAGGGAATAACTCTAGCATCTATAATGGGGAAAACTGACCAGTTATACAAAATTACAGTGGTATTATTAGTCACAAGAAATGACTAATAATGATAACTAACACAAATACAACAATATCAGTTTACAATTAAAGAGGAAAACACAAATAACAAAAGGCAAAAAAAAATGGGGAGAAACCCTTTCTCTGGGACTATTCTAGCCTTGATAATATATTGGCTTCACACAGAGATTTTATCAATGACCTGGGGTTGGGGATAAGCAGTTCTGAGTAGCTCACCACTGGCTGGGCATTTTCAGCCCACAGCCAATGGCTGTATCCCTCCACAGAATGGTCAGAATCCCCTGACTTCCAATCTAGCTCTGTATGTCCAAGAGAGAACTTCCTGTCCCCTCTGTTACCCAGCATGCTGGGAGTGCCAGACTCTAATGGGGAAAACCAGGGAAGTTGACTTAAATATTAAATGTGGGCTTAATGGGGTGGATAGGAGACAGGAAGGGACAATGACTGAGACTTTACAATCCAGGGAACCAGGTTTAACTATAAGGGGGATGACCATTGTCTGAAAAATGGCAGTTAAGCCTGATTAACTGTTACCCCGCCCCACCCAGCCTGGAATAGCTTCAGATTATTATATTCACACAATGAGGACTTTTAAAGTACTAAAGACACACAGAGAATCAGTTTAATTATAATATGAGAGGAATGGAAAGGGGGTTAGGTAAAGCTACGACTAACAACCCAGGACTGGAGTCAGAAGGGGTAAGTTCCTTAGCCAACTTGGCTTCTGCCGGGTTTTGACAGCTTGGCTAAGGGCCTGAGGAAGAAGGGCTTGAACTTGGAGTCTCACAACTATTCCAGAGATGTTTTCAGGATACCAGGAACCAACTCCTCCACAGCTGATGATCCAAAGTAACCAGGTAGGGAGAAATGTTTGCAAAACTGTCCACCAGATCACAGGCCACTTCCCTACTTGTCTTCTCCTTTTCTCCTCCTTCACCCATCTCCAAGATCCCAGGTCAAAAGGGACTGCAGATTGCACTTCTGCCCTGAACCCTTCACAGCACAGCAGTCAGTTACTCTGCTCTCTCTTCCTACCCCCTGCATTCTATTCAGAATGTCCATGACCTCCAGCAAAGGCTTTTCCTAACATGCTTACAAACAAATCTGTTTTTAAACTATACCTATTACACATCACACCATCATGTGTATGAGCCTCCATCCCTCACTTCAGATTATAGGTGCATTCACACACACACACACATATATGTTGTTTATATGCATATATTTATGTGTATTTGAGAATGGGTACATATCCATGAGTGTATACATTTGTGCAGCATCCATAGATCTAGAAAACTCCAGATGAGCAAGTAGAAGCTCTGTATGACACTAGCAAATTTCAAAATACAAGTTGGTGGCTCTAGAGAAGTTGGAATATCAAGGCCAGATGTTGGATCTCAGTTCATCCAGGATTAGAGAGCAAGAACTCCCCAGGGGAAGGAGAACACAGGCTACGTAACCACAGCCTAAAGTACCAGGATGCAGTGTGAGATCAAGCAGAATCTAGAGAGTGATCCAGTTGAGTTGTTTAGGTATGGAAAAGGAAGTGGTCATAACAGAGCCAAACCAGGGAAGTTGGCTTTTGGGTTAGAGGTCCGACAATCAATAGGACCTGTTGACATTACCAAAAACTAGATGTATCCGTTAGAAGGAAGAACCCTGTAACCAGGACTAGATGACCTGGATTAGCATCAACTTCTGCCACTTATTTGCTCAATGGCCTTCAATAGGTCATTTTCCATGCTTGAGATTGGCCTCATTTTCTTCACTTGTAAAAAAAGAGGATGCTAACCTATAGCTAGGATGGTTCTTTTTTAACTCTTATAGAGTCTCAGAACTGAAAGAAACTCCAGAGGCTATCAAGTCCTGTGTTTCTGGGGTCAGCGATCCAGAGTTGTCATGAACATCAGAGGACCTTGTGTTTCCCCCCCTTGTTGAATAGAATTGGAAATTGTGGCTTAGCTAAATTTCTCTGTTTTAATTCCAAGTTAAGACAGGATGCCCTTAAGGAAATGACTGTGTAGATGGATCTACTTTTAGCTCCTCTGTTCTTGTGTCACTGGCAGGCTCAGACCCATAGAACAAAGACTGGCATTTAAAGAGCACTTTAACATTACCGAAAACTTTGCATGTGTTATTTCACTTGATTTTCAAAACAAACCTCTTTGCTAGATACTAGTATTATCCCCAAATTATACATGAAGAAATTGAGATTAAGAAAAGTTAAGTGATATGTCCAAGGTCACACATCTAGTAAGTGCCAAAGACAAAACTTGAGCTCATGTATTCCTGATTCCAAGTCCAGCACTCTGCCCAGGCAAAGAGGACTGTCTTTCCTCCATCATTAAATTGGGACCTCCTAGAAGCCAGGAACTGTGTTTTGCCTGTATTTGTATCTGCAGTGATTAGCACAATGCCTGACATTTAGTAGGCAATTGATAAATGGTTATTTACAGGCAGAGTGACTTTGTTTGACAGCTCCAATGAGTTATCAGCATGTAGCCACTCCCCTCCGAAGAAATAAAAAGTGTTGACCATCTCATGCAATGATTGTGCTGGTGACTGATTCTCAGGAAGCAACTGTTTCTGAGCCAATCAATATGGCAATGCTGCTCCATCCAATCTGGACCAATGTCACAGCCCCAGGGTACAAGAAGCACATCTTTATGGGGGGTCGGGGAGGGGTCCAGACTCTTCAATTATATTTGCACAGCATCCACTCTAACAAAGACATACTTCATGGACTGTCCCCTGTGGTGCAGCCATGTGGAAGCAAATCCCACACAGAAGCAGACAGTGAGAGAACATGAACACCACAGGATGCTGGCTTTGTGAAATGCCTACTTACAAAGTTTCATATGACCAGAGTGAGGGAAAAAGAAACCCAGAGAAATTGAGGGAGGATGCTCAGCTGCCCCCTTTCCATCAGCTCAGCTTCACTTCTCTGCCAGTCACCAGAATGAATGTTTCTGATCGCATTCCCTCCCTCTGTCCTTGAGAATAATCATTCAACATCAGCAGAGTTCTCGAGAACACCTCTAATGGCATCCCTTTCCCCTGTTGCAATTCTTTTCTTTATAATCTGGATATTTTCCCAGATATTGATCCTAATTCTGCCTCCATCCATTGGTGCTAGTTTAGATGACAAACAGAACAAGGCTAACTCTTCCTCTTCCCAGTGGCCCTTCACACTTGAACATAGCTGGGTCTGCAGGATTATCATGTCTTCTTTCTCTATCTGATCTTCTTGGGTAATAACTCCCTTTGTAAATCAGCAAATGAATTCTTTTCATTGAATGTGGAATAGTGGAAGGGAATCAGATATTTGACAAGTCATCTTGGTCAGTCTGCTTCCATAAACTGCTTTAGGTTTTCTTTAATAGTTTTTCCTATTCTTTCTGCCTGACCATTTGCTTGGGGCTATTAATGATATTAATCAGAGCTTCTTCTTATGTAATACTTCAGGGTCCAGTGCCTTCCAAAGGACTTTCCTGTGAAGGTAAATACTGCTATCTACATTTATAGTGATGAGAAAGCTGACAATGAGAAATGAGAAAGAAATGAGAAATGAAAAATGAAAATGAGAAAACTCAGAAAAGCAAAATTAACTTGCTTAAGGTTACAGAGTTGGGAAATGTCAGAACTGGGACTTATCTCAGGATCATTGACTCAGAACTGGAAGGGACTTCAGGGGTTACAGAGGCTAATACATTTTAAACATGAAGCTACCAAAGTTCAGAGAGGTTAAGGCAGTTGCCCAGGGTCACATAACTGGTAAGTCTGATGTAAGACTGTGAAGCAAAGTCTTCCTGACTCTAAGCTGAGTGCTCAAGGCACATTACACCAGTCTCTCATTGCCATATCCTAGATCTCATTCATTGTACTATATTTATTTTCAGGTAATGAATCAGGTAGTTCAGATAAATTTCCTGTCCACAAATTATTTAATGTCAAATGAATCAGACACATTTTTAGAAAAATGTCATTAATGGAAATTTTGGGCTGAAAAATGAGTAGCAAAACCCAATTCATTTTTAGAAGGTGGGTCAATGCTTCCTCACAATCAAGTAGTTCTTCCTTTGGAATCATCCTAACGTCAAACTTCATTCTTTGTCTAAGAACTACCCTAAGTCCCTTCTCATTGAGTACATTTTGCCTTTGGCAGGGCAGGGAAGGTAGGAGGCAAAGTGAATAGATAGAATGCTGCACCTGGGATGAGAAAGACGCATCTTCTAGTTCAAATCCAAAGAGGCAGATATGACTGAAAAAAAATGGCTGATTAAGTGGTTTTGGCAGGTCATTCAGAGTCACCTGGCATGGGTTCATATCCCTTTTGCTATTTCTTATTATAAATCAATGAATCTGATTTCTTCCAGGATAAGTCCTCCCCTCTCTGACCACATTGCCCTCTTGGGCAGCACCTGTCAAGACACACCCTTCAGTTCTGTCTCATGAAACTCCCTTACTTTTCTGGGTACCTTAATGAATCTAATTCATTGGCTATTTGCAGAGCCTTTCTAAGATAGCAGTTATGATGGACCAACTTCATGAAAAATTTGACTGATACCACATCAGAGTCTGGACAATAGATTTTCTTCATTCTTTTGAGGGGGTTAGTTGGGTCAATCAAGGAGAGATGTACAAATTGGAAGAGGCTCCCCAGAGAAGAGTGCTTTGGACATCATCCATAGGAATGGCAAACAACTTCAATGAATGTCCCTCCATTTTAAATGAATAATTATAGGATTGCTCTGTTCAGCTATAGATACACTTGAATATTATTACATTTTGTCCAGACCTTTACCTTAAGGTAGCTAGATGGCTCAGTGTACTGAGAGCCATGCTTAGAAATAGGATGTCCTGGGTTCAAATCTAGGCTCAGACACTTCCTATCTGCATGACCCTGGTCAGGTCACTTAGGGCCATTGCCTAGCCCTTACCACTTGTCTGCCTTGGAATCAATACACAGTATTGTCTCCAAGATGGAAGGTAAGGTTTAAAAAAAAAAAACTTCACCTTAAGCAAAATAAACAACTCTAGAATTCTTTGAATCCATGAAATTTCTAGTTCACTTCCTATTATGTGGTCATTGTAAGCATATAATAATAGCCAGTATCTCTAGAGAACAACTTCACCCTCCTCTACTCTGATTGGAGGGCAAGGGGGTGGAACAATAAGGTCCACCTGAAGTTTTTCAATTCACTGCTCTTTTTATTTGTATTCCTTCTCTGTCTCCACAAACTGTATAAGAAGCCTACTCTAGGCATCTTATTTATCCCTTGATTTCATTGTACCTCACATACCTTTTTTCAGTTTCTTTTTTTGCACTCTTTTCCCGATTAGATTGTAAGATTCTTGACAGGAGGGAATTTTTTCTTATTTTTATCCTTAGTGACTAGCTAAGTGCCTGGCATGAGTATTGTGCTTTAGTGAACTGAATTGAATTTTAAAATTTGCAAAGTGATTTAATTACATCATCTCAGTAAATCAGTGATTCCCAAAGTGGGCGCCACCACCCCCTGGTGGGTGCTGTAGTGATCCAGGGAGGCGGTGATGGCCGCAGGTACATTTATCTTTCCTATTAATTGCTATTAAAATTTAAAAAAAATTAATTTCCAGGGGCACTAAGTAATATTTTTTTTCTGGAAAGGGGGCAGTAGACCAAAAAAGTTTGGGAACCAGTGTAGTAGATCCAAACCTGAGAGAAAAGTGCTATATTTATCCTTATTTTATCTATGAAGAAACTATTGCTGAAAAGTAACTTGCCCAAGAGCACCCAACTAGTAAATATCTGATGCATAATTTGAACTCAAAAGTCTTCCTGAATCCAGGTCCAGTACTGGATCACTCAACTGTGTAGGCACAGTGATGGCAAACTTTTAGAGACTTAGTGCCCAAACTACAAACTACATGGAGAAGCAGAGGAGAACAGCCCTGCCCCACCTCCTTCTGGCTTTCTAGTAATAAACTCCAGTGAATTCTGTATTGGGGTGATGGCCAGCATGCCCCTATACAGAGAGGGCTCTGAGTGCCCCCCTCTGGCTTTCATGCAATAGGTTCACCAACACAGACATAGGGTATTCACTTCTTCAGTCTTCTCACCTGTGCAAGATTTTGACTCTCCTGATTCCTTTCTGAACTATATCCCAGTAGTCTTCTTATCCTGGAAGATCCTTCCTGCTTTGAACCCTTTCTCTGACTGATCAGTTCCACTGGGAACATCAAGTGAAAGGAAAGTTAAAGTCTTGTCAGATTTATTTTTTATTCCTCTTTAGCCCTCCCTCATTCTCAGCTCTCTAGCCATCTTTCTCCACTATGTCTCTAAACTAGTACCTTGGCCCTATAAGGATGATATTAGAAAATAAGAATTGTTTTATTAGTTTAGAAATAAGAAGTGAAGAAGCTGGATTGAGAAAGAACTGTAGTTTTAAACAGCTAAGAGTGTCAGTTTCAAGTTTAATGTTTTTTGTCTCTGACAGTTGGTTTCTGGGTGTGGGAGTTGGTCCCTGGCAATTGGCAGAGTCACACACACAAGGATTCTCTCTCTCTCAGGGATGAAGGGGGTAACATCTTTGCCTTTCTCTCACTGAAGAGAAGGAAAAGCCTGAAAGAACTTAGTGTTTTCTTTCTCCAAATTGGGAAACACTATTGACTATCAATTGCAGTTTTTATAGATTAATTTAACTCCGGTCTTTGGTTTGGACTCTGAGTCTACTAATACTCAGTCCTAACTTGTTTCTTTCTGAGACTCAGCCAGCTGCCCTTTGTTATTTTTAGAACTTGAAGGGAAAGTTAAGAATTATAAGGATAATAGTGGTACTTTTATTTAGTATAGTAAAAATTTGTGTTAGTCAGATCAGGAATGATTAGTGTAGCCTATGAAACACAGGAGAAGCAGTTCCTTGTGGAACCAGGGAGTTTTATTTGGGTGGAGTTAGAAATCCTTTTATCCTTATATATTTCAATAAATATTTTGTTTCTCTATCACAAGAGTCTCTTTAGCATCCTTGCACCTGGCCTTGAAGAGAAGTTCATTCATGAGCTTCACTTCACTTTCTCACTGAAGATACTTTTGATTACATCTATCAAAAGTAGCTAAACAATTTTGAACCTTTATTTACAATTTTCCCAATTATTTTTAGTCTCACCTTCTTATTTTTTACAGCCCATATCCACTTTTCAGCTTTCTTTTATAGCTTATATTTTCCCATTAGAATGTAAGCCTTTGGGTTGTTTAAAGGTTCCTTCCTTCCTTCCTTCCTTCCTTCCTTCCTTCCTTCCTTCCTTCCTTCCTTCCTTCCTTCCTTCCTTCCTTCCTTCCTCTTCTTTCTTTCTTTCATTACTTGTGTCTTCCTTGATTGTTTTGTTTTTTCTTTCTTGACTTTTAATGGTCTTGTGTATTTGTAAAGAAAATTAGCTCTCTTTTTAAAAAAATAATAAATTAATTGATTTAGAATATTTTTCCATAGTTGCGTGATTCATGTCCTTTCCCTCACCTCTTCCCTCCCCCCTCCAGGAGCCAACAAGCAATTCCACTGGGTTATACATGTATCATTGTTTAAAACTTATTTCCATATTATTAAAATTTGCAATAGAGTGATTGTTTAGAGTCAACATCCCTAATTATATCCCCATAGAATGTGATCGATTGTATGTTAGAAAATTATCTCTTAAGATCTGGTTTTCTTCATAGGAATGCTTCAAGTGCCGCACTTTTTAATGATTAATCATTCTTTCTACAGATAATTAAGCTGGGGTTTACTTGATATGTCCCTCTAGGTTACATATTGAGATTTTTATTCTTAGGAACAGATTTTCATTACTTTATTTTTTGAAATGATGGATATGGAGTAGTATTGTGTTATTTCTCTCATATTTGAAGATTCTTCTCCTGGTCTCAGAGTATTTGTGGTTTATCATTGGGTCTATGAAATTTAACTATTATGTATCTTGGAGTTTGTAACAAAACATTTGTTTTTGTTGTTTTCCTTCTCATGAATCTTTATTTTCTGTGTTCCGAAATTCTGGCCAGTTTTTCTGAATTATTTTTCATATAATGGTGTTCATATTTTTTACTTATTTTCTGGAGAATTATTTTTGTCTAATTATTCTCTTTTCAAGATGAATGTTTGCTAAGATTGTCATAATGTTTTCTTTTAAAATCACTACTTCTTTTTGCTTTCTTGCTCCAGATAGTCCTTTATTTCTATGTATTTGTATAACCAATGACTTTTTTCTTTGATTAGTGAAATTTGTTACCATGGATACAAGTTTTTCTGTTCTTATGATTATTTCCTTTGTGTATGCCATACTTTCATGATTCTTTTCTTTTTCTTGAACCATTTAGAAAGCCCTCCTGTTTTTTTCAGCCTATCTTGTGAATCCACAAGATCTTTTGCATCATTGGCTATTTATTCATTTTTCTTTTTCATACAGTATTTATTTATTGATATCTGGACTCGACCAAATGATTTTGAGATCATATTCTCTTCTGTTCTTAATATTTACCCCACTGGTTTATCTGCATGTGATCAAGGTATTCAACTGAATTTTCTTCTTTTAGAGATCTTTGAAAAATTCAGTATTTTTCTATTTATTTCTTTATTGCTGTACTCACTTTCTACTTCCCCTTTGAAGATCATTTCTTTTGGGGATGGACATCAAAGCTATCCCAATATCCTCTGCAACTTGAGAACATACTTTGCATACACTGGAGAATTTACTTTGCATGAGCCTCAATCTCTTCCCCCAAATGAATCCATGGGGGAAGAGGCAAGTTAAGAACTCATCTCAAATGGATGCCAGTCCCCTTTTCTTCAAGTGGATTCCCACACCTGGGTTGACAATCAGTTACAGCTCCTTTTGTTTCTCCGTTCTTGAGGGCTATTGTAACCTTGGCATGCTATAGTCACAAATGGAGAAAGTAGATTTTGATCTTTTGCAGAATGCTAAGGTTCCAAGGGTGGCGGGGAGCAGAGTTGAATTTTTTGCATGTGTGGTTCAGTTCATGCATGCCTAACAGAGTTGGGAAAGAGGAAGGAAGAAATGTTGAGTGAATGGGGTAGGGTTTAGGGATTAACTTTCACTGTCATTAGTTCCTTCATTAAGTTGTTACTTCATTAGGGTTCCTCTTATCCAAAAGCATGAAGTCAGCTGAAATAGCTTATCTCTTGTGTATAACTCTGATTTTGAAGCCTACTGAGAGATTACTATGATCAGGGAAGTTGTCCAGTCCCCCATTTTGTTGGTCTTTTCACTTTTTCATCTGTTTTTATTCTCAGAGCAGAGTCCATAGGAAATATTGAAAAAATGCTTCTTGACATGTTGTGACTGTTTTGGACCACCTGCAATTCCTTGGGGGTATAACCCCATCCTCTAGTAATCATCTAGAGGAACTTTTCCATAGAGGAACTAGCCTGAATAGGTAAATCTCTGAATGATGATTGGAGGTGCTGGAGAAAGAATATATTCATGATCACATTTACCAGTTTTAGGAGCTGTAGAAATTGGGAAGCAAAAAGAT
The DNA here is from genome assembly GCF_016433145.1 of Gracilinanus agilis. Lineage (NCBI taxonomy): Eukaryota > Metazoa > Chordata > Mammalia > Didelphimorphia > Didelphidae > Gracilinanus > Gracilinanus agilis. The sequence continues at coordinate 643,741,988 of NC_058132.1, read as the reverse complement.
GTATAGATATAATTATTGCCTATGTTTAGGCATCATGTAATATTAAGAATTTGGCAGGATCCTATTTAAGGCTCACTGCCTTATTAACTTCTGAGAGGAGCAATCTGATTTTTTAAACCCATTATATTCTGTCTTAGAACTGATGCTAAGTATCAGTTACAAGGTCGAAGAGTTGTAAGGGCTAGGCAATTGGTACTAAGTGACTTGATCAACTACATAATTAAAAAGAGTCTGATGCCAGATTTGAACCCAGGATATCTCATCACTATGTCTGGATCTCTCTCCACTGAGCAACCTAGCTACCCCAAGTAAGCTCTTGCTTGTATGTGAATCTCAGGAACTAGGCTGGCTCTAGAGTGTGCCAGAGCCAGCTCATGGGCAAGTGAGAGCCAATTGTTAAATTTTCAGTGTGAATATTTACACCCCCAGAATGACAAATATTATAAATAGGGCTTGATTTTGTGATTTTTCTAAACTTAAGAAAATGATAGAGAAAAGATTAATGATCCAAATTAAACAAAGTTTTGCCTTGGGTATATTCCCTCTCCCCCTGAAAGCTGATTGTTAAATATTCTACTAGCACAGCCATGGCTAGCTCAGATCAAACTTCTTAGAATGCTACAAAGAAGCTATTATAGGGGGCAGCTAGGTGGTTCAGTAGATTGAAAGCCAGGCCTGGAAATGGCAAGTCCTAGGTTCAAATCTGGCCTCAGACACTTCCAGGCTGTGTGACCCTGGTCAAGTCACTTCACCCCTCCCATTGCCTAGCCTTTACCACTCTTCTGCCTTGGGACCGATATGTAATATTGATTCTAAGACAAAAGAAGCTATGTTAGATATTTAAGGGAAGGGCCCTTGGACTTCATGTAATATTTACCAATTTTATTCAAGATTTGCAACTTTCTATAAACAATATTCTATCCATAGCACCAGGATTAATCTTATTCTAGAGATCCATAAATAGTTCTTCAGGGTGAGAAGGCCTTCAACATGACAGAGTTCACTCGCTGAAAAACCTCTCTGGAAACAAACCCATTCTAGAAATCACTTTAGTCCGAAATAACAGGGAGTCAAAAGGAACAAAATGCCCATGATTTCAAAGGGAACAGAAGCCAGGCTTCTACCAAGTTGCCCCAGGCAGAAATCTATAACAATATCCCACTGGTACTTGCATCTCAATAGGAGAAATATCTATTTTTAAATGGTTTCTTATTTGTTACATAGACTTCATTTGTCTTGACTTAGCTTTCCTTGTACACACAGGACATCAAAGACCAGCACTGAATTTATTAGAAAGGGTGATCCCTTCCACTTGGGCATCTGTTAATGAAAGTTGTTTATTAAAAAGGTGGGTGATTCTGGTCTTATTTTAACTTGCTAGAATATTCAATCTGGGCTGCCTATGCAAGCAGTTTGAAACTTTGAGTTAAATAAAGCCTTTGTTTTCTTTCCTCACTTTCCAAACTTGTGTCTGACTTTCTGAACTTCTATCCCAGGCTGAGGAAAAAGTCTAAATCAGGGGTTCCCAAACTTGTTTGGACTCCCGCCCCCCCCCTTTCCAGAAAAAAATTTTACTTAGTCCCTAGAAATTTTTTTTTAATTTTAATAGCAATTAATAGGAAAGATAAATGCACCTGTGGCCATCACTGCACTCCTGGATCACTGCAGCACCCAGCAGGGGGCGGTGGTACCCACTTTGGGAATCACTGGTCTAAATCAATGGCACTTCAGTATAAGTGTAGAATATTGAAAGGGAGTTGGGGGTGCAAGAGAACATATTTGGTTGTCAAGTAGTGGGGGAAAAAGAAGGTAACATCAGAGTAAAGCATTACAAAATGAGCATTTCACCATTTTTTCCCTTTTCCTTCTTATTAACACATTGGTGCTTTGGGTGGTGGAGGGAGTTCTTAATTCCTTCATGATCAAAGTTATGGTATTTGGATCTAGGGTTAAATCATATCGTTCCCCTTCCCCATAGGCATTGTTAATCAGCAATAGCAATTATAATAAATGATATTTACATAATATGTTAATATTTTCAAAGCATATTGTCTCTCTGGATCCAGAAGGTAACAGTTGGAAGTACTACAATTAAGTATTGTTATCTTCATTTGACAAATTAATAAACAGTCAGAAAAAGTAAGGAAGGGCCCAGAGTCATGGCTGGTTCATGACTGGTGCTGAATTAGAACCCAGGTCCTTCTTTATGCATAAAAAGTGCATCTACTTAACCTTGCAAGTGAAATAAGGTTAAAATGAACCCCAGGGCAAGACTTGAGAGGTAAATGAGAGATTCATAGGAGTTCAATCAGGAAGGACCACAGAGATCATTTGGGCCACTCTCCTCAACTTTCAGATAAGACAACTGATTTTCAGAGAGATTAATTAAATGGTCAAAAATCACTTAACATAAAGTCCCAGAACCGCTATTTTGCTATACATATGGACAAATGGGATTGGTCTAACAATTTTCCAGTAATACCTACTATTTCAGGATTAAAGTCAGATCTCTGGAATCCTAATCTTCCATTCTTTTCATTGTTTGAGAAAAAGAAGACAACTTGAAGAGCAGGAAAATGGAGAAACTAAGCGCAGAGCCCTTTGGCTTAAAAATGAGATTCATTTCTCCTTCCTTTCTCCTTTCCTTCCTTCCTCTGTTCATTCCTCCCTCCTTCCCTCCTCCCTCCCTTCTTTCTTTCCTTCATACCCCTACCATCTCAGAGGCCACATAGTCACAATCCATTCCTTTCACAATTTTATTTTCTCAGAAGGGGCAGGGAGGGAGGAAAGTGTTCCTATAATGCAAGGATAGGTCAACCTACATAATAGCTTGTTTGTTGTAAGAAGGCCTTTTGAGTCGGATTCTTCATGTGAATAGAAATGTCGACCATCTAGGCACTGGCAAAGCCTCACCCACGCAGCAGTTTTTAAAAATTAAGAACTATTTTGCCAAGCTGAAGCAGGGGAAATGGTTTTTGACAGTCCATTTGCACAGCTTTTGGTTGCAGAATTAATTCATTCTCCACTATAAAGAAGGCAAACAGCAATGCTAGGTACTGAAGTGTCAGTTCTCATATGCAAACACCCACATTCTTCCAAAAGAAAAATCACACCCATTCACTAGCTACATATCATAATGTGATTAGGAAAGTTCATCTTTTTAAAGAATGCCCTGTTTTAATGAGAGATATTTTTTTAAATGAATGCCTTTGTGGAGGAAAATAAGTCTGACCCCTCTTAATTAGTAGACTTTTATTAAGCATTGGTTTTTTTCTTAATACTGGATTGCCATTTTATTTTTAATGCATTTTATTATGCATTTTAGTGGTATGGAGTAGTAGAGAATTTTAAGTTTTGCAAAGGCATCTATATCCTTTAACTCCTTTTATATAACAGCCCAGAGGAATGGGTGATCCTCCCTCCCTCCCACCATTCCTTCCTTTCTTCCTTCCTTAAGCGAATTTCCGAACCTATCCTTTATGTCAAGAGCCTTCTCTACAGATTTGAATTTTCCCTGCAAGTTCTAGAGACTGTTGCCTGAGACAGGAAGAGATTAAAAGACTTGCCCAAGATCAAACAACCTATATGTATCAGAAGTTGGCTATCTGCATGCTCTTTGTGGTGGTAAAAATTTGGAAAACAAGGATATGCCCTTCAATTGGGGAATGGTTGAACAAATTGTGGTATCTGTTGGTGATGGAATACTATTGTGCTCAAAGGAATAATAAACTGGAGGAATTCCATGTGAACTGGAATGACCTCTAGGAATTGGTGCAGAGTGAAAGGAGCAGAACCAGGAGAACATTGTACACAGAGAAGGGGACACTGTGGCACAATTGATTGTAATGGGCTTCTCTACTAGCAGCAATGCAGTGACCCAGGACAATTCTGAAGGACTTATGAGAAATAATGTATCCACATCCAGAGAAAGAACTGTGGGAGCAGAAACACAGAAGATAAACAACTATTTGATCACATGGGTCAATGGGGATATGATTGGGGATGTAGACTCTAAATGATACCCTAATGCAAATATCAATAATATGGAAATGGGTGTTGATCAATGACACATTTAAAACCCAGTGGAACTGCTCATTGGCTATGGGAAGGGTAGAGGGAAGGGAGGGAAAGAATGTGAATCTTTAACCATGGAAAAATGTTCTAAATTAATTAAATAAACATTAAAATTAAAAAAAAAGAAGGTGCCTTTCTGTCTCTGTTTCATGAGGAATGGAAAAAAGCTTAAAAAAGTAGGGAAAATTAGTGAGAAAGAAACACAGAGAAAGTTACAGATAGAATGACAGAGGAGAAAGACAGAAGGAGAAAGAAGAAAGGATGTAGAAAAAGAGAAAAATGTCTTTTGTTTCCTTTTATTGTACATTTTGATACAGTTGGTAAGGATAGGATTTGAGGGAGAAGGAAGCCTTTAACAGAAGAGGTCTCAAATTTGAGATGTAAATAAATCTTTGCAATGAAAGGTCACTCATTCAGAATTTATCTTGTTCTTTTTTCTTTTGGTTAATATTATTTTTATAATTTGTGATCTATGTGCTTAAAAGCAGGGAATCCAACATAACAAAACCTAGTTTCCTTAAGTTTCTTCGATGATAACCTTCATTCAAGATTTTTTTTTAAATCGCTTTGGGGATTTAATCCTATCTCCAACAAAAAGGTTGTATCTAGAGACCTATTGATGATGACTCTTTGTAACATATCAAATTCGACTCTATGATCTTAACAGAAGTGGAAAGGAAGAGGACAAGAAATATTCTGTCCAGTTTTTAAAGTTGTTTTTTTTTTTCACATCATGTCTGACTCTTCATGATCCTATCTAATATTTTTTTTTTAGCAAAGATACTGGAGTACTTTGCCATTTCCTTCTCCATTTCATTTTATATATAAGGAAACTGAGAAAAACAGGATTAAGTGACTTGCCTAGCATCACACAATTAGTAAATATCTGAGGCCATATTTGAACTTGGGTCTTCCTTATTCCAGTCCAAGCACTATATCCATTGTGACACATGTCTCTGAGAAAAGGATTACATCTGAGGGTCCACTCAAGGTCATTTTTGAAACATTTTTGATTTTTTAAACAGAATAAGAAAAGAAAGGAAAAGGAAAAGGAATATACTACCTAGGTGGAAGAAGGGTAAAGAAAGTTAGGGAAAATTATCTCATATAATCAGAGTATATTAACAATAATCTAGCACAAGTAGGAAGAAGGGGTTGGAGGAGGAGCTGATACTTGAACCGCCCTCTCATAGGACTTCTTAAAGGAAAGAGGAATAAAAACAAACACATGATTACACATGCACGTATGCATATGCATTTGGTTACAAAAATACATAGAAAATGCTCTTCAGTCCTGAACATGATCAAAGAACCAAAATATGGTCTGAGATCTTTTGCTTTGGCCAGTCTGTGGTAAAAATATTAGAAGTCTTCCTTGAGTGAGTCTCCCAAAGTAAGATGCAATTTTTCTCAAGTTTCCATTTTTCTAGAAGAAGAGGAGAAACCTGAACCTTGGCTGATGCAGGGCATTATATGCATTGTGATGCTATAAGAATGGCAGGTGTCAGACAGAGAAAAGTGAAGAGGCCTGCCAGGGAGCCCCAGAGGGCCTGTGTTTGATGTTCCCCATATGTTAAAAATGGAAAATCCATCTGTTCCAGCACATGAATGCTTGAGGGCACTGTGTAATCACTTTTGGGGGAAGGGCACACAAAGCACATTCAAAATTATTTTTCTAGTACAATGTCAAAAGAGAACAAGGAGGTAGGTTTTCAGCTATACGCAAAGCTAATAAATGATAGTACCAAAAGTGAAAATCAGCAGTGCTGTGACCTGATAGTGGATGAATTCTGTTAGGGATGCTGAAATGCAAAGGTCTTAGATAATGGAGTTTTTATTGTTTTTTTTTCCTCAGAAAATCTTGCCAAACTAAAGAAAGGACCAATGTCCCAATTACTCACAACCAATTTAAAAAATATATCCAGAAAGGAAAAAGAAAGACAAACTAGCAGAAAATAGCTGTGGGGGTGAGGTTGGGGGTTGAAAGTCACCCATTGATGCCTTCAGGTTACTATTCCATATCTTCCAGCCAGAGGAGGAAGGCAGCTGGCAAAACAAGTCTGTTCCTGGAAGATATTGTTCTTTGTTCCACTCCTGTTAGGACTGAGAAGGCCGAAGTTCAGGGGACAAGAGATCAGGCAGTCCATTTGAAAATCTGGATTTCAGTGGAGGAATGTTGGATTTTTACCTCCTAAGTGTGCCCAGAAAGGGAACTAACACTTATATTCTAAAAATCACAGGATAATACACAGGCAGTAGAAAGCAGCAAAGGGCAAAAAGAATGGGGATATTTCTTATTTCAGATATGAGATTCGTTGCCCAAAAGGAATCTGTTCAAGAAAATAAAAACATTAAGATACAAGAGTAGTGCCAGTCTAGGTAAGTCCATTCCATTGCCACATTGCATCCCCAAAGCTATCATTAGAGGGGCACCATTATAGAACATTACTCTGGGCTACAATTCCTAACTCCAGATACACTGATGGGGAATGTGGACTTCCAGCAGAATTATTGCAACCTGTAGTAACCAATTGCTTTAACAGAAGAAAGAAGCTAGCCTTGAGAGTTTCTACTTTGTGTTCACCACATCACTAATAAGTGACTCAAGGACCCAGAGGTTATATACTTTCAGATGGATAGACTACAACTCCAATAGCCTCCAGGAACATAACTTACCAAGGTGACTGGGGAAAAAATCTCTCTTCAATAGATGATATAGAATTAAAGAATCCATCAGTGGCATCAAATTGTGGTTGAGTCACTCAAATTTATTTAGTTTATGATTAGGACATATATGATGAGTTTCAATAACTAAGTAAGGATCATATGAAGATACCGTGAAAAGGGAATTCTTTATTCCCTTTGTCTATTTTGAGTTAATCGAGCAAGAACTTAAAGTACCCCTACTTAACCATTAAGTACGAGAATTCACAAGTCACTTACTTGAGTAAGCTCATCTCCAAAGGCCACTACCTTCCCCTGGACAGTGCTAGGCAAATTTGGGAGGCTGTGATTAGTTCCTATGAAATGGGAACAACAGGAAATGATTTTGAGAAAACTGCTTTAAAAGGACAGCCTAAGCATTCATTTGCTCTCTTTGCATTGGACAGGGGGCTAGAGGAAGAAGGTCTCTTGGCTTTTGGAGAGACTCTTCCCTTGGATTCCACATCAGTGAGTAGAGCTGAAGACACCACGGGGACATCTGGCTGAGGACTACCTAGAAATCCATGTGCAGATCTGGACTTGGGGAAGTCCCTGAAGGGGACTGAGCCAAACTTCGCAGTTGGCAGCACTTAGGGCAGGTAGCCTAGTCCAGGCTTTGTCTCCTTCCTATATTTCCCACTTTCACTACTATCTCTACTTTGTTGTAAATAAAAGCTGCTAACAGTCATTTTGACTTAGGGGCTAATATTTTATAAATGGCGACTACAATATTATTTTTTAACTCTCATATTGAGTAAAACCTCAATTTAATTGTTAAGATAGAATGAAAGGACCAGAAGAATATTGGAAGTCAAATGTTTCATTTTAAATATAAGGAAATGATTCACATTTGACCATACTGTATAGGCAGTAAGGTACAACATTCTCTCCACTGAGGAATGTGGGCTTACAACATTCTCTCCACTGTGGGTTGTGACCCACAGCTGCCTCCTCATATAGGCATACATACCCTATTCTGAGAATAATAGATGAATGATAAAATGTATTTATAATTAGTGTTTTTTTTTAGTTGACTGCACAGGAACATGGTATATTTTCCAGGCTGTACTTACTATGAACATATTTTATGAAAATATTGCTAATGATATTTACTGCTATCTGCCTCATGTTCAGGGACTTCCCCTTTTTGGACAGGAAGAAGAGGTGGTAACTCAGTTCTTATACTCCTTCCAAAGAACATTTTTTTTCCTTTGAATCTCTGACATCTTCTCAACATCAGACATTTTATGGAAAATGAGGTTTGCAAAATGCTTACAAGTTATCAATTTTAAGGCTGATGACTCCTGTGAGTAAGGTGCTATTATTGATATAATTTTACACATGAGGAAATTGAGTCTCTAAGGCCTTAGGGCTTAAGTGACTTTGCCCAGGATGACACAGACAGTAAATAACAGTTTAAGAAGAATTCAAACCCAGGACCTCTGGACTTTGATTTTAGAATTTTAGCTATTTATTACTCTCTATTGCCTCTTGTTGGGAACTCTAACTATCCACTTTGAAAGGATTATGTAGGCAAATGAATCCTTCCCCCTCCCCTCTCTCCAACTGCCTTAAAAATGAGCCCTGGAAGCTATGTTAGGTTCTGCTTATTTAATTTTCATAAATCATCTTTAGAAAACTGATTATTCTCTTAATGTTGTAGATGATAAATTAGCATCAATAATATTATCTTTAAGAATACACAAATGTTATTTTAAAATGCATTAGAGAATTCCCAAGTCATTTGTTATTTTGTTTTTCTCCCCAGGAAAATACATTCCTTTAAGGAAACTTCAGAAAAAAATCACTAATTTAGTCAGATAAGGAACCTTATTAATTGGACTAATTATGGAAAATCATTTGTGCTACTCAGAGATATAAGCAAATTTTCTGTGACTGGTTTCTTTTAATTGGATGCTTTCAGGGTGAGGATGGATAGAAATCTGGGTAGTCTTTGTAATGCAGTAATCTCCAGCACTTGCAAAATCACCTGAAGCAATCCTGGCAGTTAAGGAAATGGAATGTTGACCCAGCCTGGCCCTGGTCTCATAGCCAAAAACTATTGGAGCTGGGACTATAAATATTCCTGGAGAATCAACTGTGGGGCTGATTTCCTTGACCTGACCCAGACATCCTGCTATCCCCTGCATCTTCCCCTTGGGCCCTGGGAGGAGGGAATTTGGTGGGAGGAGAACATGGGAAATTAGTTTGGACACCCCTGAACCAAACCATTACCCTCATTTGTTAATCTGCTAGACCATATTACATCAGGACAGTGAAATTTATCCCTGGCTGAGGGGCTGGTTCCCTCAGCCTAACCCTACCTTCTGAGATCCTCTCCTAGCACTAGCCTTCACTCTTAGCAACAGTTTCCCAGACCTTAACCCTCTTTCCTCAGTTTACCCTCGCCATTAATAGAACCCTTGGCCTTTATTCAAAGAGCTTCTGTTGATTCATTATACCATCAACTGGGGCTAGGGCTGAAGAGGGAAAGATAGCTTTCCCTTGTTTCTTGAGGGGCTAAACCAGGCATCCATCTTGCTCAGGAAGTGAACCAAGTTCACTTCCTGTTGGCTTTCAGTTTTCATGAGGAGGGGAGGGGCATCTGACTCCTTACCTCAAGGAGCTTAGAGACTACTGGGAGACTGACTGAAACATTTCAGCTCAAGCCCACACAACCCTGGCTGACCCAAACCAACCTTTACTGGTCATAGTCTTCCTGCCTAGAAGACTCAGCTGATACCACCCTGCCCTCTAATATAAGCCTCCATTAGCCCCATTATTTGTTTATAACATCTTGTACTTCCCACTTTTATGTTACTGATGCACAGCCAGAATAGGTAACTTTGATTTCAAATATCTAGTCCCATGTAATCTATCTCTTTTCCCTTCCCCTTCCTCCTCCTCCTCTCTCTCTCTCTGTCTCTGTCTCTGTCTTCATCTTCCTCTATCTCCTATTCTTTCTCTCTTCTCTCTCTCCACCCTTATGTACATGTTCCTTCAAACTCTATAATCAATTGTTTTAAGTTCCATAACCTACATTACATCTGAGCCACACACAGAAAGGGCAATGTACATATCCACAAGTGTGTTTCTTCTCTATTTAGAAATGTGGATATTTTCTTAACTGATCATAGTTTCTTAACCTGCCATAATTTGCCCCTTGCATTGCCTGTTTTTCCTCTTTATTAAGACCTCTAATGCTTCTACTATTCACTGGATTTTGAGGCCATTATTCCAACTGATATCTCCCTCTTGAATGTTAACCCAATGAGACATTTCAGTATAATTCAATCTCTTGCCTCCTGTTCCAATCCCACTTCATGCCATTGCTCCTCTTCTGTTTCCAAACTTCAGTTGTTATTACTTTCACTTTCACTATCTTCATCTATTTTTAAGCCCTTAACTTCATTTCAGCTGGACCTATTTCACTGAAGCAATATAGTCCTTTTCGTCCTCCCTGATTGATTCTCTTTTTCACATCCTATAGAACCTTGTTGTTGAGCCAATGGCATGTGTGCTAGAGCATGTGCCTGAGGACGTTCTCCCATCACCTGCCCCTTTGCCTAGCAAACCAATGGAAGCATTTCTTCTTTTCCCTGTGTAATAATTAAAATTGGTTTGCCAAATGTAATAGTTAAAATTTTGGTTTGAAAAAAAATAATAATGGTTTAAAAAATTGTAGCCACCATTTACAAAATTTAAAATTAAACTATGAGTCAGTAGATTGTTAGTAGCTCTTAATAATTTAATTTAATGTAAAGATAGTAAAAGGAGGAAAATGTATGAAGGAAGTAGAAAATATCTCCTAGCCTACCACCCTAGAGCTCCTATCCAAAGAAATTTAGCTCACTCATCAACAAAATTCTGATCTCCACATGGAAGTCCAGTAGCTTTTTCAACAAGGGTCTTATCAGCATAAGTCTCTTCCTTCTGCTCAAGTCACAACACCAAATCGATGCAGCGCAGAATGCTTTGTCAGCCCGACTCACCAATGCAGAATGTATGTTCCTAAAGTGCCTCTCATAGAATGAATCATAGAAAAAGCCTCCTCTTAAGCCAAATTCTTCCTAAATTGCCTCCTCAGGAGTCCTTGGGCTGGCTTTTTATAAACAGTTTAATCACTTCCTGTCTCTCTCCCATTTCACAGGAACCAATCACAACCCCCCCCCCCATTTGCCTGGCCCTGCCCAAGAGGCAGTACTTGTTTTTGGGGGGGAGTGAACTTTTTCTAGTAAAAGGCTTTGACTAACTAAATAAGTGTGAAAAAAAGGGGAACTTCAAATTCTTGACTGATTAACTTAAACTAAGAGAGTTTTAAATTCTCTTTTATACCTGTTTGGGGTAAACTGGGGGTGGGGGGATCACATGTGGCGTGAGGGTTGCAATTTGGGAACTTGGTCTCTAAAAGGTTCACCATCACTGCAATAGAGCTTCATCAAACCATCTGGAATTTTGCAATACTACTCTCTTTATTTTACTTCCTTACCCACCTATGGGACCATTTCTTCTCTGACTCCTGTGCTAGATCATCATTTGCTTAATAGCTGGTTGACTCACTGAAAATATTTTGCTTCCTTTTCATTTAAAAAACTACTTCTTTCCAGGTCCACTTTCACTGATTTTGGTCATGTGGATCAATTTATCAAGGAACCAAAGCTGACTTGACTAGCAGAGTGCTTCATACATAACAAGTACTTAAAATATCCATTGTTTTTTTTTTTCTTTCTCAAATAATGCTGATTTCTTTAGAGCTAAGAAAAAGATGACTTGAAAGGAATTACAAAGATTCTAGGGATAATTCTTATTTATCTGAATAAATGAAATCTGAATTATAGTAGTAATAATAAAAATTACTCAAAATGTCATAGTGCTTTATGCATTTTATAGCACTCTCCCCCAGCCAATAGAGGAGATGGAGTAAACCAATGGAGGGAAAAAAAAAAAGATGGATTTGGGGGTAAGGGACCTGAGTTCAAATCCTGATTTAGTCATTTAATATCTACATGGTCTTGGGGGAAACACTTAATGTCTTTTACTTCCTTTTATTCTTCAGGATGATGAGGGCTAGGACCAGATGACCACTAGCATCTCTGCCATCTCTAAATCTATCATCTCATGAAATTTGTGATATGAGAATCAGTATGATACAGAGGGAAAAAGCCAGGACATCTCATTAGAAGATTTTGGACTAAGGGTATTCTACTTACTACCTATGGGACTGAGCATATTATTTCACTTAACTGACACTGGCTTCATCATATTTAAATGAAAGACTTTCTAAGGAATGGATTAAGATCTATAAGAATTAGAGCCATTCCCCATTAGAAAAATATAAACAGGCAATTCTCAAATGAACTGATTCAACTGTTTCAGTGTTCCAAACCATTAATACTTAGAGAAATGCAAATTAAAACAACTCTAAAGTTCTACCTCCCACACATTTGGTTACGAAAGATGACTTCAAAAAAGGGAAAATCACAACTTCTGCAGGTGTTGTAGGGAAACAGGCACATTTGTGCCCTGTTGGCAAAGCTGAGGACTGTTCCAGTATTTCTGGAAAATAATTTGAACCCATGACCCAAAATTAATTAAATATGTATATTCAGCAAAAGAGCTTCTAGGTCAATAACAACAACAACAAAAGAATAAAAGAATGCAGAAAATAGCTGTATGTTCAAAAATATTTAGAGCAGAACTTTTTCCCATTAAAAGGACTAAAAACTAATGGAATGCCTATTGGGGAATGACTAAACAAATTAAGGTATGTGAATATAATGTAATGTTACTGTCCCCTAAGAAATTATGACAATGATGGTTTCAAAGAAACTTGAAAGACTTCTATGAATGGATACATAATGAAGTGAAAATATTCAGAGAAACCATTAGTTCAATAATCTCACTGTAAAAATAAAAAAAAATTGGAAAGAATTATAACTGATTATTATCAGAATGTAATCTCCTTGAACTCACCATGATAATAGCACAGGAATTAGAGATTTGGAGGCACTTAATAAAGAATGATTGATTGATTAGTGCAGGAAACAATCAGGATTCCAGAGGAATGATAGAAAAGGATGCTACCTACCTCCAGAGAGAGAAAATTGATAGAAAGTTCTGAATAAAATATTTATTTTTTTTCTTTTTGTTTGGGAAAATGTGTTGATTTGTTTTGAATACCTATGTTTTTCTATGAGGATTGCATTTATCCTTTCTTTAAGATATTTTGAGGAGGTGGCATTTGAGAGTAAGATGAAGGATAGTGATTATGTTATCCACCCTAAAATAAAAAAGGAAATTTTTGAAGCATTTTTAAAATACATAGGTAGGAACAGAAGGAAATTTACTGGGAAACACAAACAATGGCTTTGAAAGTAGTATGTTGAATTAATTATATAATTTTATATAAAATAACATGTAATAGAAAGTAATGTATTTTCATGCATAATTATATTTTTCTCTTCTATTTCTGACTAGGAACTATTATTTCTTGATTTTGAGGGGAATTCTTCATTTTTTCCATCATCTTAATTTTTATTCATTAATTAAATCATTTAATCTATTTGTAACAATTTTTTAATGAGTTCCAAATTTTTCCTCTCTTTCCCACATCTCCCCAGCACACTGAGAAGGCAAGAGATATGATAACCATTATATATGCGAAGCCATTCAGAATATATTTCCATATTAGTCATGTTAAAAAAAAAGCAAGAAACATAAATAAATTTTAAAAAGCTTCAATTTAGACTTGGACTTCATCAGTTCTCTTTCTGGATGTGTATAGCATTGCTTTTTGGAATTATCTAGGATCATCTTCATCAGAGTAGCCAAATCATTCACAGTTAATAATCTTTACAATAATGCTATTACTGTGTACACTCTTCTCCTGGTTCTGTTCACTTCGCTTTGCATCTTTTCATCTAAAGCATTACAGTTTTTTTTCTGAAACCATCCCCCTTGTCATTTCTTACAACATAATTATATTTCTTCACAATTACATTCTATAACTCATGCAGCCATTCCCCAGTCATTAGGCATCCATTCAATTTGCAAAATTTTGCCACCACAAAAAGAACAGTTATAAATATTTTTGTATAAATAGTTCCTTTTACCTTTTCTCTAATCACTTTAGTAAATAGAACCTATGGTAGTATTAGTGGGTCAAAAGGTATGCACAGTTTTATACCATTTGATCAGTGTCAAATTTCTCTTTGGAATGTCTGGACCAGTTTGCAACTCCATCAACAATGTATTATTATTTCAATTTTTCCATACCCCACTACCATTTGTAATTTTCTTTTTCTATTATGTTAGCCAATCTGAAAGGTATGAAGTGGTATCTCAAGATTGTTATAATTTGGATTTCTCTAATCAGTAACAGTTTAAAGCAGTTTTATGTGACTATTAATAGCTTTGATTTCTTCTTCTGAAAACTGCCTATTCAAATCCTTTGACCATTTATCAACTGGGGAATTTTTGAGAAATTTTGCTCAGTTCCCTATTTGATAAAATGCCTTTATCAGAGAAACATGCTTTACATTTTCATCTCCACCCCCTCAGTTTCCTGCTTTCCTTATGATTTCAGCTACATTCATTTTGTTTGTGCAAAATCTTCCTTTAAGGTGTGTGTACTCATAATGACTCTTTTTACTTAAACATCATTTCTATCTCTTGTTTGGTTATAAACTCCTTCCCTCTGTATAAATCTGACAGATAAAAATGTCCACTTTTTCTTAATTTATGTTGGCATCCTTTTCTTTCTGCATAAATCAGCCCACTTTGACCTTATCTTAATATATGGCATGAAAAGTTCTATGGGACAGGGAGGGGGGTATTCTTTAAATTCAAAATTTATTTAAATTTAAAATAAAAGAAAATGTGAAAATTGGCCAATGGCCTCTTAAGTTTCTTCCATGTCCACATCTGTGATTCCATAATGCAGTTTTCCAGAAGAGGGAACAGAATCCCAGAGAGAGTAAAGGATTTTCCCAATGTTACCTGGTCAGTGCCTGATAGAACAAGGTTTAATCCCTGATTAGGCAGATACATTCATACCTCTTTGTTTAAAGGTGCTGCTGTGTCATACCACTGAAAATTTAGAAATACCAAAACATACACGCACACACACACACACACACACACACACACACACACACACTCCTCTACCTCAGGAATTCAGAGAAAAAAAGCTAAGGCTTAGTTAGGTCTGTCACTCATTTTCTTTGTGAGTTAAGGCTCATCACTTACATTCTCTTATCCTGTTTCTTGTCTGAAATGGGGAGGGTAATCCATGCCTAGGCTGTTGTGAGATTCAAACCAAGAGTGAATGTGAGAATGCTTTAACAGCTCTGAAGTACTATGTGATGGTAAGCTGCTATTAGACATTGTTTGACACTTCTATTTTAATAAGCTACCATAGTGACGTCAATAATGTATTCAGGACATTATGGAAACACACACAATGAATCTGTGATTTTATCAGAAATGGCAACTCCCAGCATTAGAACTGCCTCCCCGAAGCTGATTTAAATTTTAGTAGGTCAGAGGATTATCATTATGGAGGAGGAAGGGACCTTGAAAGTCCTTCATTTTACATATTGGTAAACTGAGGCACGATGAGGTCATAAGATCATTGGCCTAAATAAGAAGGGACCTCAGAGGTCTTTAGTCCAAGGTCCTCATTTTATACATCTGAAACTCAAGGAGATTCACTTACTCAAGATCACACATATAAGTTGTTAGCATTTGATTTGAACCCTAGGACCCTTACTCTAAGGCCCAGGTTATTTCAAATTCTGTGACGTGTCATCCATTTTAATTTTTTTTTGAGGCAGAAAGAGGTTAATTGACTCATTCATTTTCATATCTCAGAGGCCATCCTAATTCTAATTTCGGCACTGTATCCATACACTGTCCCTAAATCTACAGCTCCTGGATGTGTTGTACATAATATACTTTCTTCATATATGTCTTCCTGAAAAATTTTAAATAATAAAATTACATAAATGGGATCTCACTTACTATTGATTTTCCATTGTCGTTTTATAAATACATTAGCTTTCATTAATTCTACTCATTGAAAGAGAATTTCTTTGGGGCTACTATGGCCCCTTAATTATATGCTGGGCCAGCCCCAAAGTGAGTAAGACATTCTAGTCTTCAAGTGGCTTAAGTCAAATTAAGAAGATAACACACATACATGGATAACCACAATCCCAAGTGTCCCATGAGATTCCATGGGAAAAGTGCTTGGGAGCTATAGATGAGAGGGAGAATGTGAGAATATTTTGGTCTCCTAGATGGCTTAATGCATCTCTGATTTCTCCTCACACTTTGGGTCTTACCCTTCATGAGGTATTAAAGAAACTGAGGCAATGACTTTGTAACCCAGTCCATGGCCAGAAACACAAACACTGCCTGTTCATGGAATCCATCCAGAGCAGGTCCCACTTCCCAAGAAGTGATATGTAGCATATCATTGGATGAGAGAGAGACACATACAGCAGAGAGACAGAGAGACAGGGATAAGACAGAAAGAAGAGAGAGAGGAAGAGAGAAAGAGACAATGACAGGGTCAGAAAGAGATAAGGACCAGAGATAGTGATAGAGAGAAGAAAGAAAGAAAGAAAGAAAGAGAGAAAACGTCACAGAGACTGAGAGAGATAGAGATACAGAGAGGCAAGAGGAAGAAAGTAAGGCAAGAACACAGAGAGATAACAGAAAGAGATGAAAAGACAAAGGGACAAGGAGACACAGACACACAGAGATAGTTAGTCAAGGTTATCTACTTTCCAATTCTGGAAGAAGACATTTGGTATTCCCCAACAACTCAGGTAGAAAAAATCTTTTAATTGACTGTGCAGAGGAAGCAGAGAGTATCTAAAAATGTCAGACTAAAACATTATCCTTTTCCTAAGGTTATGTTCAATTACAACATGGCTGTCATGAACTGACTAGAGGGGAAAGGGTGAGGGGTTTTTGTTTTATTTTATTTTTTTGGGAGGGGGTCTGTTGAACCTTGGAGCTCTAGCCATGTTGACTTTGGAGGCAGTATTCCAGGCTGTAACATGTAGCCAATCATCCTATGAGGGTAGCTCTATTGATTCCTGGGATTTGAACCCAAGAGGGACTTTGGGCTTTAAGCCTGGTGAGGCTGTGTTATATAACAACTGAGTTAAGCTTTAAACCCAATTCCTTCTCCTTTACCATCTGTTGGAGGTGTATGTTTGTTTGTAGATTCCTGCTATCACTTTGAAGTAAACATTCCTTTGTAAAAACTTATCTGACTGGGGACCAGAATACTCTCTACAATTAGGGGAAAAAACCAAGCAGTGATAGATTAATTGGGGGAGTGCCCATTCATTCCCAATTTCTCTTAAAGCTAGCAGAGAACCCCAGAGGGAGTGTGAAGTATAACATACCTTGTCTTCAGGCTTTGAGGACCAGAGTATTAAATGGAGAGAGACGGAGAGATAGAGAGACACAAAGAGGCACACACACAGACAGATATTTTTTTCAAGTTATGTGCAATTGTCATACTTTTCTGCCAGTTGGAGGAAATGATAAGACTTGTGGTTCCTCCGAGAGAGAGAGAGAGAGAGAGAGAGAGAGAGAGAGAGAGAGAGAGAGAGAAAGTGACCCCTTCACTTTACAAGGGAGGAGACTGAAGCCAGAAAGGTAATATAGCCAAAGTTGTCCTGAGGTTCAAATGAAATCTTGTGTGTAAAACACCCAGCACACTTCAAAGAGCCAGAGATCTCACAGTTGCTATTGGTACCACTAAGCTTGCCCCAGAGACTAGAAGAATGGGATTCTGGCCCAAAGCTTCTTCCTTTAGATGCAGTTTCTTTGAGAAGGAAAACCAATTACAGAAAGAGCATTTTAGAAGTATTCATGGACACTGAGGCTCTGGTCATTTGAAAGAACTGCTGAAGATCCCCAGGGCACTGGAAAGAGAAGGATCAAAGCTGAACAGAAGGACCCAAGTGGAATAGCATAGCTATATTTTTCTCTGAACACTATGGGAGATCAGACAGACCTGGGAATAATTCAGTGACACAGCATTTCATCTCCTTTGCATCTGCTCTTATGGAGGGAGTTCCACAGCCTAGGCAGAGGGATACAGAGATTTCCTCCTTTGAAGAGCTTCGGATATAGTCTCTGTCCAGGGCACCTTGTGAACACTCCATTTGGAATGCCTCTCCTTGGAGTGGTTTATTCCAGGAAGCCACCCACGCTTCCATGAATATTTTAAATATGTCCCCAGCTCTTCTGGACTTTGGCATGTTTTACTCCTGCACAGAAAAAAAATACATAATGCAGGCAAGCTTCTATCTCACTCAGTGCTTCCTGGACTTCCTGGCTTCCTGCCCACTGATGTAGGAAGGGTTCTGTTGGATATCTTTCTAGCACCAATGGAAGAGGGAGAATCTATGCAGCCACCTCAAGGTTTATTGCCTGCATTGTTCAGCATCTTCCTATCATTCTATAATCAAGCTCTATTGTTTGTCCTCAGAGTACACCAGGATCTATTTTTCTGGTTCTATTGATGACGATGGAGGAGGAGAAGGCCCTGGTTTTGGAGGCAGACAACTGGGGTTCAAATCCAAGCTTTATCATCTACTACTGGTATGACATAGGACAAGAACTTTTCCCTCTGTAGGCCTCAAGTTGATTAATATGAAAATGAGATCATGCAATTAAATGGTATCTAAGACCTTTTGAGAAAGTCTCTTTGTCCCCTCAAGTGGGCCTGATTTTCTTGGCAAACCAGGATTGGTGCAATGCAAAGAAAATTAGTTCTGCCAACAAAATACATGTGTTCCATCTCTGGATATGTCCCATCTCTGATATTTCTCCCCTTTGTCACCATGGGTAAGTCATTTCAACTCACTTGACCTCAAACATGTTACCCAGGAAGAAAGTAGGGTTTGTTCTAGCAATAACATTCTAAAATCTTAAAATTCAATGAAATGTGTTACCAGAACACAGGCTTCTGGAGGGCATTCATTATGTCTTCCTACTAAGCCATCCCAGCAAGCTGATGTCATTGGTCCTGTTCCAGTATAAGGATGAGCAACTACTAATCTAAGTAAATGGGGCAGACTGTGAAACTCAGAATGTTAAATCAGTGGCAAACACAATATGCATAATATGCTTCCATAGGCTTTATTCTAAACTGAAGATAATTCAATAAACATTTGTGGAGCACCCACTCTTTGTCAATCAGTGTGATGTGTTAGGGATACAAATAAGATAAAAGGATAGCCCCTGCCCTCAAGGAGTTTACAGTCTAAAGGGGGAGCACAACACACAAAAGGAAGCTGGAAATGGGTGGAGGAGGAAACTATAACATCCCCTACCAGGGCAATCTTTTTCCAGAGTTCAAAAATAGTAGAACTTTTCCAAAGGAAAGTGGAGAGTAAGCTGGAAAGTCCAAATCCTATCATCTCTAAAGGAAAGTTTGGGGAGGAGCTGAATGCTCCACTCCTGACTCTCCATTCAGAGGGAAGAGGAAGCTTAAGAGTGAGGAAGTTGTTGAGTTAAAGAGCATGAAGGGATTTCAAGTGGTCAGCTGCTCCTGGGAGGACCATCTTAATTTGTGGTGTTTAGGCCAAGCAATAATGCAGATGCAAAGCCAACAAGGGTTTAAAAGTCATTCCATCAATAAGCATTTCTTAAGAGCCTACTCTGTGCCCAGGAACTAGGCTAAGTTAGAAATTGGGAAAATGATCCTGGAGAAAGGGAGTTAAGTGGTCATATAGTCAACTTGAGAGATAACAGATGTGCAATCTATATACTGGTCTAGTGGCCCTAGAGTGTGGGGAGATCATGATGAAGGCCTCTAATCAAACCAAAGCCATCTGGGGATGAGCCCCATTTAAACATGCAGAAAAATATATCTGAAACAAATGTGGTCAAGGGCTGAGACCTGGAAAAAGAACAACGAGGGCGGAGAATAGCCAAGGTTAATTATGCAGGGTGGGAGCAGCTGTCCCACAGAGGTTCCCCCAAGGTAGATGCAGCTTGGATCTTTGGAGGACTATTAGGCAAGCCCTCATTACAGTGATTGCTGAGGCTATGGGGCAAAGGGAGAGAGATCACCTCAGTCCTCCATAAATATTGGTATTCTGAACGGCTTGTGATCCAATTTTGCCTGCACAATTTTGGCGAGCCCCTTGAGGGGAATTTAAAGAAACACAAGACCAAGAATTATTCAGATTGAGAATTTGTGAGTGGGCAGCAATCTTCACTGTTGGGGACATTATCCAAACTGATGGCAGGACCCACAGATCACATATAACAGATACTAAGATCTGGGGAAGACTTCAAAAATGTTATCCTATCAAAGAACTGAAGAAAAGAGGAATCTAGTAACTTGCTCAAGCTATTTAGTGAAAGAAATCTTAGGAGCAGAGTTATTGCCAGACATCTAGTCAGACCACATTTCCAGACTCCTTGGCCAGTATGCTACCCTCTGCTGAATTCCAAGGCCTTGGAGTCTAGGCTATTGATGTTACAGACCTGATGAAATGGTTCTTTAGGAAGATGAATCTTGCAATAGTTTTGCTAGGTGTAGGGTCTGAAGACAGACCAAATTGGGGTCTGAAAGGCCAATTAAGAGTTTGTCCATGAATTAGTGAGATCCTGGCTGGGGCATCCTATAGATAGTATAGGTAAAAACCTATGACTAGTCCTTGGGAGGCTCTTACAAAGCTTCCTCACTCACAAATAGTCTTTACTCATTGCCTGAACATTCTTATAGACTTTTTCTCTCCTCAAGAACATTCAGCCCCAAGCCACCAAACTCCAAATGACAAAGCCAGCCAGCTCCAGGCAAGGAAAGGAATCTGACCAAGATCCTTGAGCTCATTAAGAGTCTCTCTGAGACTGGAGACAAGATATTTTGACTTTGGGATGAGGGTTTCTTCTAATCAAAATCTTCTTGCCCTACCTGTTGACTTCTTTGAATTAGAGAGCCATTTGGCCCGATAAGCTCTTTCTAGTATGAGACAAATACAACCCTAAGATTTAGAAATATCAGCCATTTACACCTCAGAACGAATCCATTTTAAGAGATGAAAATATTGAAGGGAGGATATTCAAACAATAAGCATTTATTAAAATCTCATTCTGGGGCAGACACTGTGCAAAAAACTGGGGATATGAAGAAAGAAAAAGATCCAGTACATGCCCTGAAGGAGCTCCTGTTATATTAGGGAAGACAACATGCAAAAGCAACAACAAGATACACACAAGATGGATACAGTGGAGAGTGAATGTACAATACTGCAAACAGTGTTAGTGGAAGCAGAAAGCAAGAGATTTGGGATAAATGCAATACTGGGCCTTCTGACATCTTTTAAAGTAAAAATCTCTTAATCATAGGCTTAATAGAAGCAGTGGGGAAACATGTCAAGAGGCAAGTATGGAGGAGATATTAGGGAAAAGAAAGTCTTACTAATTGAGATGTGCCAAAGTGGAATGAGTTTGGGGACTGGATTATTCTCCCTCAGCCGTCCTGAGTGGAGACCAGCCTAGTCTCCACTCTGCTTCGTGGCTGTTGTTCACTGCCAAGCCAAGCCCAACTCTGGAAAGCTGAACACAACTTCCCTTGGCCATTACAGCTCGTAGAGTTAGAATAATCTCCTTGTAGCCCTGGCACCATAGGCCTCCTATGGGCTTTCTATGGGCCTCGGGTTAATTCTGAAAGGCCTATGCTGGGAAATATGGCAGTTTGGAAAGTGCAGGGCTTCTCTGAAAATGTTCTATTAGAAACAATTAAGAGGCTATTAGCTTTTGCATGGAACAATAATGTGGTGATTAATCTTCGTGCTTAAGAAGTGACAGCTGGGAATGGAATATGTGTGAGCTTGGCAATTGTTATCTAAGAGAGAGAGTCTTTCCCTCCTCTTTCTAAATCACTTACATATTGCATCTCCAGAATGGAGAATCCTAGAAGACTAGACATTGAAGAGATTAGCTAGTCCAACCCTTTCCTTTGACATTGGAGGAAACTGAGGTCCAGAGAGCTTGAATCATAGATATTTACAACTGGAAAAGACAGGAAAAGGGCAGTGCTACCAGGAACAATGGATTGTGAAGAACCTGGACATAAGGGGGAATATTTTCAGTTATTAGTATCCTAATACTTTTAAAGGCTGGAGCCATAGTTTGATCATATCTGGCAATACTAGAGAAGTCTTTTTTTTTGATTCTGTTTTTTTTAAACCCAAACTTTCTGTCTTGGAATTAATACTAAATACTGATTCCAAGAAAAAAGAACAATAAGGGTTAGGCAATTGAGGTTAGGTGACTTGCCCAGGGTCACACAGCTAGGAGTTTTTTATGGCCAAATTTGAACCCATGTCTTCTGACTCCAGGCCTGGCACTCCATTCCCTGAACTATGTAGTTCCCCTTTCCTTAGCTAGATTCTTTGACCTAGAAATTTGACTTTTGCTGCCCCTGGCGTCCCCATTCTTGCATCTACAAAGCACTTGTCCCTCACTCTGCTAGACTTTGAGGGCTTCCACTCAAACCACACACTTGGACCTTAGTCACAACTTTTCCATTCTCACCTCTAAAATCAGAGAGGTTGAATTCATTTGTTTCTGCAGGAAAAAGGAAGAAAATCACTTCCTCCACAAAAAGTTACAGGTGAGCATTGAGAAAAGCCTTGTTCAGTACCTATATATTCCTCAATCTCAAAAGTGAATTTCCCAACTCCTACCTATTATGGGTCCAACTGCTCATGGATGAATCCCATTGTCTCCTTTCTGAACTTTTTCAGGCACTGTATCTTTGGCCCATGCACTTGGTGCATTGTGATACTTGATGGTAATCCAAACCATAGCCACATTTCTGCTTTGGGACGGACCTGTGGTTGAGGGCTTAAACATGGAGCTGT
Source organism: Gracilinanus agilis (assembly GCF_016433145.1). Lineage (NCBI taxonomy): Eukaryota > Metazoa > Chordata > Mammalia > Didelphimorphia > Didelphidae > Gracilinanus > Gracilinanus agilis. Next base: position 643,719,303 of record NC_058132.1, on the reverse strand, counting down.
GCCTAAATACACAGCCTGACCACCACCTTTTCTTCCCTGTTTTCCCTGGTTCTTGGAATCCTTGCTTGACTTGGTTTAATCTCTTGACCATGAGGATTTGAAGAAGTCACATTCTACCCACGCTACTCCTAAGAGCACCTCTGCAGCAGATGTATAGTATATGAAGTTGCCAACTCCTATGTTAGTACTCATTCTCCAGTTCTAGAACTCTGGAGGGTTCAAATCCTCTCTAAAATAGGAGTAGCTCCTCCACCTATGCTTTACTGCAGTGTTATTAACTTTGGCTCTTGAGCACCAATTGTGAGGAGACCAAAAATGCTTCCATTGGAATTTCTAAAACAAGATCCAGGAGACAGAGTTTATCCTACCAGGATGTCCTCCCACCCAGACCTGGGTATGAGTTGTCAAAAAGGGGACAGAGAGACATTCCCTGGAGCTCTATCATACCAAAAGAATCCTAGACAACATCTCCATTCTTGGCCTGGGAGCCCACGTGCCTCATAGCTGACCTGCTGCCAAGAACAGCAAAATCTGGCTATTTCAAGATTATGTATGAATCCCTCTGAGGTCTTCTTTGTGTTTACATGTAATCTTGAATTTTTGAGGACTGGTAGATTCTATCATGATGAACAGACTTCCGGTATGGCCACAGTGATAGACTATTTTTCAGTGATCATTATAACTGAGCTTACAGACTCTTTACCCAATGAGCTGGCCACATGTGATGAAACAAAGAAAAATACCCCAGACTCCAGCCTGGGTGGCTGCCTTTGCTTCTTCAGTAAGTGATAGAACAAGCTTAAAGGAGACAGAAGGTTTTAAGAATCACATAATTTTTAGACAATCAATAGACTTAAGTTTGACTCATTGTACTTCAGAAGAGAATTCCTTGTCCACTGACCAACAAAGGGAGCACTGAATCCAATTATCCTTGACATTTGCTACAAACAAAATAAGTAAAAGGAAAGAGGCTGAAATAATTCTTGCAGAGACAAGGAAAGGAGTTGGTGGGATAGATTTTTTCTCATGTCTAGAGGATATTAGTTCTGGGTTCAGGGGATTTTGGATGACACCAGTTGCATATCGATGGTAAGTAGTGGCAAATGTACTGACATATCCATTTATCCACCAATACTGGTTGATGAGGATGGAATGATAGAGAATGTCTATGAAGACTTCAGTTACATCTTTCACATCAAATCATCAGACACAAAGATGGTTGGTGATGTCAGCATGATGGTGGGAAAAGAGAGGAATAGAGTGAAGAATGAGAAAACCAAAAAAGTATGGAGATCATTTGGGCACCTCACACTTTTTATTACTATTATCTTCTTCAAGAAAAGAAATAATGAGCACTGAACAGCAGGAGAACAAAAGAGTAACACCAACAATTCAATAGATTATATTTTAATAGATAGGGAAAACCTTATTTTTATGGGGTATTATCCCTGAGTCAATCATCTGTATTAAGTCAAACCACTGACTCTGAAATGATATAGGAATGAATAAATAAAAGAAAAAAAATAAAGATTTAAAGATTAAAAATAAAAAAGCAACATGTTAAGGAAAAAATAAACTGTAAACAGCTGAGAAAAAAAGATGAGAACTCATAAAAAAGTCATTGAAAATAAAGAGGAACTGGGCCACAGAAATGATACTCACACCGTATATAACCATACTTTAATCTAGAAGCTTAACCAACATGAATTGGGAGAGCAAAGGAAAGTGAAATGCATCCTCACCAGCAACTATCTGACAGGAGAGACAGCATCAAGTTACAATCTAGTCTCTTCTGAGAACTTTATGAAGAGGCTAGATGGACAATTATTAGGAGTATCATAAAAAAGAGGAGTTGCAGAGGGCAATGCTAATTGAAAGAATGTTTGACAAGCTATTAAATGAAGCAATGTCATCCCAATGTCATTTAAGGATGAAATTTCAAACAGAAACTCAACCCAAAAAGAGAAAATATTCATAAAAATCATTGCCATTTTATCCATTAAGAAAAATACTATGGGGGCAGCTGGGTAGCTCAGTGGATTGAGAGCCAGGCCTAGAGATGGGAGGTCCTGGGTTCAAATCCGGCCTCAGACACTTCGCAGCTGTATGACCCTGGGCAAGTCACTTGACCCCCATTGCCTACCCTTACCACTCTTCCACCTATAAGTCAATACACAGAAGTTAAGGGTTTAAAATAAAAAAAAAAGAAAAAAAAGAAAACTACTATTCTCCTACCTAACCCCAACAGCTTAGATGGATTTTAAAAGGGATTAAGAAATGGAATTAAGGAAAATGGAGGTGAGGAAAGGAGCCAGATTAGATGACAGGGTTTATAGACTTGATTGGTGCTAGAAGCAACGGAATTGTGAGGGTGCAGAGGGAGAGATATACAAAGAATCAAAAGGGGAAGATGCCAAAAGTGAGGAAAAACAAACAAACAAACAAACAAACAAAAAACTTCAGAAATTAGTAATAAAACAGCAAGGAAGAGAGTATCGATATTTAAAAACAAATATGTACTCTTTCTCTCCATATGTGTGTATCTAAAACACACATATATGCATGTAAATATACACATATGTGTGAGTGTTTATATATGTATATACAAGACTTTAATTGTGTCATCTGTGCCCAATTTGAGGGTACCATCAATGAGAATATAGGTAGGGAACAAAGAGGTCTTTGTAATAATAATAAAAAAAGACGCCAACTTTAATCTTTAGAGCTCCCTTTCTCCATTTATAGTCCCTTCACCCTTATTAAGATCTAGATAATTCTCTAGAAGGTTTTAACCATTTTATATTTCTAGAAAAAAAATAATTGTCATGTAGCAATTTATAACTGGTAAAACTTGTTACAAATGTCTCAATTTATCTTTACCACAACCCTGAGAGGAGGGTGCCATTGTTATCCCAATTTTACAGATGAGACAACTGAGACCACAAAGCAAGTGACTGTCCTGTGTTTCATTCCTTTCAAATTTTAAGAAAATGAGCTCAAACTGAATTATCCTCCTTGTCTGCCTCCAACCTTCTGGAATACTAGTCAATCTTGGTTTAATCACCCTCCCTATTCCTAGTTCCTTCTACACACAACTTGGGTACCACATTCTCCATGATGCCTTTCCATGATGTCCCCAGTTTCTTAGCAACCTCTACGTGTTGAAATCACTCTGTGTATAACTTGTTCTTGCTTGCTTGTGTGCCCATTACATCCTCAGGGAGAACGTAGGTTCCTCCAGGGTAGGGAAGTTCTCTCATTTTGGTCTTTGTGATCCTTACATGTGGCCCGTGGACAGGGATCCATCATGGTTCCATAATTTAGAAATGCTTATTGAGCCGAATTCAGCTGAATGTCCTTATTTCTCTATGACTTGTTCAAAGATGCAGGCTTTCTCTTATCTGAAATATAATGTGAAAATCAATGAGAATGTTTGTAAAGTGCTTAAACACTCACACACCAGAAGAGGTGGCCCTGCCTGTGCCTGAAAACAAAGGGGCTTTATTTTTAGCACTTGGTTTGGAGTTGAAGAGAGCAAGATTGCTTTGTTCACCCCCAACCAAAGCAATTACTTTTACATCAATAGTTTGTGCACGTGCCTGGAGATCAACACAAAAGGAAGGCTCTCAGAAACTCTAATTTGTTAAAAATAGTCTGTGCTGAACAGGAGTGGAGATGCATCGAGTTATTCAATTGTGATTCCAAGAACAACTTTCAGAGCATTATGTGTGGAGCTCCTTTCCCTTCCCCCTGGGATATGGGCACATCTGGAGCCAGTGTGGCACTTTTCTAACATCTGCATTCAAAAGAAAACAAAAAATATTTTCTTTCTTCCTGGCATAGCCTGGGGAGAGGGAGAGTGGAGGAGGGAGTCTCTGATCTAATCTAGTTAGGATGCAATATATTTATAATCCTGCCATTTCCTCCCCCTCCTTGGACCCTAACTGAACATGAAAATGCCTTGACTATACAAAATGACAAGTTGATGATGTCATTTAAGTCCTCCAAATGCTTCTTGTCATCTGGAATTCCAGTAGTTTCACCCAGTATTTCCTGAAGTGTAGGCACTTGGGGCACATAGTACAGCTCAGGCACACGGAGAGACACAGGATTAAAACTACTGAGCTTCAAGGGACCTCAGGGACTGGTTAGCCCAATGTCATAGAGTAATTGACTTAGCCAAGGTCACCCAGGTACACAAACTCAAAGGCAGGATTCAAACTCAAGTCTTCTGACTGCCTTCAGGGCTTCTTCCATTGTGTCAAGTTAGAGCACATGAAAGCCATGCCATTTATTTCATTGCTTTGGGCTGACCCTTTAGGAAAAAATGATGACAGCTCTTTTGGGGAGAAATAATCTCCCAGGATCATGGAGGTCAAGACATTCATCACCAGGAGGCCAAACTAGTGACTATTACACCTTGTTTTAGCCATTTTTCAGTTGTGTCTGATATTCTCTGACCCCTTTGGGGATTTTCTTGGTGAAGATATTGGAATAGTTTGCTGGTTCCTTCATTTAATTATTACAGATGAGGAAACTGAGGCAAACAGAATCATACAAACTAGTACATGTCTTGAGGTCACATTTGAACTCAGATCTTGTGCCCCCTCACTCTCCCTATTGTCTTGATGATTATCCTTTATCTCAGTATAAATTCATTCACTTAGTCAATAAACATCGAATAAATACTTATTATGTGTCACATAAGGAGCTAAGTACTAGATATACAAATGAAACAAACAAACAAAAAAAAGCACAGCCCCTGCTCTTTGTTAGCTTACAGTTGGTGCTGTCATTAATATGTAAACACGTACATACAAACTAGTTTGTCATTCAGAGCCCTTCATGCCTGAGCCCCTCCTACCTTTCCAGTCTTCTCACAGCTTACTCCCCAACATGTACCCCTTAATCCAGTGACACTGTCCTCCTGGTTGTTGCATGAACAAGACTCTCCGCCTCTTGGCTCTGCGCATTTTCTCTGACTGTCTTATGTGCGTGTAATGCTCTGTTTCCTCTGTTCCAACTATTGACCTTCTTGGCTTACCTTAAGTCCTAAATAAAATCCTACCTCCCCCAGGAAGCCTTCCCAACCCCTCTTAATCCCAGTGCTTTCCTCTTTTTAATCTTTTCCTATTTATCTTGTACCTAGTTGGTTTTGCATCTATTTGCCTACATGTTGTCTTACCCATTAGATTGTAAACTCCTTGAAGTGAGGGGCTCTCTTTTGCCTTTTCTTGTTTCCACCATGCTTAGTACAGTGCCCATCCATTTTATATTCTGTAACTGATTTTCTTCTGTAATCATATTCTGAATTCTATGTAATAGTCCCTAGCCTCTTCTCTGGCTATGAATGAAGAAGATGATGAGTTCAAAGGTTGAGTCTCCTTCTCTCCAAAGTTATAATATAGCAAAGGCTTAAGCCTTTCCACAATCACTGTTAATTAAAGAACAATATCTGCTCTCAATACTCTCATGAATTTTATCTCAGCATTTCCTGCAAGATTTGTGGTTTATCCTTGAGAACTAATTAAACTTAGAATAACTGACCTCATCCCTTCTTCAGCAATTAAAAAGCTGGTCTTAAATAATCCCCCAGGTACCAGTGAGTCTACCTGGGTTCCTATTGGTGACCTTGGGATACATTGAGGATCCATGAATTCTCAAAAGCATTCCATAGAGATAGATGATCTCCATCCCTTGAGTAGGCTATGAGTACCTTCTTTAATGTAACCAATCATGATCCTTCAACACTGTGATGTTCACAGGGCTCTTAATCAATGATGTGATAAGTGCATGATTGTGAACCTATGGCACACATGCCAAAGATGGCACACAGAGACCTCTCTGTGGGCACATGCACCATCACCTGCTAGAGTTAGTTACTAGAAAGGCAGAGGGACTTGGTCAGAGCTGCTTCCTTCTCCCTCTCCATTACATCTCCCTCCCTTCTGCCCAGCAGCACAATGGAAGCACATAATCCTCATAAGTGAGTTCTTGAACCTCTCCCCTCTTTCTCTCCCTCCCCTGTCTGAGGTATGCAATGGGGTGGGGCACAGCACTCAGTCTCTAAAAGGTTCACCATCACTGCAGATAGGTCCTCTCCTTACAAAAATGACTTTCAGCTTCAATTCAGGGATCTTGGCCTGAGGCAGTGCCATTGGCCCATCCTTTATTAATAGACTAGGTGCCTGATTAATAAGCTATTATCTTGGTTAGAGAATTATCTCTATTTACCTCTCTGTTAAATTTCACATGTGACATCTCAAAAGGGACACATGACTTGGAAATAAAAGGTCATATCATAAATTAGAGAAACTAAGAAGAAGCTATCTATTGGTTTTATAGTTAGGGGAAGTGTTTGGGATCAAACAAGGGACATAGAAGATTGCAGAAGATAGATAATTTTTATTCTATAAATTTTAAAAATAGACAAATCCAATAAAGTAGAGATTAAAGTGGAAACAACTAGCTGACAAAACACAATAAAAACAACTGATAAACAATTTTATCTGAGTAAGTCTTATTCCCATGGAATTGATTAAAATTTATAGGAATTCATAAGAATAAAAGACGTTCTTCAATTGATAAATGGTTTAAGGATATGAACTGGCAGTTAATTATCAAAGGGAGAAATCCAAATTATTTATAATTATTGAAAAGGAAATTTGTCAAATCATTAATAATCAAGAACTATAAATTAAACCATTTTTGAGGTTCTTCCTTGCACCCATCATACCAGCAAGGATGACAGGAGCAAAGAGACTTAAGCACAACTCTCAGTTTTACCGCTAAGTATCCTTGTCATTTATACTCATCATTTACCTTTTCTGAGTGTCAGCTTCCTCATCTGTAAAATGAGTAAGTTGAACTTGACAACTACTCAGGACTCTTTCTGCTCTGCAATTCTCTCATTCTAATAACTTGACTTTTTTTTAATGTAAATTTATCACATGAAAAGGGACATGACAATACTCAATGTATTAGTTGAGCAATGATTGGGAAAGAGGAAAATCTCCTTAGCAATGAAAATGGAATGACATTCCTGAGTGAAGGACATTTACTGAGAAGTAGTAAGATGCAGTGAAAAGATCAATGGATTTGGTGTCAGAGGGACTTGGTTCATATTAGGACATTTATTACTTGTGTGAAGGGGGAACGTCCCTTATCAGGAACATCTGAGGCAATCTCCTAGAAAAGCCACCTACACCAGCCAGATCTTTAATACTTGAGCAAGTGTCCATACACAAAAGAATGGATAGGCTAGTAAGAGTTAGGAAGTGTCTGAGGTCAGATTTTAATCTAGATCCTGACAGGTCTGGAGTCAGAAGGATGTGGGTTCATCCTAGTTGTGTGACTCTGGGAAAGTCACTTTACCCCAATTGCCTATCTCTTATTGTTTTTCTGCCTTAGAATTGATATCTAGTCTAATATAGAAAGTAAGAATTTAAAAGAAAAGTGTATGCTTCATCCTCATGGTACCAAGGAGTCACTGAGGATTCTTTAACAGGATGAAAATATGATCCAACTTTTAGTAGGGAAATTAATTTTTCCAAATGTAAAGCAGATATATTGGAAATAAGAGAGATTATGAACAAGAAGCCCAATTAGAATACCACTGCAAGAATTTAGGAGAGAGGTAATAAGTGCCTAGAATAAGGTGCTGACCAAATGAGGGGAAAGAAAGAAAGGGAAGTGTTCTAGAGATATTATGGAAAAAAAACAATTGGATTTAGCAACTGAAATGATATGAAGAATGAGGAAGAAGAGAGAGTCAAAACTGTCTCTAAGGAGGAAAACCTGGGAAACTGGAAAGATAAGAGAAAATTTGGAAGAGGATTTGGATTAGGGCAAAAAATGCAGAGTTCATTCTCTGAATAATGAGTTATCTTTGAGATCTGAGATGCCTATCTCAGATGTTCATATGGAAATTGTATTGCAAACCTTTAATTCTATAGGACTCAAATGTGGGAAAGAATATTTGCTGGCATAAACATACAGACATGGATAGGTTCAGCTTGGAGATTATAACTGAACCCAAGAAATCACCAAGAAGTATAATGGTCATTATTATTGACTTCATATAGTCTTAAATTTACAAAATTCTTGAACTAAATGATCTCACTTGGTACTTCCTATAATACAGTGACCTAGATAATATAATATTGATGTTCTCTATGTTTTATAGCAAGATGTGATAAAGAAAGGAAGGAAGTCCCAGGATAGAGACTTGGTGGAAACAAGGTGGGTCATTAATGTTATCAGTAAAGGATGCTGAGAAATGGCCAAACAGGTGGGGCAGGAGCAGGAGAGAGTATAGGAGAGACAGGGAAGATAGAAGTACCCCGAAGACAACATGTGACCAACATTGTTGATAACTCAAGGTAAAATCTGTTACTGTCTTGTGGAAAGAGTAGGGTCAAAAGAAGAGGCTTGGTAAAGAGATGGCCATGGCAGCAGCTGAGCCCAGGTAATGAGTAAGCATGCCTGTAGAGTTTGGATATGTGAATTTCTGTACTTAGCTAACTGGAATTGTGGAAGGGACGAATTCTTCATTTTGACATCCATGGTTGTTGGGGCCAATTTGACCTAGTGAAAAAGGAGCCATGAATAATTCTCACAGAGATGCTTCTGTGCTCTACCAAAAGGCCAGGTGCAAGGCTGAGTCTATTTATGTGAGCAGGAGGAGCCACGTGGCTGTACTCTTGTCCCCTTTGGAATGTTTTGACTCCTGGAGGCCCCTAGTGATGTTTGGGCTCCTGGAACTTCCTTTTCTTAAAAAATATTTTGTGGGTAATGAGATGATGTAATGACACAATGACTTAGCAGAATTATCACCATAAAGATCTAACTCATTGGCATAATAAACCAGAGCTTTGTCAAGCCTCCTGCCTGGCCCTGACTCTGTTCATATTGGCATTTGGACCCTGATAAGAAGCCCAAAGTTGGTACATGGTCTAAATTTATTCCTTTCTGTTTGATCCCTCATGACAATAGGCTTTAGAGCTTCAAGGGTCCCTCAAGGTTCCCTGGGCCATTTCCTTCATGTTACAATTGAGGAAACTTCAGATCAGGCACAGACCAGATAATCAATGATTTTGAGCAGCGATTCCCAAAGTGGGTGCCACTGCCCCCTGGTGGGTGCTACAGCGATCCAGGGAAGTGGTGATGGCCACACTTTTTTTATATTACATTCTATTCTAAGTTCAATAAATAGTTTCATAATTTCCAGGGGGTGCTAAGTAATATTTTTTTCTGGAAAGAGGGCAGTAGGCCAAAAAAGTTTGGGAACCACTGATTTAGAGCCAGAAGGGACTTTCAGTTCATTCTAGTCCATGGCTTTATTTTATGGAGGGAACTAAGACCCAGAGAAAGTAACTTGCTAATGTCACACAGGTAATGCATGACAGAATTGAGATTGTAATTTTGGACATGGGATAGTAAAATCAATACTTTCATCTTTCTACCTTAAGAAAATTCCTTTTCTCATGTTATACCTAATGAATGCCTTTTGTTTTTATATCATGGTCATTCTAAACATGTACATAAACACACAAACACACCCACACAACTATCCACACCACTTCAGAGGAGATGAATGCTTTCTCATTATCAAAAACAACAAAAATAAAGAAGCAAAGTGCCCTGGTACAATAATTGTATGGACTTGTAGTTAGGAAAACCTGGGTTCAAATCTTGTTTTAGATATGTAGTAGCTGTGTGACTTTCTGCAAGTCATTAATCCCTTTGTGCCTCAACTTGATGATTTCCTAGTTGTCTTAAAGCTCTCCATTTGAAATCCTATGATTTTATTCCACTGAAACTATAGTCATAAGAATCAGGAATTTGTGGCTCAGAGACAGACTTTGCTTTCCTTTTTACATGCACTTCAACATATCAATAGATTCATAGCTTTAGGGCTAAAAGGGACTTCCAGAGCCTGCAAATTCAACTACTTCATTTTATAAATTAAAAACCAGTGTCCAATATTAAATGACTTTCCTAGATCCTCAAATACTTAGTAGCTGTGTGACCCTAGAAAAGGCACTTAACCTCTATTTGCCTCCATTTCCTCAACTATAAAGTAAAATAATAATAGCACCTACTCCATAGGGTTGTTGTGAGGGTAAAATAAGAACATATCTCTAAAGTACTTAGCTCAGTGCCTGATAAATAGTCGATGATTGGTAAATGCTTCTTTGCTTCTTGGCCAGAGTCACATTGGTAATAAGTGTCAGAGTTGGGATTTGAACCCTCTTCCTCTGAAATCAGAACCAGCACTCTCCCTCCTGCCTCCTTCCAACCCATCTTTGAAGGTACTATGCTTTGTTAAACATGTGAGTGAATATTCTCTCCATTCTCCAGACTAGTATCACTTTATGTCTGTATTTACAATTTCATCAATTACCATGACTGAAAAGATTCATCCTCTGTTCACCCCATAGACAGAGCTAAGCCAGTCTCTCATGGACAAATGCAACCATTATACTTGGACAAGAAGCTCTGTCATTGGGTAGAACCTCTGAGAGCTTAAACTGCATTGGCTGAGCCTTTGGGAGTCAAGTCCCACCTCCATGCTTCCTGATATGCCCTAGGAGAAAGTCAAAGGAGGATTTGTCCCATGCTCTTGGTCATGGAGAAACAGCATTGTGCAGTAGAGAGAAAGTGAGTCTAAGGGCCAGAAATACTTGGAATCAAATTCCATCTTACCTTCTTAATAGCTCTGTGACCAAGTCTCTTCAGCTTGCTTGTCCTCAGTTTCCCCATCTTTAAATAATGAGTCCAACTTTATGACTTCTACTGTCCCTTTTACATCTAAATCTATGATTCTATGATTCAACTTTCCCTAATCAGATTCAAAACATCAGCTGTTGCTGTTAATCAGAGACACAGTTGTTTTCCAAATGGGATGTGAAAAGGAGAGGAACCACATGACCAGACTAGGTTAAAAAACTTTGTAACACATAGTCTCTTTCATTCTGATCTTTCTAGATTTTCTTCTTAAGACAAAAATGAAAGGTTTGACAAAGAGGACAGAGAAGCATCGGCAATGCCCCCATTGTTATTCTCCGATGAACCTCATATTCCTATAAAAGCTTGAATGGTTCATATAGAATGATCCAAGCTTACTTTGAGTAGTTGGTAGAGTATATTTACACAGACTATTCAAGAAGAGAAAAGGATAAAAGCAGATATATCCATAGAATGTAAATCAAGGCACAGAAACAACCCCTTCATGAGCTTTGAGAGTTCCACATGTTCTTCAACCCCTATTCTGAGTTGCTGAATTTGGAGCGACTTTTATACTTTCTTTGAGACTTAACAGATCAAAAAATAACTAACTGATTTTTTAAAAGCTTGCAGGAAGTGATTTTAAGGTGGTTTTTTTTCTTCAGGTAGGTTTAGATTTTTATTTGAAACATATGTTAAAATAATTGAAATAAGGCTCGCCAAGGCCCCATCTATGACTTAGTAGCTGGGGAAAACTGCACATTTCTACAATCTTGCTCAAATATCAGCTGAAGTCAGAACAAAGACTATCTTGAGAGGCTACTGATATGACCAAGGATGCGTGAGCATGATGCCATAATCTAAGCAAGATTCATAAGCCCAGTAGCAGATATTTGCAAGGCCCTTCATTAGGAGACACAGAGAGGGGAGGAAACATGCCCAAGATTTCACAAGTCCTAAGACAAGTCTGAAAAGATGGGAGAGTCTCGAATCCTGGGTCTTGAGATACTTTGGAGAGTATCACAGAGCATGAACAATGCATCACCAAAAGAGACAGTGTATAGACCTCACGTTTTCCTGGCATCACATCCATTTAAGGGGAAGCAGCACTGAGCAGGCAGAGTTAAGTTAGCAACTTGGGTTCATTTTTTTTTTTTTAATCAGGCTTTATGTCTTCCTCTTCCTTTGTTAAATCTGCCTTCCTAGACTTTAACAAGGAGGACTAATATTACTGTTACTACTATTTTTTCAGGGAAAAGAGGAATATCTCAGATATGATTTCATGTGTGATGGGGCCTTCCAGCACAGAAATTCCTTCCACTGAGCCTGATAAGCAAACTCCACTGTAACTTATAGTCTGACAGCCAGGTCTTGGCATTTATACCACCATAACAGTGTGCCCATCCATCTGTTTCTCTCTACTCACAGAGCCAAGCTCCCATTTCAGACCCTAATTACCTCTCATCTGGACTATTGTCCTAGCCTCCTCATTGGTCTTCCTGCCAACAGGCTCTCTTCTCTCTTATCCATCCTCAACACAGCTGCCAAAGAGATTTTCCTAAAGCACAGGTCCAACCTTGTCATGCCCCCTACCTGATAAACTCTATTGGCTCACAATTACTTTAAAAATTAAGCAAAAATTCTGTTCTTCAGCATCTAAGACCCTTCACAACTTGGCTATCATTTATGTGTGTGTGTGTGTGTGCGTGCATGTGTGTGTGTGTGTGTGTGTGTATACACATATCCCATAATTCATATATATATATATTTATATATATATATATATATATATATATATATATAGTTACATAACTCTTTCACAGACTCAGTGGTACAACTGAATTGTCCTTTCTGAAGAATTCTCATGGCATTTCTAGCCTCTATACATTTGCACTAATCATCCCCCATGCCAGAAAAATGATTTCTCTTCAGCAACGTCTCCCAGAATCTTCAATTTTCTTCCAAATTCAGCTCATATCATCTTCCATATGAAGTCTTCCCTATTTATTAACTGCTAGTGACCTTCCATACACATTTATCTTGTATTTCTATGTTTTCTATATAAACAGAAATATATATGTACACATATGTGTATGCATATATAATGCATGAAAATATTTATGTATATACTTATAAGTGTGAGTATATATATACACAAATACATATATATGTATACATGTGTAAACATATACTACTTTTATTTGATAGATTATTAAATTATTCTCATCAGGGATCATCTTTCCCCATGTGTTTACCCAGTGCCTAGCATAGAGAAGATAGCATACGTCATCAGTTCTTCTTTGATGTTTGTAGAATTAACAGAATGGGAAGCCCAGGAAGATTAGTTTTGGGGATAGCAAGCCCTTACTGTGAGTGGTGCCCCTGGGAAGCATGCTAGCCTACATGAGATCACTCTTATCCTGTATCAAAGCCACAGAGAAAAGTAGGGAGAAAAAGGACCTTCTGCCTATTCCTTGTGAGCCTGACCCATTTTGTTGCTACTGCAGAGCTGTCTCTTTTAGAAGGAGGGAGGACTGAATCTAATGAAATCTCTCTGCTTCTTAACACTGAAACTCTCAGGTGTCTGGTTCCTGGATGAATTCTCTGGGTCTCTCTATGTGGCTCGGTGATGGATATTTCTGCTGATGGTGCCTTTATTTGGCTATGCTATGACTTCCCTGAAATTTGAGGAGGGAGAACATACAAGAAAAGGCTTGAATAATGATAGCTAAGTGATAAATAAGGTCTGTGACTGTGTATATATTGGTTTTTTTTTATAATTTTTTTTATTTTAAACCCTTAACTTCTGTGTATTGACTTTATAGGTGGAAGATTGGTAAGGGTGGGCAATGGGGGTCAAGTGACTTGCCCAGGGTCACACAGCTGGGAAGTGGCTGAGGCCGGATTTGAACCTAGGACCTCCCTTCTCTAGGCCTGGCTCTCAATCCACTGAGCTACCCAGCTGCCCCATATATATTGGTTTTTGTAGTAAAATATGAGTCCATTGAAATTAAGGCCTGATTTTCTCTTTCATATTTCCAGGACCTAACCCAGTCCCTAGTACAGAGTAGGGGCTTAAAAATGTCTGTTGGAAGAATTATGACCTTAATTATGCCATTCATAGAATGTCCTACCCCACTGTTGGACAAGGAGCCTACTATTAGAGTCAGATCATTTGGATTCAAATTCTGAGACAAGTACAACAATGTGTGACCCTGAACAAGTCACTTGACTTTTCTGAAGTTCAGACATATCTACAGAATATTCTAACAAGGCCTCTATCTCACAGGTGTGTTTGCCTGCCTTATATGAGATGACATGCATAATGCATTTTGCAACATTATTATGTAACTGCATGTTATTATTCTTATTAATTGCCTTCCTCTCAGGCATACATGCATTGAAAATTTTGGGAAACTTGCATTCAGAAGTCAAAGATCTCTGATGGAGAGATAGTGCAAGTATCATGATTTCTATTTTCCCTGTGAAGCAGTTCTGATTTAGGGGATTGCAATGACTCCATCATGATGCTGTCGTTTGTCAGTTCTAATATCCATATGTAAATTGGGGGCTTCTGATTCGCTGCCAGTTTCTCTTTCCATTATACCATGTGTCCTCTATTGTTTTAGGAATAGTAGGAATAACTAAAACATTAAAAATCCCCATGAAAATGCCACTAAATTATTCTGCTTTCCACTGTTGCTCCTGAGCCAAAAAGATAATGTACCAATTTCCTTTCTACCTCTTTCTCTCTATATCACTGTTGAAGAAAACATTACCTGAAGTCTTAATTTCTCTGAGTGCTTCTATGGTCAGAAAGATGTGGGTGGGACCTGTTATAGATATGTAGAATTTTACAGTGCCATTGTCCAGTTGGGAAAAGCACCAGCTCATCTGAGCATCTTAGGAAGGTGGCGTATTTTGCATAAATGTATGTGCTGGGTTCAAGAGGACCTGAAGCAAAAGTTGTAATATTGAATAAGATGAATTAGCAAGAGAAATCTTCTTTCCCATACACTATTCAGAGTAATGCACATGTGAAATAGCTGACCAATTTATAAACTAATTACCATTTACCATGTCTCTGGCCAGAAAGGACTGGGAGGTAGATGCTGCTTCTTTTCATCCCTTGTGGGGATTAGATAAGGGAAGGAGGGATCCCATAATCAGGCTCACCTTGGATGGAAGGATAAACGATTTTGTGCTTGACAGGGGATCAGATTTCAGTCACTTACTGAACCCTCATTCATGTAGTCCTGCCATCTGGACATGGTAGTGCAAGCAGAATAGGATTCATAGCGGCCAGATTCTGATAAACTACTTTAATGACCACCTTTGCCCATGGCCTTATAAAAAGCAGACTCATCGAACTAACACAATTTGTCCCCTTCTTAAAGCGGATGATAGAACAGGTATTGTTTTCCCAAATGGTAGAATTTCCAGGCACAGTGAACACCAATGGGTAGGAGACTGGGGTTGAGGATAGCTTTTCCATTACCACCAGAAATTTGGTATAGGTGACTTTCTACTCCATTTAAAAATAAGCAAAATCCAGGAAAATGTCTCCAAAACAATACTTTTAGGGGGGATTGATTCATCATTCTAATGCAGATATGACAAAGAGTTTACCGGTTAGCAATTATGCAGTCAGTCATTTAATAAATATTTATTAAGCACCTACTATGTTGCCAAACACTGGGGATACTAAGAAGTGCAAAACACTGGCTTTGCCCTCAAATAGCTCACAGTGTAACTTTAAGTAACCAAAATACTCAAACCCTTATGTACAGACTAAAGGAAATAATTAGGAAAGAGAAGGCACTAGAATTAAGAAGGCATTGGGAAAGGCTCCCTGGAGAAGGGGAGATATCCTTTGGGACTTGAAATAAGTGAGGGAAGCCAGTAATGAGTCAGGAAAATAATCCATACACAGGGGAGAGTCAGAGAAAATGACTGGAGCTGAGAGGAGGTGTTTTCTTCATGAACACCAAGGAGACCAGGACCTTTAAAAGACTGAATCTGAGCTTTTTTGGTGGGAATTATGGGAGTCAATTGCATTGACTATGGAACAATTAATATTAGAGATTAAGGCAGTCAGAACCAATAGACTATATACAATCAACATTGTATTGAGGGAATTACATGCACAATCAACAAATATGAAAAATGTCATCATTAAAGGCATTCTATAGTATACTGAAAAGTATAATTAAAGCTTTTAGTACTTTTTACCATACTACCTATTGGAAACAAGTCCACCAATTGATGAATAACAAATTTTGAGTCAGAGGATCTGGGTTAAAATCCCTGCTTTGTGATTTACTAATCCTGGAGACATTTGGTCAGTCATTTATTCTCTTTAATACTCAGATTCCTTACCTATAAAACAGAAAGGACTGGACTAGATGGACTGTGATGTCCTCTCCATTGGTATATGTATAATCTTAAGTAATCTTAAAATTGTCTTTGTGAGCACTATCTAGACTTTGTCTGTTTTACCTCCATTCTTTTTTAAAAAAGCTTTCCTTTCTTTTTTTTTCTTTGTATCAGCATGCCATTTGGAGTAGAATGAGAAATACTCAATTGCTAAAGGTTGAGCCAACCCTGCTCCCCACTGCCTCTTTATTGATATCAGCAACCCTTTTCCCAAGACTTTGCTTAGAAGGAAACTATTGTCTTCTCCTACACTGTTATCAAGGAAAACATCATTTAATTTATAGTGGAATTCAAGAGAACCTTTGCCTACACGAACAGATGTTTAAGTGCTAAAGGAAAAATCTTCGGAATATTTTTAGATGTAATTAACACAGCAATGGTATCACTAATTTGTACCTTTAAAAATTGCTTGCAGCAGTAGTCTTCTGGATAAACAATTTGACCTTGAACATCACAATCAGTTTTTGAACATCTCTGTGTAGCAGAGACCCTTTGACCACTGCAGAACTCTTCTTTATTCTGCTTAGATTCAGCAACTGTTTGGGTGTTTTTATGCTAGGAGTCACCTCATAAGTGCTGTCTGACAGGCATGGTCACTAGAATTAGGGAAAGCTATTAGACCTATTCTTTCATTGGTAGAGGAAACCCTAAGGGAAGAGTTTTTCTGACAATTCAGGTTAGCCCCTGCATCAAGCTTTTCATATAAGCAGGCATTGTGAAAAGTTTTAGGGATACAAAAACAAGATGCAAGACAGTCATTGCCATTGAAGGGATTACATTTAGTTATGAAGATAAAACATCAAAGAGAAATAAAAAATGTCGGGGAAAGAAAGAGAAAGGCTAGGGAGAAGGTAGGGAAGATAAAAGTGTGAATTGACTAAAGAATGAAATGAGTCTGGCAGGGGGCCCTTAAGATATGGAGGGCTCTGCCAAGGATTCACTCTTCAAGGTGAAGTACCTAGCTCATGAAGAACCAGTAACTCATTTCTTCAAGGCAAGGTCTTCAGTCATTACACTAGATTGCCTCCATTTCTTTCTATTAGTAGCAGTTGCAGCAGTAAAAGTAATGGTTTTAGTAGTGACTGTAGTAGTGGCTGTAGTAGTAGTAGTAGTAGTAGTAGTAGTAGTAGTAGTAGTAGTAGTAGTAGTAGTAGTAGTAGTAGTAGTAGTAGTAGTAATAGTAGTAGTAGCAGCAGCAGCAGCAGCAGCAGCAGCAGCAATAGTAGTAGCAGCATCAGTAGCAGTAGCAGTAGTAGTAGTAGTGGTAGCAGTAGTAGTAGCAGCAGCAGCAGCAGCAGCAGTAGGAGCAGTAGTAGTAACCAACAACAACATAATTGAATAATTGAGTGGAAGGTGGACTACCTTAGTTAGCATCAATTCAATCTGTAACCAAATTGTACCTAGAAAGTGTAGTAGTTAGATTACCACTACCAAGCAAATTAAAGTCTCAGTGCCCCAGCCAACCTTTTAAGTCTATAAATTATATATGTGTATCCTCCCTAAAGATCAGAACTGTCAAATGAAATTTGTGCAAAGTAGTTCTTTACATTGATGAAATCAGTGGGTCAAATATATGTCTCAAACAATACCTCCTTTAATAAGAGCTAACATTCATGCACCACCTTGTTTGATCTACACCACAGCTTTTAGGGATGGGAAAACAAATATTTAAAGTCAGTTCATGGAGAAAGAGTTTGGGGTTCTGTTTCTTAAAGCAATTATAGAGATGTTCAATTTCAGACCCTTGACAATCACCTTTCCCCAAATTGAGCATTACTGCGCTCTCCGTGGTCCTGGACAGATTGAGCAAACCATCTTTTTAATGTTCCTCTACAGAACCAGGATATGGCTGTCATTCCAGTTTATGGTATGCCCTGCAAATAAGCCTGCTGCTTTATGCCAGAGAGGTTATGCCAGAAGCTGGCAAAGAAGCAGTGAATTGCATTTTCTTGTCCTCAGCTTTGGCAAAAGGCAGGATGGGAATCAAGTTAGGGAATTCTAAAAGGCTGGATAGGAGCCTGTTGTTGTTAAAATTATTAAGGGGTCCAGGGCAGAAGAACCTGCATTGCTGAATTAAGGGGCAAGAGATGACATCTAGTCAATTCTGCCCCAAAAAAGGGTAAGAGAAATGGAATAATTAAGTTGGGTCAGCACTGGTCAATATGTCAGACTCAGACTACTTTAATAATAATAATAATAATAATAATAATAATAATAATAGCTAGGATCACTACAATATGTATTGTATGCTACACACTGTGCTAAGTACTTTACAAATATTACTTATTTCTATTATACACTACAGCTCTAAGAGGAAGGTGCTATTTTGTTTTTCCAGATTACAGTTGAGGAAACTGATGCAAACAGTGGTTGAGTGATTTGTTCAAGGTTATACAGCCTATATGTGCCTGAAGCCAGATTTAAATTCAACTCCTCCTGATTCTAGCCCCAGCATTCTATCCACCTCAGTTGTCAAAGGATGGTCAGTTAGGGGACTGATACACCAAAAAGAGTAGGAATGCCCCATTAGGGAAGGTTCATAGGAATTGTTCAGGGGCTCAAATACACTGGTCAAAGGTTCTTTATATTTCTGTCACAGACTCATTGGCATCTGTGCAGAGTTACCAGGGGATGTACCTGTTCTCCTTTGATTCGCAAGTCAATCTCTTGTTAGGTCCTGAAACACTCCAGAGACCAGACAAAGTCATCAAAAATATAAAGAGAACAACTATACTTTGTGTAAAAATAAAAGATTGAGACTGTGGATATATCTGTGCTTCACTTATGATCTCAAACCTCTAGCCCTAGAAAAGGTTCACCCAATCCAGGGACCATCACTGTCATTTAATACAGATCATTCTTCCTAAACTAGTGAGCTTATCTGATACTTAATTTACTTTCCACTACTCCAGCCACCAGTCAAAATCAGTGACTTACAAACTAAGTAAAGTTGAAAAGTCACCATCTGTATGAGGTCTGATATTGTATAGATGGAAAGATGATATTTTGGTCTCATCTAGAAATTGATTTCTTCCTTGAATTTAAAGTAAATAAATCCAAAATCTCTTAAGATTGTTTTCTAGTGTGTCAGGGGGAGTGATCATCATTCCCTTTGTTATTCTCCCATGTTCCCAAGGGATAAATGATCCTGCTCCAGTAAGGACATTTAGCTTTTTTAGAAAAAAAGAACATGGAGGCCCGAAATGGCCTTTGGATGGCATCTCATATCATGGTTCCAGAGCTGAGGGCAGTTTGTGGGAAGCACAGTGCAGAGGGTCAAGGCATTTGTCTTTATCCTTGGCTGTTTTTACACACACTGGTTAATGGGAGCAGAGGAGGCAGACATTAATAACAACTAAAATATCTATGCTAGTGCTGGCGGCCAAGGCTCTCCTCCTTTCTTTCCCAAGAAGCAACAGACTTAGGTCTTTACTCAGAAGGTCTATCCTTGTCAGTGCTGATGAGAATGTATGCTCTGAGGCAATCTTTTAAAAGTGAAGCAGTGGCACTGACAAGCAATGAATCCTATGAATATGTTTTTCAGGAGATTAGTCCTTGGAGGAGCTGAAGTTAATCCCCTTTGGTTATAATTCCAGGTCCAAATCTTCTATAGCTGGCTGAGACAAAGAATGCCTTAACCCATATTAAGATAAGGAAAAGTATGATTCTTTAGGATATAAAATGAGCATTTGGTGGGGGGGGTGCAGAGGAGACAGGAGGGAATTCCGAAGTCATGTTCCAGATTTGGTGGCCAAAAGATTTTGGAGAGACCCTTGGGCTCTCGATGATCACCTATGAATGCAAAGCCCACATATGAACTTGAAAATGTTAATTCCTCTGTAACAAAGAAATTCATGTATTCTACTTTTCAACCATGGCATTGTTTCAATCTGAGCATGCTACCTTCCTAAAATGAACAGCCTGAAGAAAGGCCTTCTTTTGTTTTGAATCCCTAGTGCCTAACACAATGCCTGGTACAGAGAAAATGCTTAATGTATTATGTATTAATTAAAATGAAAGTCAGGTAGATAAATGAATTCTTTTTTCCCCTTTTAAAAATCCATTTATTTATTTATTTATTTAATTTAGAATACTTTCCCATGGTTACATGATTTATGTTCTAAATTAATTCTTAAAATAAAAAAAAACACACATTTCAAATTCTATCTTCTGTGAAGTGCATAGAGCTCCCAGGAGCTGAGACTTAGTCGAATCCATGTCCTCTGATTTTCCAGACTAGAAAACAGTCCAAACAAATGACATGATTTGCCCAAGATAGCTGGTCACACAGGACTTCTAACAATGTGGACTTGAGCCTAAGTCGCTGGACTCTTGACTTTCTAGGTTTGGAATTTTACTAAACGCTGCCAGACATAGTCACTAGCATCCCTTTGCAAAGTTCTGCTGCTTCAAAGCATAGAAGTACAGGCATCCCTTTGGCCTGAGATTTCTGCCCTGATTATTCCTCTGAAGGATTAAGACTGGGCAAGAAACTGGAACTGATGCCTCTCTGATAATGGGATTCTAGCCATATTACAGTTGCTTGTTTCTGAACTTGCTCCTCAGGACATAGTCTAAGGCCTACAACTACTCCTCACCATGGAATGCTACCACTAACTGTAAGTCCCCTTCTCAGTCTGCCTTAAATCTATGACTCAGAACTGGGGAATGAATAAGAGACAGTTGCAAGACTTCCTGCATTCTACAACAGTTCAAGCCTCTTCTACTAGATTTGACACCTCTTACATTTTGAATTGGTGCACAGGCCCTGCCTTTGCTGGAATGTTCCATGTCCCATGCTCCTGCCCTAATCTTCTAACTTTGTATTCAAAGACCTCTCTATTTCCCAATGTTGACCTCGGCTAGAAAAAAATTATTTAAGGATTTTTTTCCTTGGCTTTCCCAATCATGAGTCAATCTGGTGGATTCTGTAGACATGTCTGGTGAAGTGATAGTGGGGACCTTGTTTGCACCTCCTGCTTCTCTACCACCATCTTGGCTCCACTTTTATGTTCATTTTTCAATGAATAACTTTATATTGATCTATATTAAAAAATTTAACAGATCAAGTGCATCTTGATATATTTATTGGCCTTAAAATATATTTTTTTTCAGGGAGGACCATTTGCAGTATGATTCTGGAGTAACATGACTGCCATTTTCTAAATCATTAGAATCATGACTATCTACCAAGCAGAGGTCTTGACACTATCCTAAACACTGTTATTAAGGTGGAATTTTCCCCAAACCAAATGACAGCATCACTGAAGGCTGGAGCAGAGAAGTTTTACAAATGGCATCTCATTTTACACATGGCCCCCATTCCAGTAATGATGTCATTCAGATGAGAAAAATATATCTCTTCTGAAGGTCAGCTTGATTGTTGGACCAATCAAAGACTTCTAGAGCTAATTAATTAACAAGTATTTATTATATACTATAACATGTCTGGTACTCTGCTAATGCTAGAGATGCAGTATAAGAATGGACCAATCCCTACTAACAAGAAAGTTCCATTTAAAGAGGGAGACAGGTACATATAAAAATGCAGAGTGAAAATATGAAATGGATAAGTGAAAACTATACAAAGTAGTGAAACACAAGAGAGTTTGGGAGAGAAGGCTGTTACACTTAGAGGGATCAAGAAAAACTTTATGTAAAAGATGATAGATGTGCTGCTTCTTAATGGAAGCAAAAGACTGAAATGGAGGCAAAGACAGAGCCTATTTCAGGCATGGAAGATGAGCAAGCAAAAGCATGGACACAGAAGTTGGAGAGAAGTGAGAAACAGGGAGCAGTACCCTATCACAGAATGCACAGGGCAGGTGCGCTAAAGGAGGTCCAACATTTAATGAGAGTGAAAAGGTGGTGGTGGCCAAGTTGTTTAGGATGTTAAAAACTTACCAGAGGAGATGATAGTTTACTTGAGGGGCCCCAAGAATCCACTGGAGTGTATTGGATAGGAGAATCTCATAGTCAGATCTACAGTTAACAACAATTATTTTGGTCACAGCAGGTAGGATTGACTAGAGTTAAGAGGAATCTAAGGCAGGGAGTGAAAAGGGAATCAAGCTAGACTATAATATTACCAAAATGTTATGAACCTATCAAAAATGAGATTAAATTTCTCTTGGGTTTCATCAAATGACAAAAGAAAAGTTCCAAGAAAACATTTCAGCATTTGGCCCCATCGCTGTTATACACCGAGGGGAAACTATAAAGAACAACTTGAGTTTTGATGCATCATTTCTGAAGGAATTCCAGAATCTTGGAATCGTGGGATCTAAAGGGAGACCTGGAAAGAACAATGAATATTTGTTATTTGTGTGTGTGTGTGACAAGTGGTAACATGTTATAGGCACATCTGGTGGAATGTGTGGAAAGGGCAGAAGTTGTGGTCAGGGCCTCAGTGTTGAATTGTTGAATTTGAGTTAAAAGAGGAGGGGTTTGAAGTGTGTATCATAGGTCTAAGGCCACTCCTCCATCAAAATTGCAAATCAGGAGACCACCTTTGAGACATGACCATTTCTTCTCAGTTTCTTTTCTTTTTCACCCTTCACCCAAGCTGGTGGAGTTTTGTCATCCCAAACACTGATCTCAATCACATTCTTCTTTTCTGGTGTCTTGAAGGCTATTCCTCAAAATTACTCCTAAAATGCCACTTGATGAAAAAAAGGTATCTGCCAAAGATACAGATAGCTTCTCCTAAGGGTATTTGCATTGAAAAAAGTGGAATACTAAAAAAAATAAATCAAGGCAAAAACCCTGAGTCTTTCAAGGCCAAAGAAATTCCCATAGAGAAATGAGACAACAGAAAATGGCAAAGATATATTCAAGCAAGGACTACTACTTGAGACCCCAAGAAGCACTTGACAGGTTCACTTTTAAGGGTAACTCTCACTTTAGGAATGCTGCTTTAGAAAAAAAGAGTTCTGGGGCAGACATTTACTTTAGTCAGTCATAATCATTTATTAAGTTGTTACTATGTGCCAAGCACTGTGTTAAGTACTAGGGATAAGAAGAAAGGAAAATGACAGTCCTTGCCCTCACACAACTCACAAGCTAAAAAGGGAGACAATATCCAAAGAGTCATGTACCAACAATCTATAGATGGGAAATAGGAAATGATTAAGAGAGTGAAGGTGAGGAAATTGAGAGTGGTGAGCAATGGTTTCCTTGGGATGATAGGATTTTAGCTGTGATTTGAAGGAAGCTAAGGATGCCAAAAGGTGGAGAGGAAGAGAGAAACCATTCATGGTATGAGAGACAGCCAAGAAAAATACCTGGAGCCAAGAAATAGAGGCTCTTCTTCATGGAAGAGAAAGGAGACCAGTATTTCAAGTTCAGAAAGAGAGAGGACGGGGAGTAAAAGCTGACAGAATTGTCGCCCTTCCTTAAAAGGAGACACTACCCAATGGGTCCAAGTTTACATATAAAGAGCCAACAGTTACACAGTGAAGACAATGACCTTCTTATAGGTGGGATTTTGTGCTCATTGATGCCAGACTTAGATTTTTCTAAAGTGTGTATCTGTCTTCCAAATTTTTCTTTAGCATTTGTAAAACTATTAAAATGGAGTTGTAGCTACAGAGCAAAATAAATTAGAACCAGTGCTCAAAAAAATACACTTACCCATGTAATGGATTGCTAATCAAATTTTTTGGTACTGTTGTTCTCAGTCTCAAGAAATCCAATATACTGATTTTAAATTTATGGAATTTATAAAGTAGGTAGTTAAATTGCTTTATTTAATTAGACCCCTTAAGGAATTTTTACATAGCAGTGTATCATTGGAGATATGGCACAAGGAAGGCTTAGTGAAATGTGGTCTTGTAACCAGCTCTAGAAGAATGGATACAGAGAGGGGATTTGTACAGTTTTGTGAACTCTGATGATGAGTCAGGGGAAAGATTAATAAAAATCAGGGAGAATAATGACCTTTTTAAAAATATAGATTGTGTGCTTTAAGGGTCATTATTCTTTTGTTCTCCAGCCTTTTCTATTGTGCTTAAGGTGCCGTCTCCCTCTTCCCCTTTGATTTCCTTTTCTCATTAGAGAACCCCAGTAACCTCCATTTGGAGAAAGCCCCAAGTCAGTCATCATTCATTCTCTAGACTTCCCCATCATGCTCATTTCTAGATAACCTCAAATCCACTCTTCCTCCCCTCATCATATCTTTTCAGCTGCCCCATTAGAATGTTAACGCCTTTGGAACAGGAATAGTCTTTCTTTTTGCTTGTATTTTTCATCTCCAGGGCTTATACAGTGGCCTGCAAATACTAAATCCCTAATAAATGCCTGTGGACTTGACTTACAGATGATTTTACCATAAACATTAAGATCTATCATAATTTTGTCCTCCCAAAGAGGTGGAATAAGCTTCTTGGAAATAATTAATGACATTAACTTATTATTACTTTTCATATTTCATAAACAGTTGAGAATTTCCAAATGACTTATGCTATCTAACAAGATTTGGCTGCTTTTAATAACGAAGGCTGATTTATCTATTTTCTTGCCTTTTGATTTCTTTCTCTTTCTATATGTCTCTGAAGACCCATCAAAAGCTGGCAAAAGTGCCTACGGAGCTAAACCTTCCACCTTCCTTTTCCTAATAAAGATGCTGGATTTACTATTTCATTCCAAACCTTTGTTTTGAACAGCTTGCCTTATTTTTAGACCCCAAGACCCCTGGGAAGTGATGGTTTCTGATACTGAAGAATTTCTTGCAGTTAAGCTGTCACTCCTAAGTTCTTGGAGAGAATCTCTTCTTTCAGAGAATTTACATTCTCCAGAAGAATGTATAACTGGAGAGATGATTTCAGAGATAAAGTCTTGTCCATCTTATGTTAGCTTGTCTTGAGGTAGTCATGGCAGGTAAAAGAGAAACCAGGAATTTGTCTTGACAACCCATGTAGCCCAAGTGTCTTTATTAATAAGAATGAAAATAGGTGGGGGAAGGAGAGGTGTTAATCAGGCTAAAATAATTAGGTTTGTTTTTTGATAATATTGAATTAAGAACATTTGTCTTGATGTTTATATGATGCTTAGAAGGGTTCACCTTTCATAATTTCTCAAAACATATCTTTGATGATATTAAGAAATGATGAATCCTGGAATAAAAAAGACCTGAATTCAAATGTTGCCTCAGACATTTACTAGTTGTATGACCCTAGACAAGTCACTTAACCTCTCTTTGCTTCAATTGTCTTACCTATAAAATGGGAATTAGAATAGCAAGTATCTCCCAGGGTTGTTGCAAGGATGAATTGTTACAATTGTAAAGTACTTAGCATAGTTCCTGGCACATGCTATATAAATGTTAATTATTGTTGTAGTTACTATTGGTGTTATAACAGGGGCATAGGAGAGTCAGTGGAATCTGTGAAATTATAGCTGACAATCTATAGCCTGATGTAATGTAGTCAGAGATAGCCTACCCTCAATAGAACTATCCTCTACAACGACGAAGACAGACTGTTGCTCAGAGAATGTTAAAGGATATAAGATGCTTAAGGCAGGCCAGATGATAGGGGCTGCAATGCTAGAATTATTTCATTCAGGAAAAAAATTTCGCAAAGGAAAAAGTAGAGGGCGAAAACTCTCTAGAGTTAAATAGAGAATTTTGGTGTTGTCCTTGTGGCTGCTTGTATGTTTGGGAGTCACTAGTTGTAAGTGGAGATGAAGAAGCCAAATGTGGGCTGCTTTTGGAGAAGAAAGTAAAGACATCATGCAAATGAGGTCCCCTAGATGTCCCCAAGCCTGGATGTATTGATAGATCTGTTACAAAACCAGCATCAAACTGAAAGGCTACAGTGATGCAAGGTTGTCTTCAGAATTAAAATTAGTACTAATGGACATTTCTGAGGGCCACATAAAGCAGATCGATTAGAGTTAGATGATAACCACTGGTGATTTTCTCAAACCCTCTACCCATATGCTAAGGTGTAATTTCTCCACTCCTTTGCAATCTTTTCCCAGGAAGTGTCTATGCCATTCGCCACCTGGAGGGACAGGAGATTGAGCCCATTTTCATCTGAGAGCAGAAAATGCTTTTATTCTTTAACATCTTCTCTTCAGTTACATTCCCTTTCTATCTTTATTAAATGCTTTTGTTATTAGATTGCTTACTCCTATTTGACTTCGTAACTGAGATCATCATCATAACTGATTATGCCTCAGGCAGGGATTTATAGACCTGAGGACCCTAAATTTGAGAAACAAATCAAAGGGTATCAGAGCTGGAGTTTTCCAGACTTGAATTGTCATGCCATCACTCTGATCATGGTAGAACATCTTAGCTGATGCTTATTTCCCTTCGTTAGGACTTTTTCTTTCTCTTGTCTCTGTAGTTGCCTGACTATTCTTGGAATAATAAGCCCATTTTCTGATGGTTCTAACCCCCAGAAGAGTTCGTGCGGCTGAGTCCAGCTTGACAAGAATGAAGTTCTTCCTCCATCTTCAGTCTTCAATTCAACCCCAAAATAAAGTCAGAGTCCTTGTTCTCTCTGGTATATTTGCCTTCTGAAAATTGTATTGTCAATGGTTAGCTAAACCACAGAATTAACTGTTTTTTTTTTTTGAGAGAGAAGATGGGGAACTGCTGGTTTTCTTGTATTTTCCTGAAGCAATGATCCATTAATCCATCTAAAAACTTAGAAGTTGATACAGATGCTTTGTGATTTTCAAATGTATTGCCCCATTGTCCAGAGGTGTGTTACCCTCCCCGACAGCACCTCCACCATAGAATTACCTTTTGTGACTAGTGCTTCAATTTGGAACACTTAGAATAGAGGCAGGATCCATCTCAGGTTTTCCAAGGGATCACAGCCTGCTTATGGAAAGCAGACTGCTACTTGTACTTAATGAGGCTGTCTAACACTTTATGTTAATCCTAATGGGGGTGTATTAATTAGCGTCTCCTTGTAATCTGCTTTGAACAAGTGGTGCTCCTTACTGATTTGAAGTTCTGACTTTGCCAGCACCTTTTTCCCTACTCACCTGACCTAATAAACAAAAACAAAAACACAACAACAACAACAACAACAAAACAACCCACACCCCTTTAGGAACTCTGAAAATGGCACTCCTTGGTGAAGTTACAAGGATTGTTTCAGCTTTAAAAAATAAAAACAGAAATGAGATATTTAACACCTGTGAATAATGTACTGAAAAGTTCTCATTGTGGTCCTAACATATGAACCTGATATCTATAAACTTTTTAAAAATAGCTGATAATTGTATTTTAATAAAATTTGATTTCTTTCCAAAATCCCAAATATGTTACAAATTTAAAGGTTATTTTTTTTCTGTTAAGGGTTTAAATAGCTTTAAATCTCTCTCTCTCTCTCTCTCTCTCTCTCTCTCTCTCTCTCTCTCTCTCTTTCTCTCTCTCTCACACACACACACACACACACACACACACACACACACACACAC
>NC_058132.1:643617533-643691461 GCF_016433145.1 Gracilinanus agilis | reverse complement strand
TTCCTTCCTTCCTTCCTTCCTTCCTTCCTTCCTTCCTTCCTTCCTTCCTTCCTTCCTTCCTTCCTTCTTTTTTCATTTTTTCCTCTCTCCCCCTTCATATCAGTTTTGGTACTTACTCTTCATCACTACACTTGAAGCCTGGTTCTCTCTGAATTTAAAGTAGAGTAAGAATCCCTCCACTAACCTCAGTTCCTTGAGGATTCCAGATTACTTATCTCTTCATTTCTACTTGGCTGTGCTTCTCTGGACTTTTTCATTGTCTCCTTTCTTAGCATTTCCCTCCCTTGCTTCCCCTCTTCTCTTCTTCTTCTTTTTTTTTTTTTTTTTTGATTTTGTCTTCTTTCTTTATATTGCATTTTTTGCATTAGCACCCTTATCACTTAGCATATGTAGCTACTTATTAAACTGACTTATTAATTGTTAATATAATTTATTAGCCTATTGCTTGACTTCCTTCATATTCCTCCAATAGAAAAATCCATGTTTTAAGCATGAGTATTTTCTTTTACTAGTCATGTTCTTAGTATATGGTTGAGTCATAGATGACCATAATCTCTGAGGTACCAAAATTACTGATGACTCCACTGTCAGTGGAGTGGTGTTATCACCCATTGCAAGGAAGAAATCATATTCATGGGTTACTTTAATGATATCATTATGAATATTCAGAATAAAGGATAGGTATGATAAAGAGAGACACCATAGTATCAAAGCCTAAGGACTGATCTGCTCCTAATATCATCTTGAAAGAGGGAAGGGAGTTATCCATGGCTTTGATTGTTTTTTTATGCAGTATTTCCAGCAGTCAACTTGGATAAGGAGTCACATGGAAGCAGATGGAAAAAAAGCTTGCATAGTAAATGAGATTATAGAAATATTAAAGTATAATCAGTTCTGATGTAAAATGTTTTAATAATACAAAAATTTTCCCCAATTCAATTTCTATTTTAAGGGATTGACAATATTAAAGTTTATACCTGGGGAAATATCTTCCTGAATAAAGAACAAGAATAAAGAAAATGGAACCACTCCCAGTCTTATACTGAATCTTACACTGAAACATTTCCAACTCTTGTTTCCACAAGCTGACTTTGGGCATTTGTCAAGGTAAAGAGTCATACTTATTGTGTACCTTCTGGCACATAGTGATAGTTATGTCTACACTGCCAAGGCCTCCTGCCTCCTTCCTTTAGACCAGTGGTTCCCAAACTTTTTTGGCCTCCCGCCCCCTTTCCAGAAAAAAAATATTAGTTAGTCCCCTGGAAATTATTTTTTTTAATTTTAATAGCAATTAATAGGAAAGATAAATGCCTCTATGGCCATCACAGCTTCCCTGGATCGCTGCAGCACCCACCAGGGGGCGGTGGCATCCACTTTGGGAATCACTGCTCTAGACCCAGAGTTCTTCCTTACATAACTTACAAAAGCCTCCAGGCTAGGATAGCATCTAGTGGCCAGGGATAAACATTATTATTATATTGGCCTCTGTTTCCTCATTTGTAAAATGGATCAATGATAGTACCTATTATATTATTTATGTTTATGTTAACCGTTTAACATGCATAAAATTGTCCTGCAGTTTTCATTAAATTCTTATGATTTTAAAGATGTATCATTGAGGAAGTTTCTGGATCTGTGTCTTTAACCCCATTTTCCCCATAAGCTCTGATGCAATTTGAAGCTGTGGATAGAACGCTGGGGCAAGAGTTTAGAAGACCTGGGAGCAGCTGAGTAGCTCAGTGGATTGAGAGCCAGGCCTAGAGACAGGAGGTCCTGGGTTCAAATCTGGCCTCAAGACACTTCCCAGCTGTGTGATCCTGGGCAAGGCACTTAACCCCCATTGCCTAGCCCTTACCACTATTCTGCCTTGGAGCCAAAACACACTATTGACTCCAAGACAGAAGGTAAGGTTTAAAAAAAAAGAGTTTGGAAGACCTTAGTTCAAATGTGACCTCAGACAGTTAACAGCTTTATACCCATGGGCAAGTCACTTTAACCTCTATTTGCCTCAGTTTCCTCAAGTGAAAAATAGAACAATAGAATAGAATCAGATGAGGTAATGATGCAAATGTATTTAGCACAATGCCTGGCACCTAGTAATCACTATATAAATGTAAAATATTATCATCATTACTATTGCAAGATTTTGTATAGCACAAAGGAGGAGATATGCATATGTTTGGTAAACATATATATGTTTTTTTTGAGGGACTTCTTTTTTAGTTTTGTAGCAGAAATGTCCATTGTTTTTTCTTTGATGTTTAAATTGCACACTGTAGGAAGAATGCAGTATTAGGAGGTGGGGTACAAAGAACAGAGGAGTTCCTCCAGGGACCTTCACAACATGGATTAACATTGTTAGCAAGTGTTCCATTCAAAATTGCCTTCCAAAAACCCTAGAAAACTCTGACATTGACTCTTTGACTAGGGCTCCTATTTCCATGCCCACAATGGATTGCATTTCTAGCATATCATTAAATCTTTCTGATTCAATTTCGTTTCTCTGGTGACAGAAATCATTCCATCACTCAACAAGTATTGAACCCCTGCTTGCTATATACAAAGCCTTGATGTTGCTACATGTTGGGGGTGACTCAAAGAGAAATAGGATGATAAATAACCCCACCATGTGATGCAACAAGTCAGACCTAGTCAGAACAGAAAGACTTTCCAAAGAGCTTTCTTCCTGGAAATTCTGCAGGTTGGATAGTGGAAATATTATCACCCTTTTACAAATGAGGAATCTGAAGCTAACAGAGGACAAACAACTTGCCTGTGATCATGAAGCTTAAAATGGGACTCAGACTCAACATCCAAATTGTCTGCTTTCACTTATAGTGCTCTTTTCCCTATTGTAGTTGACCCCCCCATTGACTTATTAACCATCTACCTCAATGAAGACCTTCATTGCTAACAGAGCACTTTGTTTCTTTCCCGTGATTTTCCCAGCCACCTAGAAGAAGAGGCATATCGAACATTACTATTCATTCATTTTATAGAAGAGGGACTGGCAGTCAAAGTTATTAACCCCATTTTACAAATGAGGAAAAAGAGGCCAAGAATTGAAATAATTTGCCTAAGGTCACACACAGAAATTATCTGAGGACAAATCTTAACTCACGTCTTCCTGATTAGAGATTCAGTGATCCCTCCACTGTGCCACTTAGTGGCGACATTCATTACTCAAAGAAGTTCTCTTCTTTTTATAACCATTTATTAATGTTCATTTTTAACATGGTTACATGATTCATGCTCCTACTTTCCCCTTCACCCCCAGCACTCCCCCCCACCCATGGCCAATGCACATTTCCACTGGTTTTAACATGTGTCATTGATCAAGACCTATTTCCAAATTGTTGATAGTTGCATTGGTGTGGTAGTTTCGAGTCTACATCCCCATTCATGTCCACCTCAACCCATGCATTCAAGCAGTTGTTTTCCTTATATGTTTCCTCTCCTGCAGTTCTTCCTCTGAATGTTGATAGCGTTCTTTACCATAATTCCCTCAGAACTGTCCTGTGTCATTGCATTGCTGCTTGTACAGATGTCCATTACATTCGATTTTACCATAGTATATCCATCTCTGTGTACAATGTTCTTCTGGCTCTGCTCCTTTCGCTCTGCATCTATTCCTGGAGGTCTTTCCAGTTCACCTGGAATTCCTCCAGTTTATTATTCTTTTGAGCACAATAGTATTCCATCACCAGCATATACCACAATTTGTTCAGCCATTCCCCAATTTAAGGGCATACCCTCATTTTCCAGTTTTTTGCCACCACAAAAAGCACAGCTATAAATATTTTCATACAAGTATGTTTATCTATGATCTCTTTGGGGTACAAACCCAACAATGGTATGGCTGGATCAAAGGGCAGGCATTTTTTATAGCCCTTTGAGCATAGTTCCAAATTGCCATACAGAATGGTTGGATCACTTCACAGCTCCAAGAGCAATGCATTAATATCCCAATTTTGCCACATCCCCTCCAGCATTCATTACTCTCCACTTCATTTTAGCCAATCTGCTAGGTGTGAGGTGATACCTCAGAGTTGTTTTGATTTGCATTTCTCTGATATTAGAGATTTAGAACACTTTCTCATGTGCTTATTAATATTTTTGATTTCTTTACCTGAAAATTGCTTTTCAGTTTAATATAATCAAAACCATTTAATTTACATTTTGTAATTTTCTCTAACTCTTGCTTGGTTTTAAAATCCTTTCCCAGAGATCTGACAAGTATACTATTCTGTGTTCACTTAACTTATTTATAGTTTCCCTCTTTATATTAAAGTCATTCACCCATTCTGAATTTATCTTGGCGTAGGGTGTGAGATGTTGATCTAAACCTAATTTCTCCTATATTATTTTCCAAATTTCCCAGCAGTTTTTGTCAAATATTGGATTCATGTCACAAAAGTTGGGCTCTTTGGGTTTATCATACACTGTCTTGCTGATGTCATTTACCCCAAGTCTATTCCACAGATCCTCCCTTCTGTCACTTAGCCAGTACCATATTGTTTTGATGACCGCTGTTTTATAGTATAGTTTAATATCTGGTACTGCTAGGTCACCTTCTTTCACATTTTTTTTCATTATTTCCCTTGATATTCTTGATCTTTTGTTATTCCAAATGAAATTTGTTATAGTTTTTCCTAATTCAGTAAAGAAGTTTTTTGGTAGTTTGATATGTATGGCACTAAACAGGTAAATTAATTTGGGTAGAATGGTCATTTTTATTATGTTAGCTCGTCCTACCCATGAGCAATCAATGTTTTTCCAATTGTTTAGATCTAATTTTATTTGTTTGGAAAGTGTTTTGTAGTTGTTTTCATATAATTCCTGTGTTTGTTTTGGTAGATAGATTCCTAAGTATTGTATATTGTCTAGGGTGGTTTTAAATGGTGTTTCTCTTTCTACCTCTTGCTGCTGTGATATGTTGGAAATATATAGAAATGCTGATGATTTATGTGCATTTATTTTGTATCCTGCAACTCTGCTAAAGTTGTTGATTATTTCTACAAGCTTCTTAGTTGATTCTCTGGGATTTTTAAGTAGACCATCATATCATCTGCAAAGAATGATAGCTTAGTCTCCTCATTGCCTATTTTGATACCTTCAATTTCTTTTTCTTCTCTAATTGCTACTGCTAGAATTAGTAGTACAATGTTAAATAATAGAGGTGATAATGAGCATCCTTGTTTCACACCTGATCTTATAGGGAAGGCTTCTAATTTACCCCCATTGCATATGATGCTTGTTGATGGTTTTAGGTATATACTGTTTATTATTTTTAGGAAAGGTCCTTCTATTCCTATACTTTTCAGTGTTTTCAATAGGAATGGATGCTGTATTTTGTCACTGGCTTTTTCAGCATCTATTGAGATAATCATGTGATTTTTGTTTCTTAGATTGTTGATATGGTCAATTATGTGGATGGTTTTCCTAATGTTGAACCATCCTTGCATTCCTGGTATAAATCCCACCTGATCATGGTGGATGATCTTCTTGATTATTTGCTGGAGTCTCTTTGCTAGTATTCTATTTAAGATTTTTGCATCTATGTTCATTAGGGAGATTGGTCTGTAGTTTTCTTTCTCTTTTTGATCTACCTGTCTTTGGAGTCAGTACCATATTTGTGTCATAAAAGGAATTTGGTAGGACTCCTTCTTTCCTTATTATATCAAATAATTTGAATAGTATTGGGATTAGCTGCTCTTTGAATGTCTGATAGAATTCACTTGTGAATCCATCAGGCCCTCGCGATTTTTTCTTAGAGAGTTCCTTGATGGCTTGTTCAATTTTTTTTCTGCTATGGGATTACTTAGGTATTCTATTTCTTCTGCTGTTAATCTAGGCAGTTTATATTTTTGTAAATATTCATCCATATCTCCTAAATTGTTAAATTTATTGCCATATAATTGGGCAAAATAGTTTTTAATGATTGCCTTAATTTCCCCTTCATTAGAGGTGAGGTCTCCCTTTTCATCTTTGATACTATCAATTTGGTTTTCTTCTTTCTTTTTTTTTATTAGATTGACTAGTACTTTGTCTATTTTATCTGTTTTTTCAAAGTACCAGCTTCTAGTCTTATTTATTAATTCAATAGTTCTTTTACTTTCGATTTTATTAATTTCTCCCTTGATTTTTAGTATTTCTAATTTAGTTTTCATCTGGGGATTTTTTATTTGCTCGCTTTTTAATTTTTTGAGTTGCATGCCCAATTCATTAATCTCTGCTCTCCTTAATTTGTTAGTATATGCACTCAAGGATATAAATTTCCCCCTGAGTACTGCCTTGGCTGCATCCCACAGAGTTTGGTAGGATGTCTCATCATTGTCATTCTCTCCAATGAAATTGTTGATTGTTTCTATGATTTCTTCTTTGACTAACTGGTTTTGGAGAATCATATTATTTAATTTCCAATTAGTTTTAGATTTGCCTGTCCAGGTGCCCTTACTAATTATTATTTTTATTGC
Organism: Gracilinanus agilis; assembly: GCF_016433145.1. Classification (NCBI taxonomy): domain Eukaryota; kingdom Metazoa; phylum Chordata; class Mammalia; order Didelphimorphia; family Didelphidae; genus Gracilinanus; species Gracilinanus agilis. Next base: position 643,684,985 of record NC_058132.1, on the reverse strand, counting down.
ATTAGGATCTGAGAAGGTTACATTTATTATTTATGCTCTTTTGCATTTCGTTGCAATGTTTCTATGCCCTATTACATGGTCAATCTTTGTGAGTGTACCATGTGCAGCTGAAAAGAAGGTGTATTCTTTTTTGTCCCTATTTGTTTTTTCTCTACATATCAATTAAATCTAATTTTTCTAGGACTTCATTCACCTCTCTTATCTCTTTCTTATTTATTTTTTTGGTTTGATTTATCTAGATCTGAAAGAGGAATATTTAGATCTCCCACTAGTATGGTTTTACTATCTATTTCCTTCTTGAGCTCTGCCAGTTTCTCCTTTATGAATCTGGATGCTATACCACTTGGTGCATACATATTGAGCACTGTTATTTCCTCACTGTCTATACTGCCTTTAATCAGGATATAATTACCTTCCCTGTCTTTTTTTAAACCCTTACCTTCTGTCTTGGAGTCAATACTGTGTATTGGCTCCAAGGCAGAAGAGTGGTAAGGGTAGGCAATGGGGGTCAAGTGACTTGCCCAGGGTCACCCAGCTGGGAAGTTTCTGAGGTCAGATTTGAACCTAGGACCTCCCATCTCTAGTTCTGGCTCTCAATCCACTGAGCTACCCAGCTGCCCCCCTTCCCTGTCTTTTTTAATCATATCTATTTATACTTTGGCTTTGTCAGAAATCATAATAGCCACTCCTGCCTTCTTTTTCTCATTTGATGCCCAAAAGATTTTGCTCAAGTCCTTATCCTTAAACTTGTGTATGTCCACCCATCTCATATGTGTTTCTTGTAGACAACATGTGGTAGGATTTTGGTTTCTAATCCACACTGCTATTTGCTTCCGTTTTATGAGTGAATTCATCCCATTCACATTCAGAGTTATAATTATCAGCTGTGCATTCCCTGACATTTTTGTATCCTCCCCTACTTCTACCACTTCTTCTTACACTATTTCCTTTTAACCCAGTGGTTTGCTTCAAGCCAGTAACCCTCATCCCCTCCCTTGATTTACTTTTCTTTCTACCCCCTCCCTTATTATTCCTCTCTTTTTATTTTTAAAGGCCTAATGAATTCCCTCCCCCTTCTTCTCCCCTCCCTTTTTTGACCTCCCCCCTCCCCTGCTCCCCTTGGTTTATCCCTTCTGACTTTCTCAGTAGGGTTAGATATAATTTTATATCCGAATGGATAATATAGCTACTTTTCCCTCTCTGGGTTGATTACACTGAGAGTAAGGTTGAAATATTAGCTCTTAATGCTCTTTTCCTCTCCTTCTTATAATAGTATTTGTCCCCTCCACCTCCCATGCCCTCTTTGTGTGTAATAGAATATCCCATTTTTCTTATTCAATCAAGTTTCTCTTGGTGTCCCCTACTATTCACCCCCCTCTTTTCCACTCCCCATATCATCTTAGACCATTTCGTATTCCAACCTCTCCCTATGAATTATTCTTCTGATTACTATAATAGTGAATACTATAATAGTTAATAGAGTTCACTATAGAGAATTATACATAGCATTTCTCCCCATAGGAATACAGATAATTAGATCTTATTGAAGCCCTTAAAGAGGCAAATTTAAAAAAAAAATATGAGTTTTCTTTCTTTCCCCTTTGTTTCTTATTTACCTTTTCATGTTTCTCTTGATTTTTGTGGTTGGATATCAAACTTTCCATTTAGTCCTGGTCTTTTCTGTGCAAATACTTGGAAATCTTCTATCTTGTTGAAAGCCCATACTTTCCCCTGGAAGTATATAGTCAGTTTTGATGGGTAGTTGATCCATTGTTGAAGACCAAGTTCCCTTGCCTTTCTGAATATCATATTCCAAGCCTTTTGGTCTTTTAGCGTGGAGGCTGCCAGATCCTGAGTGATCCTGATTGGTACTCCTTGATATCTGAATTGTCTCTTTCTGGCTTCTTGTGAAATTTTTTCTTTTACTTGGAAGCTCTTGAATTTGGCTATTATATTCCTGAGGGTTGTGTTTTCAGGGTCTAGTGTAGAGGGTGATCCATGGATCCTTTTAATGTCTATATTTTCCATCTTGTTGTAGAAGTTCAGATCAACTTTGCTGAATAATTTCTTTTAGTATGGAGTCCAAATTTCTATTAATTTCTGCTTTTTCAGGAAGACCAATGATTCTCAGATTGTCTCTTCTAGACCTGTTTTCTTGGTCTGTCACTTTCTCATTGAGATATTTCATGTTTCCTTCTATTTTATCAGTCTTTTGACTTTGTTTTATTTGTTCTTGCTGTCTTGAGATCATTGGCTTCTAATTGCTCAATTCTAGCCTTTAGGGACTGGTTTTCAGTTATAATCTTTTGGGTTTTTTTTTTCAATCTGGTCATTTCTGGTATTCAATTTGCTTATCAGTTCATTTGATTTCTGAACCTCACTTTCCAATTGCAAAATTCTGCCTTTTAAACAGTTTTTTCTTGCTTGATTTCCTTTTGAGCTATTTCCCATTTCTCTAGCCAAATCTTTTCCAACTTTCTTGTCATCTCATTGAACTCTTCAAGAGCTTGTGACCAATTTTCATTATTTTGGGAGGGTTCGGATGTGATTGCTTCTTTGTTCTCCTTTTCTGTTTGCTCTGTTGTCTGGATTTTCTCTGTGTAAAAGTTGTCGAGTGTTAAAGATTTCTTCTTGTTGTTGTTAATCTTTCTCTTCTAGGCTTCCTGATTCTGGGTTGCCATTTTAAGCCCAGCCCCTTCTCAGCTTTATCCTCATGCTCAGTGTCTGTCTATACTCTTTAGGCTCCTGTAGTCTCAGGTCTGGTTATTCTCAAGGTCAAGCCTCCTGATGGTCCCCCTTGCTTGATCCTCTGCCAGAGGCTCCTTTACAAGTCTCAGGGCACTGCTCCCACAGTCATATACCCGTCTGCACTGGTTCCCCACTCAAGGTTTCAGAGCCTTCACCAGTGCCTGCGTCTGCCTCCAACCGCGCCTGCGCTCAGTGTCAGTGCTCAAAGTTCACGAGCTCTCTTTAGCCTTTTGGGGCCTTAAGTCTTGCTGCTCTCAGGAGCAGGCCCTGGATATGCCAATGACTCAATGGGTGCCCTAAACTTGCTCTACTTCTTTTGTCCTGGCCTTGGAAATGTAGGTGGTGGTGGTGGGGGGGGACAGGGTTTCTCAGTCTGTGATTTAGTGAGAGCTGTTTCACCCCTTTATAGCATGGAAATGTCCCAATTCCACATACCTTCCATGCTGCGTCATGTTGTGGGGTCCCTCCATTCATCTGGATTTGTTTTTATGTCCCCTTGAGGAGTCCTGTATGTTTCAGTTAGAAGAGGTTAAGAGCTGCTTTTTACTCTGCCACCATCTTAACCCAGAAGCCCCATGAATTTCTCTTCTAAGAAGACATGAGCTCCCTTTTCTTTGAATTAATGGAATGTGTAGCATCTTTCCTTAAATTCACTCATTCTTCCTTGTATAGTTTGTATTGGTTTACTTGCCTTAAGTACTCTTTCTAAAGTATATTCTTCATGAGCCTACATAGTGAGAGATTTCCGTTAGCATTGCTCATATAGTTGGACAGTATTTTTTAAATGAACATGCTATATATCAAACGTTTCAGGAATTAATGTGAATGCAGCATCTACCTGAGACTTAAGAACTTTATAGTCATTAAATACATAAATAAACATGTAATGAGCTTCTACTATGTGTCAAGCATAATATGACTCCCACAACCTATTCCAATTTTTTTTCCTTTAGTCCCTGTCTTGAAATATGTTCCAAAACACTTGGTCTTCTCATTCTTCCTTGTGTACAGCAATGCATCTTACACATTCTTTTCTTAGCCCAGGTGATTTCTAGAATTATAGTGTTTATAAATAGGAAGGGGTTGCAGAGGGAACACCTAGGAAAACTTAATCTACTAGCCCATAAATGAAAATATCCTCTCAATAGCATACCTTATAAGTGCTTGGAGATCTCCAAGGCTTCCAATTCTGCTCTTAGAAAGCTTTGATTGTTATAAGTTTGTGTTGACCTCAAGCTTATAGATGCCTCTTTGCAACTTCTATTGGTTGCTTCTAGTTCTGTCTTCTAAAACCCAAAAGAATAAGTCCTTTTCTGTGTTCCAGGTTTTCACATATTGAAAGGTAGCTATGATGTCCTCCCTGTAATGCCTGCTTCCATGTCCCCATATTCAGGCAAAACAACCTCAGTTTCTTCAACTAATCATCATATAGCATGGACTCCAGGCTCATCTTGGTTGACCTCTTTGGGATATTTGCCAGTTTGTCAATATTCAGTTCTTCCTGGCTTTCTATTTTTCATGTTTAAATTTTTTTATTTTTTATTTTTTAGAAAAATTTTTTCCATGGTTACATGATTCACGTTCTTGCTCTCTCTCCCCACCCCCACCCCCAACCTCTGTAGCCAATGCTCATTTCTGATGGTTTCTCCATGTGTCATCTATCAAGACCTATTTCCATATTATTGATAATTGTTCTAGGGTGGTCATTAAGAGTCTATGCCCAAATTGTGTCTGCGTCAACCCATGTGTTCAAGCAGTTGTTTTTCTTCTTTGTTTCCACTCCTGTAGTTCTTCCTCTGAATGTGGGTAGCATTATTTCTCATAAGTACCTCAGAATTGTCCTGAGTCATTGCATTGCTGCTAGTGCAGAAGAAGGCTTTCTTCAAAGCTCAGTTCAGATGCCTCCTCCTACAAAACTCTCATCCTGACACCCTCCAATGATTAATGTTCTTTCTCTTTAGAAATTCCTTTTATTTCTTTTATTTACTTCTCTGGAACCATGCTGAGAATATAAAAGCTCCTTGAATGCAGGTATTGTTTTGTCTTTATAACTGTAGCAGTGAGCATGATGCATGACACACAGTGAGGGCTTAATACTTTTTGTTTAAATTGCACTGGCTCAATTTTGAGTCCATTCACTTTTCTTGTTGCTCTCTAGCAGATTTGTTCCAGGCTGTCACTGGCTCTCATAAAATGTTACTCAGAATGTAATAGATACTGTAGATTAGACCTGATCAGAAGACTGTATGGTAGGATGTTTTAGATAGTAGTATCAAACTCAAATAGAAATAGGACCACTATTGTATAGAGGAGGATCCCAGTGTGTTACATTTTGACTTCATAAACCACAGAATAATCTTATCTTTATTATAGGGTATTTTTATTTATTTTGTAAAACATTTCCCAATTATGATTTAATCTGTTTCAGGCTACACTTAAGAATTCAGACCATGGGCTGCCTGTTTGACACCTGCACTTCAGACACGTTGGATCTCATGTGTCCATGAATATCCCAAGATCCCATGCATCTCCAAGAATTCCCATCACACAGTTAAGTAGTACTGAGTGGGGAGTCAAATCAAAATATAAAATTGCTAAAATACATCTCCTATTTAGACGATCTATTTTCAGACTCCAAAATCTGACCCTGCTTGTTTCTGTTTTTGGAAGTCCTGGAAATTATTCTTTTTTGTTATATCAATACTATAGCATAAATGAGTCCTCCGTTTCTGCTTACTTTACTCTGCATCAGCTCATATAAGGTTTTCTTGGCTTTTCGAAATCATCTCTCTCCTCATTTCTTACAGCACACACAGTGTATCACATTCATAGACTACAACTTAATCAGCCATTCCTCCATTGAAGGGGATATTTCTAGGTTCCACTTTTTACTTCATCACTAAATGAGATATTCTATTTTTGGATCTATAGGGCTACTTGCCTATTCTTTGATCAATTTGACACATGGGTATAGCAGTAATATAATTCGGACCAAGAACATATGTTTATTACTACTTTCCTGCATGTAAATTGCAAAATGTTTGTACCCAATCACAGGACCCCCAAGACAGTCAATGTGTGCAAGTTTTCCCATAGCTTTGCCAACATTTTCCATTTTTACTTTTGTTTTCTCTTTTGCCAATATAATGGTTTTAAGAAATATAATTGATGCAATGACTATTGGATTCCTGATGAAATAAACTGTCCTTCTCCTGACAGAAAAGTGGGGCTCCCCCCACCACAGTAGATCTAAAAGGAAGATGAGATATAAGACTCTATTAGGATTATAAATATGTATCTCTCTATATATATTCATATATAATATTATATATTATTATGTATAATTATGCATCCTATATAATTTTTGTATATATATACATAGAATATGTATTTTATATATAGCCAATTATATACATACATATATAATTATATATAGTCTAATGATGGAATTTGTTTTGTTTTATTATGCACATTTATTACAAGGGATTTACAAAAACATTTAGAAAACATTAAAAAAAAACAAAACATGTTTGCTTCCTGATCTATTTGGTTGGAGGGGAAGGTGGGAGGGAGAGAAAATTGATTTTTGTAAATTCTTTTAAATGAAAAAATGGAGGAGAGGGCCACAGTCCTGGAGTGTTTTAAGCAGTTTCCAATGAGGTCATTGTTTTCTTCATTTTCTTTAATTGTTTTACTTTATTACATGAAACCTCTCAAGGAGACAAGGTAATCTGTAAATGTTTGGAATATAAAGACAAAACAAATCAATAAATCTTTAAGAACAAAACAACACCATTTCATTTTGTTTAAATCTCACCTTTTCAAGGATATTTAGGATTTCTTTTATCTAGTAGTGGGGATTGAATTTATATTCAAAAGGCAGAACTAGGAATGATGGGTAGAAAATAGAGGAAGATTTAGGTTTGAAATCAGGAAGGAAACACCCCCACCCACATCCTGAAAACAAAACAAAACAAGGCTTTGTCATCAAATTCAAGTTCTCCCAAAGAGCCAACTAAGTCATTAAGCACCTCTCCTTCCCTTCCTTCTAGGAGGTCTTAAAGTAAGGGGGCATGCACACTTGCCTGGGGTCTTGCAGAAACAAAGGTTAGACATCCATTCAGCTGAGTTTCTACCCCAGGATGACTTGTGGGATGCCCCAGAACTCAATACAAAGCTTTGGAAATGATGTGCCTAAGGTAAATATTTTTCAAAAATCTGTGAAAATTAATGAGGGTCATTGTAGTGAGAAGGAAAATGAGACTCTAAAGTATGACTAGGAGTCCATAGGGAGTGTTGGCAAGGAAAGGGAATCCAGGTGAGGGAAACAGCAAGAGTAGAGAGCTGAAGGGGAAGCATAGGCTTGACAGACAGTCCTAGGACCAGGTCCTTCTTGAGCAGGAGATGGTGAATAGAGTACATGAAAGGGGATAGGAGGAGACTGTGGTCCAATGGAAAGATTGCTGGCCTTGGAGTCAAAAGAACTTAGTTCTGATCCATATTACCTTGGACAAGTTATTGCATCTATCTAGGCCTGGGGATTCAAAGAAAGGCAGCAAATAATCATTGTTCAAAGAGTTAACTGTCAAATAGGAGAAAAGCTCATCAAAACAATGAAGGTAACAGAGGCTCCATGATCAGTACTGGGTTTTGGACTGGACACGGAGGCTCAAAAACCTTGAACATATGCTGGCTTCCTGATCATAGTCAAATGATCACACCCCTTTATTCCTCTGTTTATTCTTCTCTAAAATTGGGATAATAATATCCTGTATTCCTATTCCATATATCTTCACTTATTATGATTTGGGGTTTTCACCTTCAAAATGTCATTTCAAGGTATCTGGTTCCACAATGATCTGAGTCCAATCTTTACTGCAAGCTGGTTCGAACATATTCTCTACCACCTGACACCATAAAGTATGTGCTTGCGACCCTTTTCTCCTTGAGCAGCAAGTCTCCAGTTGGTGAGATCACTCGGCCCCTTTGCTTCAGAGGCACAGTGTTCTGGGTTCCCCAGATGCCCACAGGAGTTAATCATCATCTTTGCCTCAGCAAAGCCCCAAAAGATTCATAAGCAGATAAAATAAAACTTCTTGCAGAACAGCTTGATCTCCGAGGTGAGGGGTTGGGGGAGAGGAGTAATGAGATTAGGCTTCCAGATGCCAAGTCAAGCATTTGGGAAACCTCTGAGGAAGCCACTCTTCAAAAACAAAACAAAAACAGAAAACCCTTCCCTTTCTCTAGGCTAAGGCGATTATCTGAGTGTGAGTGAGCTAATGCAGATGCATGGAGAGTTTAATATTTTGGAGGGCTTTAATTAAAACTCAGCCACTGATACACAGAGAGTAATCAAGGCTCAGGATGGTAAAAGCAAAGTGGATGGGATAGCTTGTTGGCTTTAGAAGAAGGGACAGTAGCAAAGGTGTGGCTGCTGCTCAAACATGCCCCATGAATCCTGAAAAAGGAAGGAAATTGTGAGGGTAGAGCTCATAGACTCACCCTTGGTAGTGATGTTTCTATCTGAAGGAAGAATTTAAATGTGCCTCATCAAGGGCAACTTTGTTGGCTAGTGGGCCAATTCTCCTGTTATCAGCAAACACTGGATTAGGTCACGTGATCAGGATTGCCCACCAACTTTGTCTTACTGTCAACTTCAAGCAAAATCTTTGTTTACTTTTCATTTATTTTTTCCTCCTAAAAGCAGCTCTGTCAGTGGCTCTCTGGGCCTTAGCCAGTAACTGCCTACATCCTGAAGGGTTGGTTTTTTCTGGCATTTTCAGCTAGAGTCTAAAGCTCTTGATTGCTCAAAACATCACAGACTTAAAGCTAGAAGGAATAATAAAACTCGAAGATCAGCCCCTTCAATTAAAAATAAAAATATTTTTGTTTACTTAAATCAGAGACAACAATACTCATGAAGCATGAACATTTCAGTTTAAAAAAATCACATTCTGTATGAAACGAACTTGTGCTTGATACAGTTTTAAGCATAGATTAAAATTAGCAAGTTAGCAAGAAAATTGCTCTTTCTGCCTTTTTTATTACTTTTTTCTTGGGTTTATTTGTTTTTTACATTTTATTTATTTTCCCTATTTTTCCTTACTACCCTCCCTCCCTCCTTCCCTCCTTCCTTCCACCCTTCCTCTCTCCCTCGCTTCCCTCATTCCTCTCTCCCTCCTTCCTTCCTTCCTCCCTCCATCCCTCCCTTCCTTCTCTCTATTCCTCCTTTCCTTCCCTCCCTTCCTCCTTCCTTTCCTCTTTTCCTTCCCTTCTTCCCTCCTTCCTTCTTCCATCCATCTCTCCCTTCCTTTCCTGCCTTCCTTCCTTCCCTCCTTCCCTTCCTTCCTCCTTCCCTCCTTTGTCCCTCCCTCCCTCCTTCTTTTCCTCCCTCTCTCCTTCCTTCCTTCCTTCCTTCCTTCCTTCCCTCCTCCCTCTATTCTTTCCTTCCTTCCTCCCTCTATTCTTTCCTTCCTTCCTTCCTTCCTTCATCCCTCCCTCCCTTCCTACTTTCTTTCTTTCCTTCTTTCCTTCCTTCATCATCAGTCTTTTGATGGCATTGTTTACTGTAAATAAAGTAAGGGAAGGATAGAAATATATGTTAGATATGACAATAACCATCATTCCATCATTCTGATAGCTAGATGGGTTGCTTTGGAATGAATGGGAATACTCACCTGAGCAGACTATTCCATAATTACTTTTAGTTTAACTTCTCTCTTCATAGCTTTTGTAAATTGTTCAAAGTTCTCTTTGCCTTGTTATCAAAGTATTGTCATCTTCCCTAGGATTTGTAACTTGGAGATTTGAACTATCTGGGAAACTTCAAGTTGGGAAATGTCCCTTTGGTTCTACAATACCTACAATGTTTTTGATTATTTTTTTTGGAGGGGGGAAGCTTGAGGAAGTAACTCTATTGAATTTGGGGGGCTTTAGAAAAAACTTGATTATCTCCACTGCTAGAATTTCTGCATTCATTTCTGTTCTTTCCCACTTGAATTATCTGTATGCCCACTTCTTCTCTTCCTCTGTTCTACTTCTTTATTCCAATTTTTATTGCTTTTCCATTTTCCTCATTCACTTTTTTTGTTTTCTTATCTTTTTAGGTCCTCCCTATTAGGTTTTCATCAACAGAAAACAGGATTTTGAGAGAAATCTATTGGGAAGCCTAGGAGTTATTGTTAATCCATAAAAGAAAGCAAAGTTGCAAATGCTTGGGCTCAGCTTTTTCTAATTTTTTTAGGCAGGTTTTCCAGAACAAAAATGCAGCTCAGTCAATCGATCAGTGCAGAAACCCTGATCAAGCACTTACTGGGCACCAAGCAAAATGGCTGGCACATTGTCAATGCTCAAATCATGATTGTTTTGATTGGGGATCCAGAGACAAACATGAAGCTCTCTGGGAGTTTTTTCACCTCATAAATTTCTTAATGCAATAGCCTTTTATTTAAGTGCTGGTTGCCTGATCCATAAACGATTACAGATATATTATAAAACCTAGATCATGAATAATCTTTTTAAACATCACAAAATTTTGGTTAGAATCTAATCATAACCTATAAGCATGTAACAAAACCTACTTTGAAAAAGGAATTGTGTTAGATATCTCAAAAAGGGGGTTGCATTAAATGGATCTGAAACCCTAATGTTTTACAGATGAGTTAACTGAGGCCTAGAGGAGTAGGTAAAAGACCTGAGGCTGAACCCAAATCCTTTGGTTTAAGTCCAGTTCTCTACCCCATCAAAACACTAGAAACCAGTAAAAAGAGTGTATCCCCTAGTTCAAATGTGGTCTCAAACACTAACTATATGACCCTGAGCTAGTCATTGAACTTTTTCTTGCCTCCATTTCCTCAACTATACATTAGGGACTATCATTAAAATCCAGGGGTTGTTAGGAGGGAATAATGAAGCCAAATTTAAAAGTGCTTAGCACATGCCCTGACACATAGTAGGTACTTAATAAATACATTCTTCCTTATCATCTATCTGAGTGATACTCACTGTTACAAATCCTGGACATGAGATAATCCAACCTCTGCTTGAAAACCTCCAGGGAGGGTGAACCCACTCTCTCCCAAGCAGCTCATTCCATTTGGGCTGAGCTCTAATTGTTAGGAAGATTATACTTCCATGGAGCTGAAATCTGCCTCTTTGCAAATACCATCCTTTCAGCAAGACTCAAAGAGCTTTCTGATTTATTTGATGCATTCAGTTCCAAATTAGTGGAAGACAAAAATCATGGCTTTATTATTTTCTATTTTTTTTCTTTTCTTGATCTCAATGAAGAAATTATCCTATGCTAGATTGAAAGGAATTTTAATCTCAAGCTTGTTCTCCCTATTAAAGAAATTCACAGTGTAGTTTTTAAAAAAGGGTATGTCTCGGGGAGAGTCCCAAGATTCCAGATTCCTCCCTTATTCAAGGATATGAGGATCACAGTCCTACCTAGAAGTAACTTTAGAGGTGATCTAGTCACTGGATTAATAGAATCTTATGGTGATAGTATGATAGAAGAGACAGGAAAGCAATAAGCATTTACATAGCACCTACTATGTGCCAGGCACAGTGATAAGCATTTTACAAAGATTATCCCAACAACCATGGCAGAAAAGTAAACTAATTCCTATCAATATGGCACCTAATAGGCACCGAACACTTTAGATCTTAAAGGTACAAACTATATCTCATTGATCCACAAGAATGCTGTACAGTTCTGCTGCTCCAATTGACTATATAACTCTATGCTAGCCTAAGCAATCTACATGAGCCAAGATTTGTGCTCAAGGCAACTGAAGTTAGACAAATTTGTTTCCTTTTCAGTTTACCAACTTGCTTTACTTGACATATCCTGAAGATCTACATTTACAGGAGACCAATATACTTCTTCTTGTTGTATTAGCCCCCTACCCTCATATTGGAACTAATATTTAAGGCCATCAAGTTCAACTCTCACTTTTCAGAAAAGGAAACTGAGGACCAGAGAGAAGTAGGACCTCACGCTAGTTCACAAAAGCCCTCCCAGTTGGATTTAAATCCAGATACCCTGCCTCAAAAAAAAGAGTGCTCCTTAAATGCCCTCTTTCAATCTGGAACCCTGCTTAGTCAATGAAGTTAATCCTGAGTTGGCCCTTTGCAATTCTGAATGAGCCTACTCATTTCCAATCAAATTTCCCTTCTCCACTTTTCCAAAAGCTACATAGCTTCTTTACCTAAAGACATGATCATTGGAAATTATTATGTAACAGCTTTTAAGACATTTTTAAAAGTAAAATCCATTAAGGCCATCTGTAGAATATTATAGAAAAGAATGTGGTTGTATCATCCCTCTAATCCTATAGGCAATAGCAAATGACTCTTTCATGACCTCAGACTGAGATTATTAAGTGAACTGAGCCCCCCCCTCCCCTTTTTGAATTCCACATTTTTCTCCCTGGATTATACATGTATTATCATGCAAAACATACTTCCATATTGGTCATTGTTGTAAGAGAATACACAGAAAACCAACACCCCAAATAAAAGCAACAAATAAAGTGAAAAATAATTCATGTTCTCATCTATATTCTAGTGCCAAGAGTTCTTTATTTTGAGATAGATAGCATTCTTTGTCATAAGTCCTTCAGAATTATCCTGGATCATTGTATTGCTGAGAGTAGCTAAGAGTTTCACAGTTGATCATCATACAATGTTGTTATTAGTGTGTACAATATTCTCCTGGTTCTGCTTATTTCATTCTGTGTCAGTTTATGTAGACCTTTTCAGGTCTTTTTGAAATCATCCTGTTCATCATTTCTTATGGGACAATAATATTCTGTCAACATAATGTACCACAATTTGTTCTACCATTCGCCAATTGATGGACAGCCCTTCAATTTCCAATTCTTTGTCACCACGAAAAAGTTGCTTTAAATATTTTTGTTCAACTAGGCCCTTTCTAATTTCACTAATTTTGAGTTGACTGCATCAGATAATTCAATGCACTCTTTGGGACTTGCTGAAGGAAAATGATTACAAATGCTAACAAGCAGAAGCTTCCTTTTTATGGCTTAACAACAATACCAAGAACTGAGAAGGCAGATGGTTTGTTCACTCCTTAATTCATCGACCTTTTCTGGAGGGGGTCTTAAGAGCTAGGGGAATATTCCTTCCATCCTCTAGTTGCTACCTTTAGAAATGTGTCTAGATTCCAGAAGCTTCCTTGTGGTTCTAGAAAGTGACAACATCCTCAGGATGCAGGATCCTCAGAGCCTATAGAAACCAAATTTCTCATCTAGCATATTAAAAACCCACATATGGGAGAGGCAATGACTGGCCCATGGTCACTAGATTCCAAGTGTACAAGATAGGATCATTCACAAATTAAGGCAATCAATAATCATAGGAGGGGTCTCCTATGATTCAGCAGCTACAGAATACTTCCCTGGGTATCTAGACACCTATGTACCAACAGGACCTTGGGGATCACAAAAGTCATAGGACAGTGATGATGAGCTTTTTTGAGACTGAGTGCCCAAACTCCAAACTACCTGGAGAGGTAGAGGATAGTAGCCCCATGCTGCATCCTTCTGGCTTCCTAGTGATGAACTCTGGAGAACTCTGTGCTGGAGCAACAGTGGTTGTACCTACATAGAGCGCTCTGAATGCCCCCTATGGCATGCCTGTCATAGGTTTGCTAACACAACAATAGGATGTTAGAGTTGGAAGAACCCTTAGAAATTACTACAATTTCCTCATTAACCAAGGGAGAAACTGAGACACACTGTGAACTAGACTTAGACCTCCCATCTACTGACTTCATTGTACCAACTGCCTCTTCTGCTCTATTTTGTATCCAAAATTACTTTATTGCAGCAACTTCTGCTATTGCTGTTACTGCTGCTGCTGGGCCTGATTTAATTTATTCATGCACATTGGGCTTGATCCTAATAATATGCTACATCTCATTAATGGAAAATGAAAAAAACCACAATGTTTTCAATTGCCAAGAGGATCATTAGGATGAACAGCTGAGAATGCATCTGATTGCTGAGCAGGGAATTACTCCAACAGTGGCATATTTTTGACAATGGGAGAATGAGGGCTTGCAGGGCACCCTTCTTCTAGCAAGGATGGAACACTAGCTGTCAGAGAATATGACCTACCGTGTAAGATGTGGAGAAAATGTCTCTTACCTCCTACCACACCAACATTCCTTTACTGGAGAATCCTTTATTCAGAATTGGGGGAAACTTGGGAGCCATGGTTGATGAATGGTTATAGGTGGTTAAGAATTACCTTTGATGGACTTGTCTGATGTGGCAGGTGTCACATATTGATGAAGCATAGGGAGCTGCTTCCAGGAGTCCATCCAATTCTCATTTTAGTCATTTTTCTGTTCTTCACATCTCATTTAAGTAACTAATTCAGGCAAACACAAAATATCCTACTTTCTTTTTAGCATCTAATTGCCCCACCACTTCACTAAGGAAGGAGGCTTGCAACCAAATGCAAATGATATCCAAGATCTTACTGAGTTATATAATCTGGGGAAGCCTTGTGGGATGGAGTAGGATGGTGGAAGATTGTCTTTTGTCTTCCAGAAGGAGGGGATTGAGGCGAAAGCAAAGAATCAACACTGCTATAAGATTTTATCAGTGGTGAACACACTCACTTTAGAATTATTAGACTGGGCCCCAGAGAGTGGAACCACAAGAGATGAGCTGGAGCTGAAGAGACATATGTCGGCTTGAGATCAGGCTAAGCCTCCCACCTAACTATTAGAGGCACCCTGCCTTGAATTTCATTGGGCAGGGTAGGACCTTTCCTTTTGAAGTAGAATCTTCTACTTCAAGTTATTCATTTCTTTTTAAATAGAGATGATCCCAAATAACATGAGAGAGATTTGAATGAATGAATGGCTTGCTCAATGATGAGGACATGCCAGCTGATATAGAGAAATGAGTAAATCTTTGAATCTTTAGGTTGAAAGGGGGAAGAAAGGTGACAGTAGGTATTAGGAGGAGCAATGAATGGGGATGGCTGAATGTAGGGAAGGAAAGAATGAGGTTGTATATTGGATGGTGAGGAATAGGTGGGGCATCCAGGAGAGGCAGCTTAAAACAGACTAGAGGCTGAGGTTAGAGACAGAGGACACTGGGGGAGTAGGTTGAACTCTTCAAGGCAGGAAAGGTATCCTTGTGGACACAAGGGAGTTGGGCCAGTCAGAAGTGTTTAAATCTGCCTTGAGGGCTTTCTCTTGTCAGTTTCTAAAGTCCCTTGAGGGAGGAGTCGAAAGGCTCCTCCCTGTCAGTGAAACTGATGGCAGCAGGAGGAAGTCTCGGGTAAGGACATCCTGCCAAGATGGATGCCCACAGTTCCCTCAAAAAAAAATAATTCCTTCCCTCTTCAACCCCTGCTTAAATTTTTGACACAATGATTCACCAGAGGGTTTGAGTAGGTAACAAAGGGGGTTTATTAATTTTAGGATTGATCAGAAAGGAGAGAGGGGTTTAGGGTTTGTAATAGCTGCTAGGGAGAAACTGACGCTGGGGGAAGGATCAGGAGAGGGTTAGACTGAGAGAGTGCCTGCTCTCCCAGTCAGGAAGATTTGGTTGCCTTAAAGTAAAGTATATACTAGATCAATAAAATAAGGAATAAGTTGATTTAAAAGTGTCCTACTTACCTACAGAACACTAAACCCACAAAGTCTAATTACCAAACCCACAACCACCCTTCCTCCCAGAGCCCAAAGGAAAATTCAAGAAAGATAGACAGGGATATGTTATGGAGAGGTCAGGGAGAGGTCCAGAGAAATCAGATAAGTTCAAATTGTCCAGAGACAAAACACAGGCCAAGCCAAGCCGAAAGCCAAAAGCAGAGCCTCAGTTGGAACATCAGCTCTCTTCAAGCCTCAAGTTCCAACTGACTTTCTCTGAAGATTCAGAGGCTTAACTGCCAGGGGTGTTTACAGTTGACTCTTGCCAGAGCAAAAACCTCTGTTGTATCCTTGCATTACACAGCTTGTTATTGTAACTCAAAACAAGGGATTATGGGGAGGTTCATCCTATGAGGCACTTTACCACCTGTTCCATTAACATTATTTACATAGAAGAAAAAGGTAGAAAGACCACTAGAAAGCCTTGGTGTTTACTCCAAGGTTTTATGTTGCTCAAATGCTGTGTGGCAAGGGCAGATAGGTGGCTCAGTGGACCAAGAGCCAAGCCTAGCAATGGGAGATCCTGTGTTGAAATATGACCTCAGATACTTCCTTGATGTATGATCATGAGTTAAGTCACTTTGCTCCATTGCTTAGCCCTTACCACTCTTTTGCTTTAGAATCAATACACAGTATTGATACTAAGATGGAAAATAAGGATTTTTTTTAAACTGTGGGGTGATGGGACAGCCACAACCTGTCTAGGTCTTAGTTGTTTCCTTGTTAAAAGGAAATGGTTAAAACAAAGGAAATGGTAAATCCAGCACCACCTCTTCAACTGCTTGCTTGTCAAGAGTGTAGCAGAAAGCACTGTATCAGTCTGACAGCCCCAGGCCCTCCTTTCCTGGCAGCAGCTCAGGTCATAGAATTTTTGCACTTTTTAAAAATAGAGAATTGTGCTGTAAGATGTGTGTGTGTGTGTGTGTGTGTGCTTTTTCATTCTAAGTTACTTTGGGGTACGTGTGTGTGTGTGTGTGTGTGTGTGTGTGTGTGTTTGGACCATGAAATAACCATTCAAAGTCTGGGAATATAGCACACATACACTCTAGGACCAGACTGAAAAGAATATACCCTTCCTTTGATTCTTTTTTTGTTTTGTTTTAAAACCCTTACCCTCTGTCTTGGACTCAATACTATGTATTGACTCCAAGGCAGAAGAGTGGTAAGGGCTAGGCAATAGGGGTTAAGTGACATGCCCAGGGTCACACAGCTAGGAAGTGTCTGAGGCCATATTTCAACCTAGGACCTCCTGTCTCTAGGCCTGATTCTCAATTCACTGAGCCACCCAGCTGCCCCCCTTTGATCCTTTCAAACTGTACAGTCACCAGATCTTCTGGCTTTTACCTAAATACTTCCCAGTGACTTGCTTTGGACCTCCAAGCATCAAGCCCCTGGTCACTGGAGGGGGTGGGAAGAAAGGTTCAGCTTTGGAACCCTGGCCCTATAGCACAAAGGTCTTAATTATAATGAATATGAATGTGTAATATCTAGGTAGTTCCAGACCAGTGTTTCACAACCCAATCAGCTATCCTCCTGGGTCATCTCAATACCTTCACTCCTGTCTGTTTTTCTAGAAGCAGTAATCAAATGAACAATATTATTTGTCACCTGAAAAAACAACAACATGATAACTGTCTGCCTTCTTCCACTCACAATGCCAGAGACTTCCCAGAAGAAAATTCCCTTCCCAGGCTACCATTTCCCAAATGAGTTGAGCACCCTTGTTAGACTGTACATTCCCCAAGTGCATGGATTTTCTCATGTTTATATTTGTATTCCTAGTGCTAAATAGCTAAATGCTAAATGCTAGGTATATAAAAAGTGTTTTATTTTTTCTTTTATTTACTTAATCACTCCTTCAGTTGTTAGTTCTTTAGTCATTAAAACTGCTGATCAGAGCCATAGCAGTGATGAAGCAATTAAGACTGATGCAGAGTAGAAAGTTGAAAGGATGCCTCTTGCATCATCCTAAGACATCCAGGGCCATCCTCATCCCATCCTTGCCTTTGTCATGGAACAGTCTTTCTCCCCAGGGACTGCTGCCCCCATTTTCTTTCCAGCTCTACTATCTTCTTCAGCTGCCTGGAAACCCTGTCCCTAGGTACATCTTCCACAGCCTGACAGCCACCACAATTATAAGCAACCCACAAGCCCCACCCCACCCCACCCTCACTTGCCCAGTTGCAAACTTTGCTAGTTAAATTGACAGTGTTTCTTCTCTACTTAGAATTCATTATTTAAACTAGATTTGTGGATGTTTGCTTTCTTGTCTTGTCAAATTCCCTCATGCTACCCAATTACATATAATGGGAACCTTTAAATTTTTTTGTAGTGTAAGGAGGGGAAATCTCCAAATATAAATAGATCCTAATTATTTTTCCAGCTGAACACACAGAGACAGCCAAGCAGGCAGCTTCCCTTTGAGGGGTTATGGGTTATCTTCCATGACAAAATTTCCCTCACCAAACCCCAGGATCATATTTTTGAACCCCAGAGTTAGGCAGACAGCTTTCAAAGACTGGATTCAAAGTAAACCCAGTGAAAAAATTAAAAAGCTCATAAGAATCCTCTTGGCTTGTCTAAACAAAGACACTCATCTCTTCTCTCTGGCTTTTTAGGACATCAGGGAAGATGTTATCATGGAAAGTGATTGTCTGGGACATTGGAAAGGACAGTTATAGCCATAAGTCCCCCATCTTCTGACTTCATCATGAGCTCATGAATGCCCTACTCTTCCAATTTGTAAAACAAAAGGATCAGACTCTTTGGACTTCAAGATTGTTTCTTTACATCTCTTCTGGGGTTTTTGTCCATTGTCCTTAGCTACCTGATTTGCAAATCTTTTTGTCTTGGCTATTAACTTCAGCACCATCAATGCAGATGACACAGCATCACTACCTGGTCAATGAAGAATTTACACAAAAGTAAATGACAAAGGAAAAAAAAAAGGATGAGGCCCTGGAGCTCTTAAGATTATTTCAAAGTGAAATTTCTAGGACACCTTAGCCTAGAGGAACCACAATATGGATATTACTCACTGACAGGAGGGATTTTTCTTACAGACTTAGTGTCACATAAACATGATCCCAAATATCCCACAGATATGAGGGTTGAAAATCAAGCCAAATGGGGTATCTCTTTATGACTACGTTAATCTATCCATACAGCTATATTTCCAAAGAAGATCTTGCCCATTTCTCAATATTATTATCCTTAATATTGTTATTTTTCCCCAAACCCACACCTCCTTCATAAATTCCCATTTTCTCTTAGTGGCATCACCATTGTTCTAAGTCAACCAGGATTACATTTTCACAGTCACCACTAATACTTATCTTGCCAAATTCAAGCTATTGTGGTCATATTAATTCAAATTCTGCAGTATCTCTCATATCCATCCTCTATATCCTCTCTTATGGCTAGCATCTTCCTTCAGGTCCTCATGATCTTTCACCTGGACTACTGCAATGACCTCCTAATTAACCTGTATACATTGGGGAAGAAAATAAATGGAGTTTTAGAGAACTCTGGATTAAGAATACATGTGGGGGATTTAATGGAAAAAAAGAGGACAAAACAAGGCCAAAGAATAAATTAGTGTAGCAGAAATTTAGTTTAGATTGATTGTTTTCAGAAAAGACTGGCTGAGAAATCCATGAGGCAAGAGGGAGGGGCAAAAGCAGTAATGAGACACTCTGCTCTGGTGGGTATTGGGCTCATCTAAGGGAAGGAAAAAATCAGGACCTTAAAAGCTGGAGTGCCTGCTTAGACACAAGGCAATCACTTAATTGTTTTGTTTTCCTATGTGACAATTATTAAATACAGCAGTCCTTTATATCAGAGATATTAAAGGTTATTAGGAAACACACACACATATATGTTTATGTCTTCTACCATCCTTTAATAATGCAATAATTATGTTAGGGATGATATAGAATCAATTGTAGATGATATGAATACATATCATCAATAATTAAGTGACTGTGTACACATATAAACATACATACCTAAACACAAATAGCAAACAGTCCATGACCTCAAAGAGCTTATATTTTGCTGAAGTGTCACAAAAAATATATGCTGACATTTAGCTGAAGGAAAATTGAGCTCCCAGTCAAATATTCTTTCCTTTAAGATAACTTGTTCTTATCTACATTAGTGACATTTATCTAACCAATTAATAAATCAATAAATATTCACTAAGGACATATTACATGTCAGGGACAGTGCAAAGCACTGAGGATACAAAAAGAGGCAAAGAGAGTCTCTGCCCTCAAGGAGCTTACAGCCTAATGGGGGGATGATAAACAAACACTAATATACAGAAAACAAGATATAAGTAGAAGCAGGATAAATAGGAAAAATGAACAGAAGGAAAGCCCTAGAATTAAGAAGGGTTGGAGAAAGATTCCTATAAAAAATAGGATTGACTTAAAGGAAATCTAGCCCCATATACAGCACTTTGAAGAAAGCAAATCACTTCTATTTTATTGTTTGGTCTTACTTAATACTAACAAGCACTCTGTGAAAGGCAATATTATTATCATATGCACTTTACAGAAGAGCAAACTAAGACTGAGAGAGGTAGTAATTAGGTGGATGCAGGAGTCCAATAGCCAATAAATATCTAAGGCAGGAATTTATTATTTTTTAAAATTTATTTATTTGTTTTCTTAATTTTTATTTTGAATATTTTCCCATAGTTACATATTTCATGTTCTTTCCCTCTCCAGCAGACCCCCTTAACCTCCCTTAGTCGACGCACAATTCCACTGGGTTTTACATGTATAATTGATCAAGACCCAATTCCATATTATTGATAGTTGACTAGAGTTACCATTTAGTGTCTGCATCCCCAAAAATATCCCCATCAGCCCATGTGTTCAAGCAGTTGTTCTTCTTCTGTGTTTCTCCTCCCACAGTTCTTCCTCTGAATGTGGCTAGTTTTCTTTCTCTTAAATCCCTCAGTCTAAGGCAGGAATTTAACTTGGGTCTTTCTTCAAATCCTGAGTTCTACCCATTCTGCCAGGCTGTATTCCAAGTAACTAAAATGACATAATTTATGTATAGTAAAGTAAGATATAATACATTCTATGCTCTTTCCTCCTATTGCTTGTTTTATTTATTCACAGGAAAATCTAAAAGCAGACTAAGTTCATGTTTTCTTTAATGTAGAATCCTTGATTAGGAAGGGTGTCTCCTTCACATTCTCCCAGACATAAGCAACCAAAATGTTGAAGAGTTCTTGGCTCTGTAACTTCTGACCTTAATGGAGAGAGTTACATCTTACCCTTGCTGTGCATCAGGAACAATTCCAAACCAGTTTATACAGAGGTTTAGTCCTCATCTCCTTGGACTTGCAGTATAGGTATAGAATGTTCACTCACCAGATAAGCAAGTATCAGAAAAATGACAAATTATTTTCCCTTTCAAGTATTAATTAGGCATCTCCTAGATAGGAAACACTCTCATGGGAATTGGAGATATAAAAATCATACTTTCATAGTGAAAGCATTACAGAGATCTCACAGATCATTAAATCCAATATAGAATTCAAATCTCCCCCCCCCCCAAAAAAAATATGAGCAACTGAAATCAGAACTGAATGGGAGAGTAATAGCAATGTGAGCCGAGAAAAGTGGTCTGCTTGAGAGGGATGGAGCAGAAGTAGAAATGAGGGAATTTGGGAACTAATTGATGCTGACGAGTAAACAAGAGGGAGATGTAAAAAATGACAGGATTTTCAACCTAAGTTACCATCTTCCAACCTAAGGAAGATAGTGCTGCCTTCAAAAGAAATAATTGTATTCAGGAGAGCGGAGAATTGGGAGAGGGTGTAAGATAATAAGTTCTTTCTGGGAAATGTTGGGTTTGAGATGACTTTGGGGCATCCAAGTGGCATTATGCTCAAGGCAGTTGATGATTCAAGACTGGTGCTCCAGAGAGGGATTAGGGCTAGAAATACAGAACTGAGAGTCATCTGGGTAGAGATGATAATTGAACCCATGGGATCTGTTGAGATAACTGAGAGAAATACTTAATGATCATTCTCTCATACAAAGTCTACTCATTTTCCATTCTTTCTCTGATATGGGATGCATTTGGGTAGTTTCAAGCTCAAATGGGAAGAAGAAGGTCAGAAGTGGAGAGGGAAGAGGGAGGTCCATAAGGGGCCTGTATTTCTCCTCTGTAAAATGAAAGGGTTGCTCTAACTGATCTACATTTTAACTCTGATGATCTGGTGATTCTGATAGTTCCAAATAATCCTAGCTATAGATAAATCTGTTGTGTCTCTGACCTTGGTTTTCTCTTTTCTCAGTAAGCTAAACATTGTAGATGGATCCAGTTTAGTAGCTCAGGCAATGATTCAGAATGCCAGATCACTTTAACAAGAAGGAACTTCAGGTTTCTGAATAGTCTAGCTTGAGTAGGGCCTCAGGGAGGTTAAAGAAATCAGAAGCGATTGAACTATTTGATCTCTGGGATTTTGCATGCATCGATATTACTGCTACATATAGCAGAAAAGGAATAGATGTTAAAGCTAGCTGGCCTGAGTTGAAACTCCTGTCCTTGAGTCCTTGAGCAAAACACTTAACCTTTCTGATCTTCAGTTTCTTCATTGTAAAAAGAGATTTAAACTAGATGGTTCTCATGTCCCTTCCATTCACACCATGTGTGACAATGAGGAGCAAAACATCTTTTCTTGAACACAATTGTGCATCATGTATTAAGACCCCCTATTAGTATTTAAATATCTTGAGGTCAGAGATATTTTCCTGTGTCCCTCTGACAGCTAGCACAGTACCCACAACATAGCATGTGTTTTGAATATTTAATTGCTACTTCTAAGATCACCCTCCACCACTATCTCTCAATAACCTCTCTTCCTTTGAGTTCACTCTATGTTTACTACTCAATTAGAATTCTAGCTTTTGTAGAGGGCACTTCCCTTCTTTCCTCAGTGTATTCCATAGCTGGATCAAAGTCTTAATCTTTCTCTCCAATGTCTACCCTCATACTAGGGGATTCCAAAACACATATGGCTAGTGCCTTAAAAAGTCTTACTTTCTAGTTTTCAACTGGGAAGTTCTTCATTTCCCATGACCTTCTTCTCTCTATCTCAGCTACTCACATAGATACATTGCCTTGATTTTTCCATTACTCACAAATATATCACTTCCATGTTCATGACCTCTAAAATTACCTCTTCTGATGATGTTAATGTACTTCTTCATATCTTCGCTGGGATCTCCTTATTTCTTTCCCTCTACTGTTTTCTTCTCTTGAATCTGTTTCAACTTGCTCTATTGCCAGTCCTGCCCTAGGAAACATCTGCTCTGGATTACTCTCATTTTTCATTGCCTTCCATCTACACATATGATGCCAAATGATACCAGGCAGAATTACAAATAGATACTGATTGGCCCTATTACCAATTGATATGAATAATGTAAACTGGGCCCTTGTTGCAAGAAGCAGTCCTTTCCCACCTCCTTCATAGTCTCACAAAGCTATCCATTGGAGCAGCTTTGCTAAATCATTGTATTCTTTCTCAAAACTCCCATATCTCCCCTTGCCCTCATCCTCTAAACCAGGGGTCGGCAATGTATGGCTTTCGAGCCATATCTGGCACTTTTGAGGGCCAGATATGGCTCTTTCTGAAGGAGCCATAAATTCAATTTTTTTCCAGGCGCTGTTACAGGAGCGGCACTGTGAGCACTGTACGGCTCTCACGAAATTACATTTTTAAAAAATGTGGCATTTATGGCTCTCATGGCCAAAAATGTTGCCAACCCCTGTTTTAAACTAACTAAAATGCTTCATATTTCACTGAAAAAGTGGAGGTCCTTAACAGCTAATCCTTCTTTGGTTCTCCTCTTCCTCTCTCAGACCTTCAGCTAAATATCTCAGTTAATTCTCCTGTTTCACACAAAAGGTGGCCCTTCCACTTGCCAAAAGCCATTACATGCACAAGTGAACTCATTCCATCCCCTCCTCTCCAGCAGATTTCCTCTTCTATTGTTCCTTTTGTCTCAGTAATTTGTATTTATTCCATTTACTGACTGCTACCTTATTGTTTACAAATATGTTCATTTCTCCCCAATCCCCCCCCCCCAAATTCACTTCATCCCCTTGTCCCCAGTAGGTATGAACCCATCATTTCTCCCTTCCCTAGGCAAATTCCTTGAGAAGGCCATATCCAATAGGTGCTTCTACTTCCTTTATTTCCTTTCTTCTAAATTCCCCACTGTTTGGAGTAGACCCATGCCCCCACCCAATTCACTGCCTGGTTTGAAGCCTGTATGTTAACCTCTACCTGGTTTAGCCTGCCTTCTGAGACAGTTCATCAGCATGTGGCCACTCTACTTACTGCTGCTTTTTGGAGCCACAGGTGAGCACTGGAGGACAAGTGGACACCAAAAGAGGAAAGCAACCTGCTAAATGAAACTTCTTAAAGTTAGTGCCTTCCCTCTGCGGAGTAGGTCCTATTTTTCCAGTATACATCTCATTTGCATATCATTATTTGCATGACATCCCTCTCTTCTGACTGTAAACTCCTTGACAAAGAGTGTCATTTGCCTTTTTTTTTATCCTCAGACCTTTGCATAGTGCCTGGAATAGAGGAGATGATTAATAAACATTTACTGACTGACTAAGTGATTAATTACTGGTTTCTTGCCGAAGCTGTGATCATCCTTGGAAAGCAGACTGATTGGTAGGCATCAAGTGGAAATTTGGGGTGGAGGCGATGAGATCATCTTTCCTGTATTTGGAATTTTCCATAATGTCACCATTAAAAACACATTCTCCTTCCAAAGCAATTTATTAGCCTTTGCCTGGGCCTTTGAATGAGCTGTCCTCGTCCATATTGCTGCATACATCTGCTAAACTGTGAAAATAGTGTTTAAGCAAGATTTCCACCTCTCACTGGGCTAGAGATGCTAATTACTGTACTTTCTTTTCCCCAATGTTCCCATGTATTAAAGCTTTAGCAGTTCCAAAAATAAGATAAATTTTTAAAAATCAGGCTTGGGAGGCTGAAACCTAGCCCAGATCTGGGGTGCATTACTGAAGGGTCTAGTAGTTGCTTAAGTCCTCATGTTTTTGGGTTCAGGTTTATTGTGAATGACCTATAGAGGCTGGAAAGGTGAAACAGAGCCACGGGCCTTGGTTGGTCTCTAAGGGACTTCTCTAATAGTAAGGCATGATCACCAACATCCCCCGCAGCCAGCATTGTACCTACTATGTGCCAGGCATAGTGCTAACTGCTGCTGATGGGCAATAAGTAGTTGGAAGTGTGAGATATGAGATGTTAAGCCTGGATAATTACACCCTGCACATTACAAATAAAACAAAATAAAACAAAGCTCTCCTCTCCCCACAGAATTGCACTGTCACATTTCTAGGCAGTGTTCTGTCAAGGAAAAAGCTTTGTGGCCTTAATTTTTTTTGTTGTTTCTCACAATCAAATAAATAAAGGATGAAGATAAAATAGTTCATTTCAAGAAGAAGGATGCAGCAGAATAGAGGGAGAATAATAACTTTAATTACTAAAATATATTTTGTATAATACATATAACTTTTATAACTGTATATAGCACAGACAACATCAATGGAGATCAAATGAGTGGGCCAAGTGGGAAAACATTTTCTTCAAATATAACTGATCCTATTTATGATATATGAGGAGTCAACATGAGTCTGTGATGCAAAAGAACATGCCCCAATAGCTCAGTGTTTAAATTATCGGAGCAATTAAAAAAAAAAGAATAATGACCAATTTGGAAGACCACAGTGCTGTAAAAGAAACAATGAACAGATTAATTAAAAAAACATGGAAAGACCTACATGAAGTTATGGAGATTGAATTGAGAGAAGCAAGGGAACATTATATACAGCAACAGAAATACTTTTTAAAGAATGCTGTGTATGTTCACCTCCAGAGAAAGAATTGATGACTACAAATAAGCAAGATATAATTTTATATGTGCATGTGTATTTTCTGTCAAATGATGTCTTCTCTAATATAAGAAGGGAAGGGAGGGAGTTACCTGTGTATTTTAATGTAACAAATAAAGAAATAAAATGAAATAAATAAATAAATATTATGGTTAAAAAAAGAAAAATCATGAATTACAAGTAGTCATGTGGAAAGATGCTTCATATTACAAATAACAAGAAAAATATAACTTTAAATTATTTGAGATTAAACCTCCCAGCTTATTAATGAGCAAGTATAATATATCATATTAATTTTCTAATATAAGATAATGTATTAAGGATACCTTTTATATGTATATGAAAGGTATCCTTATGCTGGAAGGAATGTCAGAAACTTAAAACATTAATAACTTGCTTTCTACAAATTGGATCATCCATTTTAGATATCTATTTGGAATTATATGAAAAATATGGCTGAAATGTTTTTGGTCTTTCACCCTCTAGTCCCAGTTCTAGACAATATCTACTACAAAGATGTTGAAGAGAGAAATAAAAGCTAATTGCATGATAAGAATATTACAGCAGCACTCTCTGTGTTGGGATTGGGAATCGGGGAAATATATCTACATTTATTAAACCTAAGTTTTTTAAGAATGTGATAGGTTGATATTGCTTGGCAAGAAATGAACAAATAAGAGGAATCTGAAAAACATGTCAAATGTTTGTATAAACTGAAGCAAAGTACCATCAGCAGACTCAAAGGAAAAATATGCCCTGTAGCCTTAATAGTATAAATCCACAGTGAAAGATATTAAAATCTGAGTATCTGAAAAGTCAATGATGGTCCTTCAAAGAGAGGATAAAATTGACATTTTTGAAAAGAGTAGACAAGACTTATAGGACAGGATGTTGCATATATTGTTCTATGTATTAATTTTTTTTGGAGTTATTATTTGAACTTTGGAATCTATGAAAGGAGCAATTAGGCTCTAACATGTCCCTGTGCTCAGCTTGCTATACTAGACTATGGCGAGTTTTGCCTTGGGTAAAGTCAAGGACAGTATGCATATGGGTGAGTATGCATATATGTGTGCATGTATAACACACTATCCTGTATTTAAGTTGGCTCATATTTGGCCAGAGTTGTGTTTCTGTGGCTCAGAGGAAGGAAGAATATGCATCTCTAGCCTGTTGTCCCTCTACCCTTCTCCAAGGGAAACTTTTATTCCTTCTCAGAGAGGAAACAAGAAATTGGGTCTAGAAGTCACTCTGCTCTCCTCAAAGAGAGATTACCAAGCTAGAACTAAGTTTGTTTCCTGCCTTAAATATGATTTGTCTAAAGGATATTACCAGGTTCAGTCTAATTTCTCATTGTTTTGTCTCATTATTGGTTGCAAAGGAGACCTCAATTTATATTCAAGATTAGACTTCTTCCCCCACCAAATAAAAGTTCCATATAAACATACATAGGGATTAGAAAGGAACTCATTTATCCAAATCATACCAAACAGAGATCAGAAATTGTATACATAAGGGACTAAATACCAGAAAATACAAATTGAAGATCTTCACTGTTTGGGAGTGAGAGCTCAACCAAGAGAGATTGTCCTTGATCTCACCAAGGGGAAATAGCCTGTAGTCTAATGTTTCTTAGTTGTTTGTACTGTCCTTTGTACCCAAAGAGGACTAAAATGACATCACTATTGATGATTTTTTTGCATGGCACACAAGTTGAGTGAGGCAGAATTGCATAACATCATCAGTCTCACTCTCTTTAAGAATCATCAAAGTCCAGTGACAACACAAGAGTCAAGATGACTGGCAGTGGTCTGGGATGCAGTGGATGTTCTCTGCACCTTTAATATCCAAGTACTCCACAATTCCCACTTTCTACTTTTAATACTTTCATGACCATTGGAAAAATTGTTCTTGTCTGCCCCTTCTGCCAGGGCAAGTTTTCATGTATCTGGGGTAGACAGTCTCCCCACCCCTATCAATTTGCCAATAAATTTGAGGTCTGTTGTTTACCTTCAACCTAGTTTAGCTCATCTACTTGATGGTTTACTGGAGTATGACTACTGAACATGCTTCAGCTACAAGTGAGAAGTAGGTAGGCAAGAAAGGAAGAAAGCAGCCTTCAAAGGGCCCAGAAAGTCTTCACAACAGAGGTCCTAGTCCTCCTTGAATAGCCTATTCAGACACACACACACACACACACACACACACACACACACACAAACACACACATCTATATCAAGCTGAGTACAGGGACATGATGGAGACTTCTGTTCCTCTCATGGCTTCCCCAAAATCTTTTATTTCAACAATTTGAAGGGAGATTGACATCTTCCATCTTCCTTTTTGAAGCTGGAAGTCAGAGAAGCATCCAACACAACTTACAGCTCAAAGAAGACCTTAAGCTTGGGAAGTCTGGAAGGGGGACTGGTTAAGAATGGAACCTTCCTTTCCAACTCCACCAACTATCCCCTTACCCTGTATAGGGCAGTATTCATCTCAGCCAATAAGAAGAAAGACTTTTATCCCTTGATTATATACACACACATGCATATGTATGTGTATGTACACATTTAGGACTTTTTGTACGTATGTATACACACTTATATAAAATCACATGAAAATATTTAATTTGCATTTTAAATGACCATAATCTAAACATAAAATATTTATCATTTTTAATAGAAGTCATCTCACCTTCACATGTCTTTGTTTTACTGTTTTGCATAATTAGGATTTTACTATTGTTCTAATAATATTAGTCTGAAAGACGGAGAAAACCATGGAACTTTTCTATTCAGGATATGGGTAGGGAAGATGCATAGAATCTATTTCTATGCTGTGAGGTCATTTCTGGCTGAGCTGGACCTTTAGTTTCATAATACAAGTGAAAAGCAGGATTGTTGTGAGAGTAAAATGAGATAATATTCATCAAGTGCTTTGCACAGTGTCTGACACATAGTAGGTGCAATACAAATATGTCTGTGATATGGATAGTCCTCTCACTGCCTTCGACTAACAGATTGTGCTTGCATACTAGTCACAAGGAATGGAAGCATACAATCACAAAGCTGACTCTTGCTTCCTCACTTGCCACTCCATTTAATTCCAATAAAGTTGATGATGATTGTATCAACTTATCAGTTTTAGAACCTCTGCACATGGCAGTAGATATTAGATTTTTAGAAATTATTTTTATGAAGATAGAGAAGAAAGCAATGCTCATTTTAATCCTGATCTATCTTTAATTTTGTAGATAACATAAATTTCACCTCAATTAAATGCTGCAGTGAACTAACTCTCTCTCTCTCTCTCTCTCTCTCTCTCTCTCACACACACACACACACACACACACACACACACACCTCTCACATATAACCATGTGCAGTTATGCCATCAATAGAAGAACACTTTGGAGATAGTTTTAATTTGCCAACTTTCCTTATTGCCTAAAGGACTTGCTTTCCCCCAGAGCTCTGCTTTTTCAGTTATTTTCTTGTTGAGCCACTGCTTGTGAATTCCAGCAGAGAATTCTCATTTTGGTGGAGTTACTTGGCTTTCATGTGTGTCCACAAAGTAAACATTTCAGAACTGTGATGAGTTAGTCTTCAGTGCAGGGTCTGGAAAATCAGACTTAAGGCCAGAGAAACAAATGAGGGGTTGGTTTAGGGGAATTGTTTCAATCAATAGAAATCTTTTAATATTTATTGTTTGTTTTTTAAAGAGCTTAAAGGGGGAGATATTATTATTTCCCTAATTTTTCAGAGGGGGATGGGATAAGGGGTTTGGCAGTGAACCCAAACTAATATCCTGCAGGATGATGATGATGATCATGATGATGACGATGATGATAATGATAATAGCAAGCATTTTTATAAAGCTTTCAAGATTACAAACCATTTTATAAATATCATTTTACCTTCACAACAGAACTCTGTGATATGTTCTATCATTTTCATTTTATAAATGAGAAAACTAAGACCAACAGAGATAAAGTGGCTTTCCAAGTACACACAGGTAATAAGTATATGAGACTATGTTTCAACTCAGAACTTCTTGAATCCAAATCCACTGTACCACCTAGATGTCTCTGGAGAGACATTTGATTTGATTCAATTAAATAGATGTCTATTAAACACTTTACTCTATGCGAGACCTTTGACTCATTGACTAATTATTAACTTGCGTTGTATCGTGTGATTAATCTGATTCAATTCATCTCTGAAAAATTGGTGCCAAAAGTCATTACTAATAGGTCACAGAGGATGACCTGAGTAGGGTACAAATAGTAGAGATATTCCAACACACTTCTCAGTTGGGAGGAGGGGTTTTCAAGATGCTCCATTTTTCAGGTGACAGTATAGAGTCCATTATGATCCAGAATATTGCAAGGTCTCATGAATGAAATCCAATATCATTAACAATTCAGTCCAGAAATACTAAATGGATAAAGAATTCCTTCTGTCAAGTCTCTTAAATGAAATAAGATAGTCATTTCATTTAGTATAATGGTGCATTTAGTGAGTACAACTGCTTAATATGGTCAATGAACTGGACTAACAATTCAATAGGAAGAGTATGGGAGACTGAATTTAAGTTGGATTTACATATGCTTTCAATCATTTCTAAATTTTTTCCTTTTCTTTTACTATATTTTTTGGGTTGGCCTTGTTCTTGCTGGCTCCATCATCTCATCCCCCTCCATCCCCTTTTCTTATTTTTTAGCTTTTTCCCATTAGGATTTTATTTATTAATTCCTCTTCTAAAAAATTTTTTTTCAGAATTAATGTTTTTTCCCCTTGTTGTTGTTGTTGTTTTTCCTAGTTTGGCAGATTGACCCTTCTCTCCTCCCCTTTAGCTAGTCTCATTCATTAGATTTTATCAATTTTATTTTTCTGCTCTCTTCTGAAAATATTTTTTCATTCATGTCATTATCCAGATTTTTTTCTTCTTACTCTAGACCCTAATTGTATGATTCATGATGGCTATAAACATCTTTTTTTTTTGTCTGTCTATGTATCTATGTATCTATCTGTGTGTCTCTCTCTTTAAATATATATATATATGCATGTATGTATGTATGTATATTCCTCCTGAAATCAAATATTACAATATCTCAAATCCAGGCACTGCCCTCCCACACTGTCAGAGTCTCCCAAGTACTAAGCTGTACCTGGCAACATATATATATATTTATATGTATATATACATATATGTATGCATATATGTATATACACACACACATATATATATACATACATATATGTGTGTGTCTCATTATCTATATGTAAATCCCTGGACAGTATACTAACATGGTAAGTGAACTTAGTCACCTCCCCCATCTTTGCAATCTATTGTAAAACTTCTTTTGTGTTTCTTTCACGTGAAACATTTTCCCCATTCTACCTCTCCCTTCTTCCAATGCAGTCCTCTTTCTCTCCTTTTATTTAAATTTATTTTTCTAGATATCATCCCATCACATTTGACTCACACACATGCCTTCTGGTTGTATACTCTTTCTTATTGTTCAGTAATGATAAAGTTTTTAGGAGTTACAAGTATCATCTTTCCATGTAGG
The DNA here is from genome assembly GCF_016433145.1 of Gracilinanus agilis. Classification (NCBI taxonomy): domain Eukaryota; kingdom Metazoa; phylum Chordata; class Mammalia; order Didelphimorphia; family Didelphidae; genus Gracilinanus; species Gracilinanus agilis. The sequence goes on along the minus strand of NC_058132.1, from coordinate 643,654,005 downwards.
AATGTAAACAGTATAATCAAATTAAAACCCTTATTTCCCTTTCCTATTAACATTGTTTATGCTTCTCTTGAGTCCTGTATTTGAAAGATGGATTTTCAATTCAGCTCTAATCTTTTCATCAGGAATTCTTGAAAGTACTCTATGTCATTGAATATGTAATTTTTCCTATTGGATTATCTTTTGTTTTGCTGGATAAATGATTCTTGTTTGTATTCCTAACTCCTTTACCTTCTGAATTGTCATATTCTAAACTCTCCAGAAGTCACTAAATTCTATGTTATCCTGACTATGGCTCATTTCTATCCTGATAGGCAGATTATGGATTAGAGGTGAAGTGTGAGCCATACATTTTCAGATATGGACAATAAGTTTTGTTTGATTCCATTTACTTGTTACAAGACAAAGCTTTTATTTGGGAAGAGTGGGAGTTTAATGTGGACAGTATTAGATGAGAGAGAGCAGGAGATAGATAGATAGATAGATAGATAGATAGATAGATAGATAGATAGATAGATAGATAGATAGAGATAGAAAGAGAGAGAGATAGAAAGAGAGAGAGAGATCCATCCTTAGCTACTAACACATTATCTTTCACATAACAAAATAGACAGCTGTAGTCTCAACAGTAGAGAATGTGCTTTGGTTCTTTTGTTATCTTTTCCATGATGGACACAAGATGCCACTGACATACATTCACCTAATCTCCTGTAAGACTCACAAGTTATTTCACTGATTCGTTCCTTCAAAAATATTTATTGATCTGCTATGCATGCAATTCTATTATACAAAATATGAGATATTTACCCTTGCAAATTTTAAATAGGTTTTATTTGCATAACTACTAGCCCANCACTTACTGTATAGCTGGCACTGAGCAAAGCACTTGGGGTGCAAATAGAATAAAAAAGGACCAGTCCTTGCCCTCAGGGAGCTTCCATTCTAATGGAGGAAGATAACAGAGAGAGAGAGAGAGAGAGAGAGAAAGAGAGAGAGAGAGACAGAGAGAGAGAGAGAGAGAGAGAGAGAGAGATGGAAAGAAAGTTAAATCCATAGTAGTTGGTTTAGTAGTGATGAGGGGGGTAAAACTGCTTCATTCCTGGAGGACCAGAGAAAAGGAAATGATTATAAGAGAAGCCAGAGAAGCCAAAAAGGTGCTATAGAGCCACAATATTTGTAACATTGAGAAGAAAAGTTGCTTTGTGAATGTGCCAAGGTGTCAGTTGGATATGAAGAGGATTCTTGCTCAGTGAAGACTAAGTTGAGATTAGCTAGTATAAAATTATTGGGTATCAGGATAATTTCGAAACTCTTACAATAGTGAGAAGTAAAGTAGGTGGTGATGGGGAAGGCAGGTTTGAGGATCATAAAGGCATAAATAGTGAAAGGCTAAGGGGACAAAAGATGCAAGAGTGATGGTTGATGTCATTTTGAAATGCCTTTAACATAAAGAATTTGAGAGAAAGAAATAAAGTCTCAACAGAGTGAAGAAATGAGAGAATGAGACGGGATTTTGTTAGGAGAGTCCATTATAAAGGGAAACAAGCATTTTTTCTAGTCAAACCTCTTCTAACAGACAAATCTCTATTGTATAATATTAATGTTTCCTCCACTTTCTCAGAAGTGAATATGAATATTTCAAGAGACTCTCATTCTTGATTTTGAAGAGCATCTTCACAGAATTGAGCTCTTGAAACTTTCATTGCCCCTTCACATGGTTATTCTCTGTCATCATTATTTGTAGTAATACTAAAGCATTATGTGAGCTAGGGTCACATTACCTGGGCCAGAGAATGCATTTCTAGCACATTTCATGGAAGAACAATGGCCATAAAAATGGATTAGTATTAACAGTTTCATGGGCAGTTCCTAGAACACAATAGCCTCTTAATGAACACTTGTTGGATTGAAATGAATTGAATTGGTGTCACCTGTACTAGAGTAGAATGTATATGAGCTATGGAGTGAGGAAAATTGGATTTCCTGGGTTGGGTATTTTTGTCAGAGCCTAATTTGCATTGTGTGTTAAGTTTTTCATCCCACAAAATAGGATGCTGATGTCCAGAAAAGAGAAACAAGGACAGTAAAAGGCCGAAAGTTTGTGTTATATGAAAAATAGTTGAAGGAATTTGACATGTTTTCCTTAGTAAATAGAAGACTCTGCGTGCAAATGGTTATTGTTTAGTCATTTCAGTGATGTGCGATTCTCTGTGACTCCTGTTGTTATTTTCCTGACAAAGATACTAAAAAGGTTTGCTGTTTTCTTCTCCAGCTCATTTTTCAGATGAAGAAACCAAAACAAATTGGGTTAAGATTCACTGAGAGTCACACAACTGGTAAATGTCTGAGGTTAATTTTGAACTCATCTTTCTAAATCCATATCTGGCACTCTATTCCCTATGCTATTGAGCTGCTCAGTGCCAGCCAGCTGCCAAGTACCCCCTAGATACCCATGTAGTTAGCACAGTAGGTAGAGTGTTGGACATGGAGTCAGGAATATTTAGTTTCTTAAGTTCAAATCTGGCTTTAGACACTAACTGTGCAACACTGGGCAAATCACTTAACACCATTTACCTTAGTTTCTGAATTTTAAAAATGAACTGGAGAAAAAAAATGGCAATGTACTTCAGTATTTTTGCCAAGAAAATCCTAAATGGGACCATGAAGAGTCAGACATGACTAAAATGACTGAACAGCCAGAGTATATGATAGTTGTCATGAAATATTAAATGGCAGTCATATTACAGAAGGATTTTATGGCATGTTCCCTTGTTTGACATTTCTCTCTTTGACTCTAAAGGGTAGAATTCAGGCTGAGAGCAATCCCTCTAGATGTACTCTTCATTTTACCTCCTCCTGAAATCCCCAGCAGATTGCCCTCCCTAGTATTCCATTCTGTCTTTTTTTTTTACTTTTAATATTTATTTTTTAGAAAAATGTTCCATGGTTACATGATTCTTGTTTTTACTTTCCCCTTCACCACCACCCCCATATTCAATGCACATTTCCACTGGTTTTAACAAATGTGATCAATCAAGACATTTACATATTATTGATAGTTGCATTTGTGTGGTCCTTTCAGGTGTATATTGCCAGCCATGTCTGCATCAACCCATGTGTTCAAGGAGTTGTTTTTCTTCTCTGAATGTGAGTAGTGATCTTTACCATAAGTCCCTCAGAATTGTCCTTGGTCATTGCTTTGCTGCTAGTACAGAAGTCCATTATATTCGATTTTATCACAGTGTATCAGTCTCTGTGTACCATGTTCTTCTGGCTCTGCTCCTTTCACTCTGCATCAGTTCCTGGAGGTCTTTCCAGTTCACATGGAATTCCTTCAGTTTATTATTCCTCTGAGCCCAGTAGTATTCCATCACCAGCATATACCACAATTTGTTGAACCATTCCCCAATTGAAGGGCATACCCTCGTTTTCCAGGTTTTTGCCACCACAAATAGCACGGCTATAAATATTTTTGTACAAGTCTGTTTACCTATGATCTCTTTGGGGTACAAACCCAGCAAATGCTATAGCTGGATTGGAGGGCAGGCATTCCTTTAGAGCTCTCTGGGCATAGTTCCAAATTGCCATCCAGAATGGTTGGATCAGTTCACAGTTCCACCAGCAATGCATTAATGTCCCAATTTTGCCACATCCCCTTGAACATTCATTACTCTCTCCTCTCATTTTAGCCAATCTGCTAGGTGTGAGCTGGTACCTCAGAGTTGTTTTGATTTGCATTTCTCTAATTATTAGAGATTTAGAACACTTTCTTATGTGCTTATTGATAGTTTTGATTTCTTTATCTGAAAATTGCTTATTCATGACCCTTGTCCATTTATCAATTGGGGAATGGCTTGATTTTTTTATACAACTGATTTAGCTCCTTGTACATTTGAGTAATTAGACTTCTGTCAGAGTTTTTTGTTATAAAGATTTCTTCCCAGTTTGTTGTTTCCCTTCTGATTTTGGTTGCATTGTTTTTGTTTGTACAAAACTTTTTAATTTAATATAATCAAAATTATTTATTTTACATTTCGTAATTTTTTCTAACTCTTGCTTGGTTTTAAAAATTTCTCTTTCCCATAGATCTGACAGGTATACTATCCTATGTTCAGCTAATTTTTCTTATAGTTTCCTTCTTTATATTCAAGTCATTTGCCCATTCTGAATTTATCTTGGTGTAGGGTGTGAGGTGTTGATCTAAACCTAATCTCTCCCATATTGTTTTCTAATTTTCCCAACAGTTTTTGTCAAATAGTGGATTTTTGTCCCAAAAGTTGGGCTCTTTTTACTGTCTTGCTGATTTAACTTACCCCAAGTCTATTCCATTGATCCTCCCTTCTGTCACTTAGCCAGTACCATATTGTTTTGATGACCGCTGTTTTATAGTATAGTTTAATATCTGGTACTGCTAGGCCACCTTCTTTCATGGTTTTTTTCCCATTATTTCCCTTGATATTCTTGATCTTTTGTTCTTCCAAATGAACTTTGATATAGTTTTTTTCTAATTCAGTAAAAAAGTTTTTTGGTAGTTTGATAGGTATGGCGCTAAATAGGTAAATTAATTTGGGTAGAAAAGTCATTTTTATTATTTTAGCTCGTCCTACCCATGAGCAATCAATGTTTTTTCAAATGTGTAGATCTAGTTTTAATTGTTTGGAAAGTGTTTTGTAGTTGTGTTCTTTAATTCCTGTGTTTGTTTTGGTAGATAGATTCCTAAGTATTGTATATTGTCTAGGGTGGTTTTAAATGGTGTTTCTCTCTCTACCTCTTGCTGTTGTGATGTGTTGGAAATATATAGAAATGCTGATGATTTATGTGCATTTATTTTGTATCCTGCAACTTTGCTAAAGTTGTTAATTACTTCTACTAGCTTTTTAGTTGATTCTCTAGGATTTCTTAAGTAGACCATCATATCATCTGCAAAGAGTGATAGTTTAGTCTCCTCCTTGCCTATTTTAATACCCTCAATGTATTTTTCTTCTCTAATTGCTACTGCTAGTGTTTCTAGTACAATGTTAAATAATAGAGGTGATAGTGGTCATCCTTGTTTCATGCCTGATCTTATTGGGAAGGCTTCTAATTTATCCCCATTGCATATGATGCTTGTCATTAATCTCTCCATATCTCCTGGTTCCTTCTAACTCTAGAAATAGCCAGTCTCCCTCATGCAAAACAAAACAAAATCAAGAGGAATGAAAATACTTCACTTGATTCAAATAATGTCCTGAATTTTGCTTTTGCTCTGTGAAACTCCTTGAGAAAGTCATATTTCTTGAGTACTTCCACTCCCCTCTGCTCAATCTCTTCAGAACCCTTTGTAGTCTAGCCTCTGGCTTCATCATTCAACTGAAACTACTCTCTTTAAATTTGCCAGTGATGTCTTTTTTGCCAAATCAAATGTCCTTTTCTGCAATCTATATCCTCCTTGACCCCTTTATTGACACTGACTCCGTCAGTCACCACCTCCTCCTGTATATTCTTTCATCTCTAGGTAAAACAAGATGCCATTTTCCCTTTCTTGTTCACTTCCTCTATCGGTGAACATTCCTGCATAGTCATCTTTACTGAATTTTCATCCAGGACATACTCACATAGTAGCTTTGCCTCAGAGTACTGTCCTGGGTCCACTTCTCTTTTTTCTCTGTACTACCTCACTTGGTAAATTCATCAGTTCCCATAGGTCCAATTATGATCTTTATGCCTATGATTCCCTGATCTATATATATACACCCTTAATCCCTCTCCTAAGGTCCAATACTGCATTACCAAATACCATTTGAACATTTTTATTTGAATCTTCTTTAAATATTTCAAATCCAATATGAAAAAAAAATCAGAACTCATTATCTTCCCCCGCCCCTCCCAAATCCTCTCTTTTGAATTTCCCAATTCTTGTCCTTGGCCTTATCAAACTTCATTCACCCAGGCTCTCAATCTTGGTATCTACTTCTCTTTTCTTACGCCAACCTCATATATCCAGACCATTGTCAAAGTTTGTTCTTTCAACTTTCACAACATCCTTTATGTGCATCTATTTGTTTCCAAACAAAGTGTCACCATGTTTATATAATTTTTTACCAAGACTTTAGAAATACCTCTCTAACTTGTTGAACTTTATCCATTCTAATCCAAGCCACCGAATCAAGCCAAAGTGATCTTAGCATAGATTTAACCATTTCATCTCCTACTCAAAAATGTTCAATGTGGCCTAAATCTCTATGATAACAAATACAAAATCCTCAGGCTATTATTTAAATTTCTCTATACTAAGACTTCCAGCTTATGCTAAATTTATTTTTCATTCGGGTTGCCTAAGCTACCCCTCCCCTTCTAGCTAGCATAATAATTAATTTATTAAGTAGCCAATATAAGGGGTAATTTATTATTAAATGATTTCAGTTGTGGCTGATTCTTTGTGACCCAATTTGGGGTTTTCTTGGCAGATACTGGAGTGGTTTGCCATTTCCTTCTCTAGCTCATTTTATAAATGATGAAACTGAGACACACAGGTCACATAGCTAGTAAGGGTCACATAACTAGTTACATTTGAATTTAGGTCCTCTTGACTCCAATTCCAGTGCTTTATCCACAGAGCCATCTAACTGCCCATAAAGGGTCAAAACCAGTAAATAAAATTTTAAAGGGTAACAGGAAAAATCATGTACAAACTGTCCCCCAAATTGAAGGAACATCATTTACAAATGAAACCATAAATGAAACAAAATCTCATCCTGGTAGTATTTACTGAATTAGCAGAAATCATCTGGGCACTTCTGTTAAGATGGTATGGGAATCTAGAGAAATTCTAGAATTTCACAGTAAAGACCAGAAGATCATCAAGTGGAATTGCTAATTCTGAGGTGATATGGATATTTTGAATTAAATATTATACTTACAACTCAGAGATGATTTGTGTATACTAATGTACTAAGTCCAGATGCGACTTGGTTTGTTTCCAAAAAAAAATTATAAAAATGAAATTTCAATCTCTTGCCCCCAAACTCTCTTCCATCTCCATTAAGTCTATGCTGCATTGTGCTTCTAACTATAATCCTTTGTTTTGACTGATATTCTGCTTCTTTCTTTCTCTCCAATCCTCTTTCCCACATTATCTACCACCCTTCATCTCACATTCCCTGGTTCTATACCATCTGTCCCAATACCCATTTTCATCTTTTTACCCTCTGTGTCTTAATAAAATACGATTGCAGCCCAACTACCCACCAGTATCATGGGATTTCCTGTTGAGTAACCAAAGAACCAGAAAAGCCTACCTTAATTTTATAATTCCATAAATTTTCAATCCACACTTGTTCTTCCAGTAATTCTTTTATTTTTTCTTGTACTATTTCACTCTTAATTGTGAAATTGCTTGTCCTCATAAATGATATTTTATTTCCTGCTTCCATGACTTTGCAAAAGATATTCTGGAGCTCAGGAATGTGTTGCCAGCTCTCCTTCATTTTACACAGTCCCTAGTTTCTTTCTGCCTTTCATAATCCTTCACATTTTCAATATCCCCCAAATTATTTTTTATTACTCTATATGTACTTTGTTTCTACTTGTGTAAATGGCATCTTCTGCCATTAGTGTGTAAGTTCCTTTGAGGACAAGGTTCTTATTGATCTCTCTATTTTTAGGGGTTAGAATAATACCTGGCACTTTCTAGGTATCAAATAAGTATCACTGAAATGGAATCTTTAAAGCATCAAGGTTTAAAATTATATGCATTATCTTTATGTCTATTATATATGTACCACAATATATAGCATGCATGAAAGTCAGCATGAACTAGAATGCTAGGGAAGTGTGTTCTGGTACTCATTCTTTCTCCGTGCTTGGGTCAAGAAAGGGAGTGGGTGTTTATGAAAACAACAGACAAATCCTATCCTCAGTTTTTGGTAATTTTCCAATTAAGGAAGACACCCAGAGTGGTGATGCCTCTCCTCTCACTCTCTCCATCTTTTTTTATCTGCTTCTGTGAGTCTCTCTTTACATATCTTTAGGTTTCACATCAATTTTTTTCAAAATAAATATGAGCATCTCCTTAGTCACTGGTCCTAAGGCAGCTAAGGACCATAGTAAGATAGAATGCTGAGCCTAGAATCAGAAAGCCCTAAATTCAAATCTGGCCTCAACACTTACTGTGTCACTACGGGCAAGTCACTTAATCCTATTTGCCTCAGTTTTCTCATCTGTAAAATTAATTGGAGAAGAAAACAGCAAACTACTTTAGCATCTTTTCCAAGAACACTCCAAAAGAGATCAGAAAAAGTCAGAGATGACTGAAAATAGCTAAACAACAAAAGCCTCTAGTCCTCCAATAAACCCTCAAATCTAGGAATAACAGAATTTCAAGAATTGTTCTTTTTGAGAGACCCGAGATGTCATCATCAAAGGGGACATCTTAACAATCTTGACAGGAGCGCATAAAACATCTAGGTAGACAATGTCCCCATAAAGAAGGCTAGATTTGATTATCCCCTAATGGACTATGCAAGGTTATGGACAGATACTTTATATAACTATATTTATGAAAAATAGTCTGTCATGGAGAAGAGAGAGTGCATGGAATCAAGCTGGCAAATGCTTTAAAATCTATAGCAGAAAGAGGTATCTGAAAAGGAAATAAATTAGAAATATAATATTGAAGAGATCACAACAGCCCTTGGTTTTATGTATGTGACCTTCCATTGGCTCAGCTTCTGTCCTTTGCCACAATGGAATTGTATTTCAGAGAGTGACACCCCTGAAACTTGACAAAAATAGGAAGACTCTTAAACACAATGGAAAAACCGAGTCATGAAAGGGAATGTATGAGTCTCAAGGGTGAAGTAAATCCCACAATTTTAGAGTTGAAGCAATAAGTATACATTCACTGTCTTCTATCTGCCAAACATTGGGAAATACTGGGTATACTCTAATGGCTGTGTGTCCTTCATTTGGGTGCTTCCTTCAGTGATTCTGATCTCAGCTTATCTTCGCCTATATGACCCTCATTCAATTTCTTATGTAAGTTCTTCAAAGAGGACCCATCTAACATGGGCTACCCTTCCTATTCTCCCACAATTAAGACAACAGCTCTGGAGCACTCTGGTTGTTCAGATAAGTTATCCCTCACTTTTGCCATGTGACGAACCCATCTTTTCTTCCTATGATGTCAACATCCCTGAAGATGCCTATTACTTTAGAATTCCATTGAAGGGCTTGGGGTAATGTTATGTTGCCACTTGACCTCATTTACCACATTCTGAACCTGCATTGCCTTCTGAGAAATTCTCACTGCTAGTTCTTCTGAGGTTCTTGCCTTTCTTATGCCACTGCTGTAGTACAACCCGAAAAGAAGGCTAGTATTGGAAAGATGGACCTTTCATTTCATGTGAAGTTTGGGGACATGAAGGAAAAAAAGGTCCTTCCCTCAAAGGAACTTATGCACCATCAAAGAAAAAAAACCAACATAGACACAGAAAACTAAGTACAAAATGAATAAACATGAATAAAAAGTCATTTTGTAAGATATTCCTAACAACTAGCAGAATCTAGAAAAGCTTCCTATAGAAAGAGGTGCCTTGAAGTAAGTCAGCGATTTAATGAGGTAGCAGTGAAGAGAGACTGAGTACATTTCAGATAAAGGAGAGAGATAGTACAAAGACTAAGTACATCCATATGGCTAAATGTTTAGCCTGAAGAAGAGAAGACTGGGGGATGGGGAGTGGAGATGTAGGGGTAGGATGAGACTCTAAGAGCTGTCTTCAAACTGCTTTCTTTCTGGGAGTAGATATATGAATGATGATGATGATGATGATGATGATGATGATGATGATGACAGTAAACAGAGAGGAGACAGAACTTTTCAATTATTCTTTTGTTGCTTTCTAAAATTCTAAAACAGAGTGGCCATCATACTAAAAATGTCAAAATCAAATCTAACAGAAACTTAATATCCAAGGTTAGGAAGGAAAGAGTAAGAGAGCTCCTAGCTGCCTTTGATGGATTCAAGTTAACCTTCCTAGACTAATTAGAGCCTTAGTATGTAAGAAAATGAAATGAGCCTTTGTCAGTAATATCTGAAAGATGATTTAAAATAAGAGAGGGAAGCTCAATATTGAGAAGGCCAAATACTACTAACATTTTTTTAAATTTTAAACCCTTAACTTCTGTGTATTGTTGACTTATAGGTGGAAGATTGGTAAGGGTAGGCAATGGGGGTCAAGTGACTTGCCCAGGGTCACACAGCTAGGAAGTGTCTGAGGCCGGATTTGAACCTAGGACCTCCTGTCTCTAGGCCTGGCTCTCAATCCACTGAGCTACCCAGCTGCCCCACTACTAACATTTTTCAAGGAAACATCAGAGTTTCTAAGCTACAGGCCACAAGATTTGTATGTTGTTCATGGGGAAATTATAAAATGGATCATTAAAGATATAGGAGTTATTAAGAAAGGGGAAAAAAGTGATTACAGAGAGTTAGCAAGGCTAATAGGACTTTATCAGACTTCTGCCATTTTTACTCCTCAAATGCCAAATCATGCCATTTCTACCTTCATAACATCACTTTCAAAAAACCCTGTTGTCCTCTGAAGTCACCATGCCACCACTCTGGTGGAACCCCTTAACATCTCATGTCTGAGTTACTACAAGCACCTACTGGTTAGTCTCCTTGTATCAAGAAGCTTCCTATTCCAATATCTCATCTATCTAGCTATCAAAGTGATGAAGTGATCATTCTCAGGTTCAGTTCTGAGCATCTTTCTTATTTCATTCAATAGAATCCTATGACCTCAAATATCAAACATGTTGTCCTCGTAAAACCTTTTATAGTCAAATCATTTCCTTTATTTCCTTTCTTCTGCCTTCTTCTCCTTCCCTGCTTTGTGGTTCCAAGTGTTCTCAAAAGCCTATGACCAATTAAAGTAGACAATGAGGAAGCAAAACTATTATACTTTGCAGATGATATGGTGACATACTTAGAGAATAACAGAGAATCAAGTAAAAAATAGTTAAATAATTAATAATGTACAGTTTCAAGATCCACATAAATCACCAGCATTTGTATATATCACCAACAAAATTCAGCAGCAGCAGCAAGAGACAGAAAGAGAAATTCCCTCTAAAATAATAATAGACGGCGTAAAATACCTGGGAATCTACTTGCCAAGACAGACACAGGAATTATATGAACACAGTAACAAAATGCTTTTCTCACAAAATCAGATCTAAATAATTAGAAAAATATTAATTGCTCATGGGTAGGCCAGACTTTATAATGAACATGACAATTCTCTTAATTCAATTTACTTATTCAGAGCCATACCAATCAAATTACCAAATAACTATTTTATAGAACTAGAAAAATAATAACAAAATTCATCTAGGAGAACAAAAAGTTAAGACTATGAAGAGAATTAATGAAAAAAATATGAAAGAAGATGACATAGCAGTACCAGATCCTAAACTGTACTAAAAGCAGTAATTATCAAAACAGTCTAGCACAAAAATAGAATGGTAGATCAATAGACTAGATTACCTATACAATATACAAGGGTAAATAAGCTTAACAATATGCAGGGGTAAATAAGGATCCAAGATTTAAGGATAAGAATTCACTACATAACAAAAACTGCTGGGAAAACTAGAAAACAGTATGGAAGAAACTAGACACAAGCCAATATCTCACACCCTATACCAAAGTAAGGTAAAACTGGGTATATGATTTAGATATTGTAGTATGTAAAATCTTGCAGCCATGTTGGATGCAAGGTTTTCCAAACTGCAATATAAAGAGTGATACCATAAGTAAATTAGGAGAACATAGAATAGTTTACCTGGGAGGTTTATGAAAAAGGGAAGAATTTATGAACAAACAAGAGATAGAAATGATTATAAGATATAAAATGAATTATTTTTATTGTATTAAATTTGAAAGTTTTTGTACAAATAAAATCAATTGTAATTGAGATTAAAAGGGAAACAACAAACAGAAAAAATTTACAACGAAATTTTCTGATTAAATTCTAATTTCTCGAGTCTATAGGGAACTAACTCAAATTTATAAGAATACAAGCCATTTCCCAATTGACAAATGGTCAAAGAATATGAACAAGCAATTTTCAGAAGAAGAAATCAAAACTATCAATAATCATAAGAAAATGTATTACATTCCTCTTGATTACAGAAATGTAAATCAGAACAATGCTGAAGTACCACCTCATATCTATCAAGTAGAGAAAAGTGATGAATTTTGGAGGGGATGTGGCAAAATTGGGACACTAATTCATTGTTGATAGAGTTGTTAACTGATCCAACCATTCTGGAGAGCAATTTGGAACTATGCCCAAAGGGCCATAAAATTGTGCATACCTTTTGATCCTGTAAACCACTATGAGGTCTGTATCTCAAAGAGATACTAAACAGTGGAAAAGGCCTATTTGTACAAAACTATTTATAACAGCTCTTTTTGCAGTAGCAAAGAATTGGAAATTGAGGTGATATCCACCAGTTGGGGAATGTTGAATAAATAGTGGTATATGTTTATGATGGAATACTCTTGTGATATTTGAAAAGATAAGCAAGATGATTTCACAAAAATAAACTGGAAAAACCTACATTAACTGATGCAAAGTGAAATAGAAGACGTGAGAGAACATTGTACATGTCAAAGACAATATTGTATGATGGTTGACTGTGAAAGACAGCTACATTCAGCAATGCAATGATCTGGGTCAATTCTGAAGGACTTAAGATAAAGAATGCTATTCATCTCCTTAGAAAGAACTGTTGGAGTCAGGTGAAGATCAAAGCATCTACATTTCACATCAATTTATTTATGGTTGTATTTGGGGTTTTGCTTATGTATGAGTGTGCTCTTTCAACAATGATAAGTATGTATCACCCAGATCAAATTGATTATCATCTCCTATTGAGGGAGAGGGAAATGAGGTACAGAGACAGTTTGGATCTTATAATTTTGGAAAATATATGCCAATAATTATTATTACATGTAACTGTGAAAATAAAATATCTTTGAATAAAAAAGTAATATACATATACACACTAAATAACCTAGGATTACAGGTTGAACTTAATAAAATGATTTAGCATATTAATAAAAAAAGAGGTGGGATTTTGGATATAATTCTATGTGGGTTTGCCAAGGCAGGAAAATGAGGATGGAGAACAGTGTAGAACTGAACTGGTTTGCCAGTGAAGGAGTTCAGGCCTAGGAAAGAATGGAGCAACACAAGGAATGGGATTATAATGAGTTAAAGAACAGGGTCATTATGCAAAAGGGAAAGATGAGATAATAAAATATAACCCCAAAAAGCAATTTGAGAATTCAAGAACTAGATGGATCAGAACATTCCATAAGTTCTCAGTTGATCACAAATCTCCATTTCTTACTCTTGGGTACTATTAAAGGCCCTTAGGAGCAATAATGAAGCTTGGACAGATTTATTTTTCCACATTTAATTCATCAAACATTTATTGTATTCACCTTTTGCTTGTTTGACCCTATTAAAATATATTCATGTTTTGTTTTCACAAAATGCCTTTCCTCCTGAATATATCCCTTACCTTCTTCCTAGGAAACCATTTATTCTAACAAAGAATAAAGAAAGAAAAAGAGGAGGGAACCAAGCAGTTCTACCAAACTGTGCAGACCATCAATAGAGTCCTAAAGATAATCAATACATGTGATGTTTCACTACCAGAGAAGCCTGAACTGTAGAGAATGAAGGGGGAGAGGGAACTTTGTCCTGCCTCTAGAAGGAGATACTGAATGAGTAACTTCAAAAATGTCATTGTTGGACTTGATCAACTGTGCTATTAAAATGGTTCAATTTGGCCTTCACTAAACTTAACATCCCAATTGCAAGTTACACAGGAAACAACAAAGTCTTATAATCTGTTAGCTGGAACTAAAAAAAACACTTGTGATCAGTGGCATCCCTGGAAAGCCAGACAGGAATAGAGTTCTAGGAAAAAGCTGACCTACAGGTTCTCAAGGGCACATGGGTTTCCTCAAAGGGAGTGAATGTTAACATCATGTCAAAATTTCTTTATAGAACTCAGGTGGCCCTTTTACTCTGATAACCTGATTGATAGAATTATATAGCATTCAATATCTACCTCTATTAAAGGATGACCATCAGCTCCCTTTAGTAGAGCTTGTCCTAGTCTAGAGGGCTATATCCAACATTCTTCCACCACAACTAGAATTGAGCCAATTAAATTTTCAGTACATAATCAGAACACAAAGGAAGAAACCTTCCATGTGTTGGAGGAGGTCTCATTCAAGGTTAGGCTTGGAAGCCTCTACCTAAAGGCTCCTGACCCCACCCTTCCTAGATGAATGCTGTTAAGTGTTGCTTTTTCCAGCAGAGATACCAGGGGACTTTGGGTCCGAAATGTGGGACCTATGTGGCCTGTGGAGATATGATATTAATTAGACCTTGGATGGGCAGTTAGGTGGAATATAGGATAGAGCTCTAGGTTTGGAGACAGGAAGACTTATCTTCCCAGGTTCAAATCTGGCCTCAGAAACTTACTAGCTCTATGATTCTGAGCAAGTATCATGTAGATCCTGTTTTGTTTCAGTTTCCTCATCTGTGGAATGAGCTAAAGTAGAGAAGGGTAAGCTTCTCCAGTATCGTTACCTAGAAAACCCCAAATGGGATTATTAAGAGTTGGACATCCCTAAAACAACTGAACCACAGCACACCATAGATGCAGCTAATGGAACATTCATTATTCATTTTGCCTGATAATGGTATGAAATTCAAGTCACCCCAAATTATTTCCCAAGCAATCATTTTTATCCCCATAATAGTAAGCACTTCCAGTAACCATGTACCTTCTTAGCCATAGCATCCTATTGCAAGGGGTTTCCATTAAATCCTAACCCAGAATCTATGAGAGGAAACGTCCTTACATGAAACATATCAGTCGGATCAGTTTCTGTGCCTTTAAAAAGAATTCAAAGTCCTAAAAGTGAGGCTGATGTTATAAAACTATCCAAGTGGTGGGATCAATATTCAATTTCACAAAGATAATGCAAAACCTCAGGAAGAAAAGGGAGGCTAGCACATTCATCAGAAACTTTCAAAAGTCTCCTGATTTGGGGCTATGAAGCCCAGGCCTTCATCAATGGGAGAAAAGGAGAATTCTTGGCTGGAGGTAAGATAGCACTCCTGGAATGCCAGATCATCCTGATGGAGGTCATGGGTCTTCGGCAATTGAACCTCCACCTCCTCTCAGAGACATCTGAGTCGTTAAAAACATGGACTCTAAAGATGAATTATTAAAGAAGGTGCAGTCGGAGGAAAAAAATATCCAGACCTGTTATTTCAAAGAGAAGCTAAATCTTTTTTTCCATGACTTAATTATTTTTTTTAATATTGTTGATAGAAAAAAGACTCTAATGACATTTCTTCATATTCTACTTCAGATGGAATTAGATACAATTAATGGAATTATTGAAGCTGGACAACCAGCTCAAAGGAACTCTGGAGTTTTCAAATTTAAAGAGAAACAATGAGTGCTATTTGGTGGGGTCTAGACATATTCTATTTTTTCCCCAAGAAACTCCTGATCATTTGAAACTCTCTTTTTGGACAGGCTGACACAAGCTCCATGTTACTGAGGTAACTGAACTTTGATACTCTAATTACATCTTTGTGTTTATATATTTTACTATTTCTAAACCTTAATGCCATCAAGTCATATAGCCTCTTCTGACCCTGGTTTCATCTCCTGGGCAATCAATTTAATTTACCCAAGACTTATTAAGTGCAAACAATGAATCAGTCAATATGCTAAATATTGAAATTCAAAGACACAAATGAAATGATCTCTGTTCTCAGGGAACTTGAATTCTCCAGGATGAAAGAAAAATGAATTCACAAAAAGAAACCCAGTACACCTACAAGACAAATGCAAAGGAATTTGGGGTTATCCTGGTAGGACACTCATCCCATCAAGCTCACCAAAACAATGACCAGTTGGAAGAATAGAGAGACTTCTTGGAGGAAGCAGCAATTGAGATTTAACTTAAAGTAGTGATGGACAACCTTTTGAGTTTGGTGTGTCAAAATTCACCAAAAAGCCCAGCATAAATCAAGTGGTGTGGCACTTTGAGAAAAAAACAACAACATAATTTCATGATATTTATAGTTTAAATAACAAAAATGTATAATTGTAATATGTAACTATATTTAATAAACAAAAAATAGATAAATTAATATAGGTAGAATTGCCATCTATAGTACACAGAGTGTCTACACTACAACAAATGTTTCATCCTTGGCATGTGGCCCCATACTTCTCTGCATGTGGTTGCATGCAGCTGTGTGTCATCGAAAATGGCTACATGTGGCAGTGCTGACATATGTGTCATAAGTTTGGCATCACTGACTTAAAGGGAGCCAGAGGTTCAAACAGGAGGAAGTTAGGGAAGAAACCATTCTAGACATGGGGACCAGCTTATGCAAAGGTATGGTGGTAGGAGATTTAATAGAGTTAGGGAATTTGTTTGAACTATAAAGTGCTTATAAAATCCTCTTGAGAAGCTTTTCTACAGTCAGGATTCAAAGGTCTTTAAAGGCCAAACAGGAGGACCTGAAACTATGTATAAAATGAAGGATTATTATTAGAAACATAATGGCATTAAGTGAATTATTGGTCATTCTAATAATAGTGATGATGGTGAGGACTAGACTTCAGCTTTCACTGGTATAGGCAGCACCCTGGCAAAGAATCCCTTTTGCAGTGAAGGTTGGCACCTTCTCTACAATTTATAACCCTAGAAAGTTACATGGGGGCATTGGGTAGCTAAATGAAGTGTCCAGGCTCAAAAGCTTTTATTTATCAGAGGTGGTACTTGAGGACTGATCTTTCAGGTCCCAATGTCAGCACTCTATCTACTACTCCATACAGCCTTTCAGTAATGATGGCAAAATAATAATAATAATATTCAAGAATAATAACAACAACATACATATACAATCAATACTTGCTGTAAGAAATTTTGCTGTAGGAATTCTCACTTTACAGAGGAGGAAACTTGACCTAATAAAGGTGTTAACTTCCCCATATCATGTGACTCATATCTGATGAGCTGGGACTCATATCCATGTCCTATCTATGTCTCTTAGCCAGATCTTTTTTTTTTTTTTTTCTGTTAGGGAGAAGGTTTAGAGAACCATTCACATAAAAGGATCTAGTCTAAGGAGAAGGAGAGTCCATAAGAGATGACTCCCCTTACAGACATCAGGTAATGCTTCTCTTCTAAAGATGATATCACCATTTGGCAATGAAGTCATCTTTGAAACAATTCTCACAACCCTCTATGAATCTGGGTTGGCACCTTATCTGCTAGTTATAATCCTAGAGAGTTGTGTGGGAGCATTGAGTGGTTTTCTACTAGATGTAATAGGAATCCATTCCACAAAGGGAAAGTAAACAGGATTGGAAAAGATTAGAAAAACTATCGCTATATGGTGCAATAGATAGTGTCAGGAGTCCAGGATAGGCTTGAAGTCAGAAGACATCTTCCTGAGTTCAAATCTGGCTGTAGACATTTGCTAATTGTGTGACCCTGGGCAAGTCAATTAATACTGTTTGTTTCAGTTTCTCCTCTGAAAAATGAGCTGGAGAAGAAAATTGCAAACCACTCCAACATTTATGCCAATAAAATCCCAAATGGCATCATGAAGAGTCAGACACAACTGCAATGACTCCACAACAATAACACCAAAGATTAGAAAGTTAAAAAGAAAGTAATCCCAAATGGCAAATGGTATTATCATGGTCTTAAAGATACTCAGTGCATATAAGCAATATTGAGTAGATTAACAGGAGGACTGAGGATCCTCTGACTTCATGAGGCATCTCCACTTTTCCATTTGTGATTTGAGTTATTTTATATTTTCTGTAGCATGACCCCAAGCCAACAGCTTTGTTCCACTGCACAAAAAAGTTACCAGCAACCAAAAATGAAAATCCTGCCCTGGAGTAATGAGAAATAAGAATCAGCATGCTTTCAAAAGTTTCCTTTGAATACAGAATAGGTCATTTCTGAAGGAACCTCTGGATAATGCTTCTTATGCTTCAGGGCTTGATTTATTAAAGAAACTAGAAAACAATTTATATGAAGCTATAGAATACTTGTATTTGGATTTTTACAAATTAACGCTGAAGTAATATGGGGGGAAGGAGATTATCCTGACAAGTTTTTTTGTGGGGAGGAGCTTGGAGGAAGGATCACAGATATATTTGCATTTAGAATTCATTTTAAAAATTATAGATCTTACATGGTGTCCTTTCATTTATTTGTTAGCTCCAGATGGAGTGGCAACTATGGAAATTGAGCACATAACAGCTCTTAATAGAAGCAGGCCTAGCAATGAGAGGCTGACATCTGCGAAACACACAATAGAAGCACAATTTTTGGCCCAAAACAGTAAGCACAAACTTTTAGGCCACCTCTATGAATGCTGCAGATTTGTTTCCTTTAATTCCAGTCTAAAGTCCATTTAGGTCTGTCTGTGTTTTTATAGAAAATATACTTCTGTTCCTAATGGCTTAGTGATTGCCCTGGTTTTTAGTAGGAAAATTGACTTGCGTAGTCTATAACAGCAGTTGTTATTCATTATTTTTTGTCATGGAGACCTTTTGTGGTCATTCTGGTGCACCCTGTGGACCTTTTCTCAGGATCCTGTTTTTAATTAAATAAAATCATATGTTGTTGTTATACATCCTTTATTTTCAAAGGAAACCAATGATGTGATAAAAATGATGTCTTGTGCAGTTGTACACAAATTGTGCACAAGAGTTGTGCAGTCACTCTGTCTCTTCTAGAGTCATAAAACTCCAGTGCCAGGACAAAAGTCAAGATGGCTAATCATGGCCTGCAATACAGTGGATGACTCTGGAGATTTCCAAGTCTGATCAAGCTCTGAGTATGGCACAGCACCTTCAGGACCATTGCAAAGAATTGTTCTTGTACCATCAGGGGAAGTTTTCACATTCTTGCAGTAGTTGTTCCCCTCATTCCCCCATGCTTTTGAGGCCTGTCTATTATCCTCGATCTGGTTTAGCCCATCTGCTGAGACAATTTTTACCAGGGTATATGTCTGCTGTGGATGCTATTGCTCCTTGGAGCCACAGTGATAGGTGGATGAAAAGTAGACACCAAAAGGAGATGAGCATGCAGCCACTGAAACCTAACCTGAGTTAAGAATCTCTGACTTAGAGGTAAACCAATGCCCATATTTCCAATTGATGTCATTTGGAGTAAAGAGAGGTTCTCATTGACTAAACCTGGTCAATCTGTCCTTAATTGTTCATGAATTAGGGCTTTCAAGGCAAAAATTTCCAAATTAGAATGATCTGAAAGTGGAACAGACTTGTACACAACGAGGTGGGTAGCCCTTCCTTGAGGACTTCAAGCAAAGAATGGATGACTGATAGACTTTTTTTCCTAATACATGTTGGGATATAAGTCCTCTGAAGTCCTTTCCCACTCTGAAATTTTGTATTCTTGATCATTACGGACTATGTTGATTGTAACTAAATAGGACCACAATAGTACCAGACAGATTCCTAGAAGCATAAAATTTCCGAGTTAGAGAGGGCCTTCTGGGTCATATAGTTCACCCCATATTTGGAGAAGGATCAATATGAAAATTCATGCAACAGTCTTCCAGATGGAAATTCAGAACCTACTCAGGGAGCCTCTTTCATGTGTGGTTTATGTGTCCTTAGGAATATGGGTGGTGAAGATACAACTGATGCTGTCCACATTGTCCAACTTTTCTTCATGTTATCTCCAAAGTTCAAACCCAACATATTAGAGTTGCATTTAGTTGACACTGAAGCATAACTGTGGAGGACAGCATTGACCAATAAGGACTCAATGATTTCTATTCCTTCCTTTATTTTGGAAAGAGACAGAACTAAAACCTTCTGGGGCCTTTTCTCTCTCTTCCTTGGAGTGCTGCTGCTAGTGGTAGTGCCACAGAGTGTTTATGTTTCCTGGCCACCATCTCTCCTCACTATTCTTTTTCTCTCTAATCAGTCTCATTCTTTTATAGTAATGAGCTTAAATTTTAGCCTCAGGGCAGCGTATTAACCTTCATATTGGGGGAGGTTCTTTATTTTATGGAGTTTTTATCAGATGAAAAGTTATGGACACAATCACAATTGTTCCTCATTCTCATTTAGGAAATCCCTATTTTTTAACCCTCATCTTCCATCTTAGAATAAATACTATGTAGTCATTCTATGACAGAAGAAGAGTAAGGGCTAAACAATGGGGGTTAAGTGATTTGCCAGGACTCACAGAGTGCCTGAGGTTAAAGTTAAGCCCAAGATCCCCTTCTCCAGGGCTAGCTTTCTACTTATAGTTATATGTAACTCATGGTTATCCCTAGAAATCCCTATTCTTCAGATGGAACTTGGCTTTTTTTGAACAAATTTAATTTTGTTGTACATATTAGAAACTAATTCCTGTTTGCTCTATGTTTGCGGCAAATTGCAGAATACTGGAAACATTAAAGTAAAAGAAGCCTCCAGAGTCAGCTTCAGACTGAATCTTCTACCATCTATAATTTAGTTGATAAGGCCTGGTTTTTACCCAAATTGAAATACCAGCCATAGGATACAACACTGGCAAAATAGAGATATAGTTTGAATCTGGTTCTTCCTAGCTCTTAGTCTATCGTTTTATCCTTTACTCTATTTTCTGTACAAATTGACAATTGTTCTTTAACACATAGCCTTGGAGAGTTGTTGAGTCAATGAGAGCATACATATTCTCATCAAAGAACATAGTCAATGAGTGCTAGATACAGGACTTGGGCCCCTAGTCTTCTCTCCACCACCACAGTATTAAGTCACCTGCAGTTGTAGTTTTCCCTCTATTTTTTTTTAGGTACACTGACTCTCATTCTAGTTCCACTGAATCACTTTATATCAATTAACTTTTAAAAAGGGACAATTCCTGCAATATTTCAGAAGTACAAGTGTGTGAACATTTCCCTCCCATATCTTGGGTCCAGTATCTGCTTTGTACACTCTCTGTTTTAGGGAGTAATAGGGTCAGATTAGTTCATTTCCTCCTTAGCATTTATCCCAACAAGTTCAGGTCCGTATGCAACATGACTGTTAATTGAGTCTTCATCTCACCTTCCTACAGTCTTTTTTTTTTTTATATATATTTTTATTTTAAACCCTTAACTTCTGTGTATTGACTTATAGGTGGAAGAGTGGCAAGGGTAGGCAATGGGGGTCAAGTGACCTGCCCAGGGTCACACAGCTGGGAAGTGTCTGAGGCCGGATTTGAACCTAGGACCTCCCATCTCTAGGCCTGGCTCTCAATCCACTGAGCTACCCAGCTGCCCCCTCACCTTCCTACAGTCTTAATCCAAAAGATCGTCCCTGAAGGTCATTCCTAAAGGTCAATCCTAATAGGTCAAAAATGACAGGACAGCTACAAAAATGCTCAAACCTCTTTCTATCTGTTCTTATTTTCAACACAAAATAACTGAAAAAAAAATAAACCTCTTCCAAACCATATTGTCATCAATCCAGAACCAATTACAAAATATCTAGCCATGTTCTACCTTCTCTCCAAGGAACTTCCATTATAATTCATCATGACTCCCTTGGAATAAGGCTTCTCAACTTCATGTGGGGAAGTGACACCAGGTGAGTATGCAGAAGGATCTGTGCATGCAATAGTCTTGGTGCATCTAGAACTGATGTCTATAACTTTCATCCAATTTTCCAGAATGATTACTATAGGCAAGACATTTGGAGAAAAATTATCAGAGAAGACTTTACCAGATGACCAATTGTATTGCCTTGAGTTGGAATCATATGCTGATCAGCTACAGGAAATGGAAGCATGTAGAAATGGGGGGAGTATATATAAGGGGATAATGGGAGCTATGGAACTTAAAGCAGCTGGAAGATTGCCATGTGGAAGGTGTTTATAGTTTATTCTATTTGTCATCTAAGGCAGTGATTGGCAAACTACAGCCCTCGGGCCAGATGTGGCCCCCTGAAATGTTCTATCTGGTCGAGGGACATTATTCCTAATCTGATGAATAAAATGAGTAGGATACAATACAATGAAACTTTGAAAGAGTTGCCTTAGAAACAGACTGACAGATGAACATTTGTTTTTGTTTGGCCCCCTCTTTAAAAAGTTTACCTATCACTGAAATCTAAGGAAAGAATACAAACCATGGGACAGAGTTTCAAAGAGCCTTGAGGTTAATATAATTCTAAATTAATAGCTAAATAATCCTCACAAAAAGGTCAGAAAAATCTTCCTTACAAGTAGAACTGAACCAAAATGAAATGAGTTGTCTTTGGATGAAAGAAGATTCTCCTTGCTGAGAATCTTCTCCCAGAAGGTAAATGACCATTTGTCAAATATGTTCTCAAGGACCCTCTACTTTAAATACAAATTAGACTATATGGTTTGAAATAACCTCCAATTCTATAAGCAATTGGTATAGCTTTCATCCCCCCCATAACACATCTATGACAATTTATTCCTATTATTCTTGTGTTCTAGTTTAACTGGAAAAAATAGACAATCTAATAATAACATTTATTTATATCATATTTGTAGTTGTGCCAAATGTACAATGTAATGTAAAGTGATATTGCCAAGTACTTCAGGTCCATTTCATACAGTTTAAATTTCCAATTAGACTCTGAAACTCTAATATTTTCCTAATGGAAGTTTATGGTTATTCTTTGCTTTTGCTGCTCATATTACCATTCATTGTTGTAATGGATCCTCAAACTCATCAGTGCAGGCACTCAGTGAACAGGCATTGATAACTACCCAACAATTTCATCCTATCTTGCATCATTCTGTCCAGTGTTGACATGTGTCTTCTAGACAAGTAATACAAAATACAAGAGAAACCTTTCTAATTCTTTAAAAAGTTCTTGTACATCAAAAAGATGCCTGATACATGTCCTACCTATCTCCTTGGTTGATTTTTTTAAATTTCTTAGCCACTATATTCTATAGCAAGACACAACGTGTGACACAACAAAGCCCCAACTGGTCATTTTGTCAGAGAAAGAAAGATTCAGGTTCACCCACTGGCACACATGAACTGCCTGAGTGTAGGCCATTCACTGGACTTCACAGTTCCTTCTAGAAATAAATTCCAGAAATCCAAAAGACTAAATTCCCTTTATGGTTCAGTCTACTAATGCCCAAATATCTTTCTCCATTTAGTTCTAGAATGTGATTATCTAAGGCAGTGATTCCCAAAGTGGGCGCCACTGCCCCTGGTGGGTGCTGCAGCGCTCCAGGGGAGCGGTGATGGCCACACTTTTTTGTATTACATTCTATTCTGAGTTCAATAAATAGTTTCATAATTTCAAGGGAGAGCTAAGCAATATTTTTTTCTGGAAAGAGGGCGAAGGCCAAAAAAAGTTTGGGAACCACTGATCTAAGGCTTTTGTTTTTGTTTTATTTAAGGGAATAATTGGTGGCAAAAATGTTGTTTTTCCCTTTCAGAGAGCAGAATAAGTGTATTTAGGAGCTTCCTCATTTCCAGAATGCAACCTTTCCCCACCTCCCTCCTCCTCATTTATTTTTCATAATCAACAGTGTCCCTGTTCAAAAACTGCAAGCCCAAAGTGCCAGGCACAGCTGATCTTACAGAGGTATTATGACATCATAAAAATGGGGGAGGGGACAGGAAACAGAGTAATGGACATGGTTTGGACCTGACTTTATACTAGACAATGAAAAAGAGAAGCTTTTTTTTTATTTTCAGGCCTTCATAATTTTTGGGATAACCCACTTGTAAAGGAACCTTACAAAAACACAGACTCTTGAAGAATTAAACTAGTCAAGTCAACTTGTGTAATCAGTTTTTTTCCACAATCACAGACATTCATAATGTTCAGAGCTGTTAATGGTGACCCAACAGAGACAAATCATTTATTATATGCAGTATTTATTCTCTTTCTTGGCAGGAGTTCTTCCCCTGCCCCCTCCAAGTTTTATAGCATTTGATTTCCGGACTTCTCTTATTGGGTCTGCAATGAGCCCATTAAGTCCTTTTTTATGATCTTTCTGGAGTATCTTGAATTATTATGAAGACAAAAATGGAATCAATATAATCATATTTCATTGACAAATGGAGGAATAACTGTTTTCAAAATAGGAAGTTAAAAGTCGATTCTAATCATATAAAATTTTCTGTGAATATGTTTATGGATTAAAGAAGTAGCCTCATATGGTAGAGAGAAAATTAGTCTGTAGAGTCAGGAACACCTATGTCCTGGTCTTATTTTTGATCCAGCCTGGCACTATAGCCCTTTAGTCATTCCTATGGATGAAAGAAATTCTCTGAGACTGCTGGAATTACATAGAGCAGATACTGGGCCCTCTTGCATTGGTAGAGGGAATTTCCACTATAGAGGTCTCAATGACAACAAATTTAAAAATGTTTCCCCTTTAAAAAAAGCCATTGCTGGCATTCTCCTTCTGAAATCTTCAAAGAACACTAGCATCCATGACTGCTTTCCATCTGATGAATGTACTCAATCGTTGATGAGTACTTTAGTATCATTGCATTAAGGTTTGGATGGCTGTCATTCCACAGATCAGACAAGAGTCCATGGTGCCAAAAGTGGGAGCAGCTTCTGGGAGAGGGAGAGGCCTCTGTGGATTGCTGCTTCTCATGTAACATCATTGATATGGGCAGAAGGTCCCTTTTGCCCATATCAATGATGTTACATGTTACATGAGACCTTAAGAAAGACTAGGTGGAATCCAATGACATTAGAACCAACCCTTTGACCCTCCCTATAATAACATGAAGAATTTTTCCAAATACCCTTTGGAGTCTTTCCCCTCTCCTATGAACATTTTATCATAGATGAGCATAGAATTAAAAAGCAACTGGGAAGGACTTCTGGGGATGAAATTTATCCCATATATTCATAATCGCCCATGTTTAATCAGCCTCAGTGTGTTGTCTGTCTTAATTTTCCACCCACAATTAATATACTAATGTGTTGATGCAGAAAGAATTAAATTACAAAAATAACAGGCCAGATTCTCATCTTATGCAACACTTGAAGGATGTATCCCTCGAGAGTGTTTATTCTCCTGTTACCCACACCCTTTGGTGCGTATACAAAAATAGAAATTCAAAATGGAAATTACTATTTCTTCATTCAGTCCATTCCCTGAGGCCTAAAAATAATTGCTCCTTGTCTCATGCTATTTCAACTTTGGAGTTTGTTATTTAGAGATGACTCTTAATAAAAGAAGGGATGGAGGCTTTCAGTATGGGAGGCAGAGGAGTATCAGCGAATCCCATCTCTAGAACTGGAAGGATCCATGAAGGCCAATAAGACCAACTCTATCATTTTATCAATAAAGAAACTGCAGGGTAGGAAGATCAGTGACTTACTCAATGTCACACAGAGAGTAAATATTAGAGCTATGATTTGAACTGAGGTCCGTCCAGAGCAAAAGTACTTTCAACTGTCCATGACAATAGCCTCATGAGAGATTCATTGATCTAGGACAGTGATGGGCAAACTATTCCCCACGGGCCAGATCCAGGCCGTAGTTTGCTCTGGCCCATGGGGAATAGTTTGCCCATCACTGATCTAGGAGTTAAGTTTCCAGGATCTCAGGGTCAAATCTTTTAATTCAATCTGTGACCTCAGGCTATAGAATTAACCTTATTCATCTTAGTGTTCTTGAAATAAGTGACTTTACCTTACATTTATAAAGTATTTTATATTCACACACATTTATATTTTATATTTCCACCTATTTTCATGGACATTAATTCATTTATTCTTTAAAATAACCTTGTAAGATAGGCATCAATTATGTGGCCATAGACAACTAACACCACCTTACTGGCCCTCAGTTTTCACACCTCTAAAATGGTTTTCAACATATCTATAGCCTTTCCTTCACCAGGCTGTCATAATGACTCAATTGGATGGAAAGTACATGTAATATATGATAGCTGGCATCAAATGTTTGAAATTGTTTCATGCGGAAGAGAGGTTGCACTTATTCTTCTGTGCCCCAAAGGAGAAATCTAGGAGCAATGTTTGGAAGGAAGATACATTGCAACTTAGTGTAAGGAAGCACTTTCCCAAGTTTAAGTTATCTTAACGTGTAATGGGTTGCCTAAATGTACTTGTTTGTGTTTTTGTGTTTAATCAACAGCCAGAACATCACTTGGTGGGTACACTATGGAAGGATGTGGGGATTCTTCTTCAGGTATGATTTACGCTCATTGGCCAGTTAATCAGAAAGCCTTCATGTGCCAGCTCCTGTGCTATAAGGCAGGAATATGAAGAAAGAAAACATGACATAACATATCCAATGAGCAAAAACCCAAGTCTCTGTTCATAAGGAGCTGACGAGTCTAATAGGGGAGACATTGTGCCATCCATTGCTTACAAACACAGTGTACGTGAGTTCAGTTGAAATCATCAAAAGCCAGTCGTCCTCAATAGTGTGGAGCTTTGATTCTGGGGGACTTGCCTTAGAGTGATTTTTATAGTATTTTCTAATCATTTTCTTTTCAATCTGACTTTTCCCAATTCTTCACTTTCCTTCAATGACCTGAAAGTTAAAATGTGGTCAACAACCTGCATTCTCCCTACCTGAAGTCTCCCCAGGTTACTCAGAATTTCCTCATGTCACCTGTTAAGGAAAATAGATTGTACAATGATATACGGGTTCTGCTGAGTTCATCACAGGGTGAAAAGCAAATGAGTCACCTTTGCATTCATCAGGGCTCTGCTTGGTCGACTTGTCAATGCTCTCAAACAGGACACAGAACACTTTTATTAACTGGATCTCCTAGTTATTTAATTATCATTTAGATAAAATAGTCTCCAAAGTGTGGGTACAGTATTTATAAAGCACTTCCCATCCCCACTCATTGTCATTGGTGCACAGGTTATACTAATGGTTCTTTCCCCTCCTTATCCTGGAGTCTAGAGATCTTCGATTCTGTGCATTGATGATGTATTCCAATGAAGCAAAGACTGTATGGTCAATTAGAATAGATGAGGAGGGAGAGCATTCAAGCCATATGAGACAACCAGTGACAGAGTATAATATTGGGATATAGAGAATGCAGGGAGTAATGAGGAGGCCAGTGTCACTAGATCAAGGAATATGTTTAGGAGAATGAACTATAAGAAGGCTGGAACTGTAATAAGGCACAGTGAAAGGTGAAAAGCTCTCAAAGCAAAACAGAGTATTTTGTATTTTATTCTGGAGTTAAGAGGGAGCCATTGGAGTTCATTCAATGGGTCTAGAGAGTGAGTTGAGTGATATAGTCAGATCTGAATTTCTGAAACCTCACTTTGATGAATATGAGTTTATCATTGAAAGGAAATATTTCAGAGCACAGAGATGAGCACATAGTAAAAACTTAATGAAGAGTTTTCCCACATTAATTCATTTGTTTGATTTCTATGTCCAAATAAAGACCCAATGAGTTTGCTTTCTGGGACTCTGCTTCATCGGCTCAATCAGAACATTAGCTTATTACAAAGAAGTTCAAAATAAGCCATACATTCCAATAAACCATAAAATCAAAATGTCACTGGAAGGAACTCTTATCAGTTCAATCCTAATATGATTAGATAAGATATTTACTTGAAACTAGGAAATGAATAATAGAAAAAAAATGACGGTAACACTTATTATCAATATTCCTCATAGAGTTTTAGTCAGTATTTAATCAGTTACTGTAAGAATGAGGAAGTCAAACCTAGGAAGTCCCTTGCTTTAAACTCTACATGGCCTTCTCACAAAGTAGAGAACAATGGCATCCAAGAGAACCACTGTGGGTTTTGGAAGCACTCAAATAACTTTGCAGAGTAGGATTAAAGACTGCTTGCAGAAGTGTGGCTTCACAGAATGGGGAAAAAAAACAACAGAGAGGAAAAACAAATCTGCAGACAAATTTATATTTGTGTGTGGAGGGGAAAAAACTGCTAGTGGGAAAGTGGCTATTTCAAATATTCCTTCTCTATTGGAATCCATCCTCCTCTGTCTTCTCTTACCAAATAAAAGTCGCCAATATTCATTATGGAGGCCAACTAGGATGGCTCTTTCACCCATAGAACTCGCTGCCATGAGGACTCGCTGCCTTTAATAGTGAACAAGTAGAGACATTAGGAGGGAATGGCTAATGAATTCTGGGCTATTTACAATAACAGAAACATTTGTCAGGCTTGTCCTAAGCAAGTACAGTCATAGTTGGAACTAATCACTGCTCAGTTTAGAATAGATTTCCAGGATGAGACCCAGAAAGAACAGTATGCAAAGAGTCTCCTGTCAAAAATACAGAAGGAACTACAGGAGGAAAATCTAACTTTTTACTAATCTTCATCCTTTTTGAACTCTATACCATTTGGTATTGTTGCTCACCTCAACAGGCTTTCAGAGAACTGTGCTTTCTTGGTTTTCTTTCATCCTTTCCCCATTCCTGTCACCTCAGCTGGTTCTCCATTCATGGCTTGTCCTCTAACTGTGAGTATCCTTGAAGACTCTGTCCTAGGTCTTTATCTCTTTCCTCAATGAAATCGTTTCAGTTACTGACTTCATTTACTCTTATGTTGATTTCATGCTTTCTTTGATTATTTCATTTGTTCTTTAAGTGTCAGCTCTATGCAGATGATTTTCAGATCTACATGATTCACCCATGTCTATTCCTTGAACTTTTATCCCACAGGACCAACTGACTTGGACATCTCAAACTAGATGTTCCACAGGCATCTAAAATAAGAGACAATGCATTGTTATCGCTACTCCCCCAAGTAATCCTTCCTTCTGATCTTCCTTATGAGTTCCAAGTCTCCTTCCGTGCTCCTATTCAGGCAAGTTTAGCAACCTTGTTGACAATCTCAAATTCACACATAGCTAAACAATTGTTAATGCTTATAATGTTTGCCTTCACTATATCTTTCATAGGCATCCTTTTCTATCTACTCTCTCAGGCCTGGAACTACTTTTTCACTTATCACCTCTTGTCTGGGATCATATAATATTCTACTCTGTGTCATATTTTCCTGACCATTTCCAAACTGTGCTATCTGCATCTAGCCAGCCTTCTTATCCCACTTGCTTTGGAATGTGGACACTGGCTCCTGGGATACTGGACTCTCAGAACAGAATAAACCAAAAATCATGCCTATGGGCTATTTCCTAGAACTCTCCAAGCCATGATACCACATCTGCCAAATTATAGCAACCCCTATATCTTGTCTTACCTAATAAGAATGTAAATGCCTTGAGGTACTCTTACTGTTTCTTGCATTTTTTTAGTGCAGTGGTTAGCACAATACATTGTCTGGCATATAGTAAGTGCTTAATAAATCTTTGTTTTCATTCATTTGTATTTTTTCCCTTTATAATCAAGGATCAGAGAAGTTGTCTTAAAGCACAGGACTGACATTTCACCCCTTTGTCAACGAATCCCATTGTTCCTCTTTATTATCCAGAAACAAATCTCTTGACGTTTCACTCTTTATTTCTTTGTTTATTTTTTAAACCATTAACTTCTGTGTATTGGCTCATATGTGGAAGAGTGGTAAGGGTGGAAATGGGGGTCAAGTGACTTGCCCAGGGTCACACTGTTGGGAAGTGTCTGAGGCCAGACTTGAACCTAGGACCTCCCGTCTCTAGGCCTGACTCCATCCACTGAGCTACCCAGCTGCCTCCCTATTTCACTCTTCAAACAGGTGCCTTCCTAATTTCTGAGCCTTCATTGTACTCCCATCCATATCTTGTGTAGTAGAGGAATACTGGTCTAATTGCTATTGCTCACACATGACAGTCCCCCATTTCCCATCTCCATAACTGTATGTTGTCTATACCCTCTTTCCACACCTCCACTTCTTACAGTCATGACTTCTTTCTTCACTATTTGGCTAAAATTTTACATTCTGTAGGGGACTTTCTTCCGATTAAGCAAAGAGTCCCAGATAGCAAACTCATTGGTCCTTCTTCCCTGCCCTTTACTAGGTACTTCCCTGATTATGATTATTTTCCATCTTCTTTCTATGTTTCTCCTCTATACTTTTTTCCTTAAGATATTTTTCTCATTATTTTGTTAAGTCCTCAGGGAAAAGGATTTTTTGCTTCCTTCTACCACAATGGGAGACACACATAGAGATATAAGTTTAAACTCTTGGATTTCAATAAGATATATTCTGTTTAAAGAAATTAATTAGAAGAAGTATTGGAAGAAAAATATAACTCAAATCATTTTTATACATATAAATGAGCATTTAACTGAAAAAAATGTTGAAGTAATTCTGAAAGAAATCTTGAACATTTGGCAAAATTACTGAGAGTCTAAATTAGAATCCTAATTAAGGTGATTGGAATGTATTCTTCAGAAGATTAAAAAAGTTCTGGTAATTACAAATGGTAAATTAAAAGAGCAGGACTTTATCAAATTGATTTTTTATGAAACATGTAATGAATTTGGTAGCATTCTGTGTTCTTCTGAGTAAGTTTGCCATAGTAAATAAAAAGCTGGCTTTAAATTTATATTGACTTACCCTCTTAGTTCTCTAGGCAATTTTCTAATGTGATAAATTGTAGAGAAAATGCTAGCAACATTGTCAGATTGTTTTTCCTCCCCTAGGAACTCCCTTTACTTTTCAGAATTCCTATCCCTTCCTTCATATAACTTCATCAAAAGAAGGATGTCTCTCTGGGTTTCTGTTTTTCCATCTTGAAAGCTGGGATAGAGGCCCAATAAGAGTCCTTCAATGCTTATTCCATAATGATTTGATCTTATGATAAAACAGTCATGATCTCTAGAACATAAATCAAAAATATCTTGATAACGGGTGATGCTTAGAGGCATGCCTAGTGTAAAGCACGAGGATTTTGCCCTGGCATCTGGATTTTAAGGAGCTAACACACTCCTTTCCTGCAAACAAGCCATAGTTTCTCACTTAGTTTGTAAGAAAAGGGATAGGGATTGGTGGACCTGGGATGGTGCCCCATACCAAAGAACTGGCACCATTTTCTCCAAGTTCTCATCTAAGAGAACTGTCAAGGGAAATCGAGAGTTTAAAAGACTTCCTTGCCCAGGATAATCCAGCCAGGATGTGCTGGAGATGACACATTGCCTCAGGTCTTCCTGAATCTAAGAACAAACTTCACCTTTTATATTATGGTACCTCTCTTAGCAAGAATATTTGATTTTAAAAAAGAAGAGTAGGATTCAATCCTGCTTGTGATGCAGGTTACCTGTCTGGCTACTCTCACATTTTACTACCCAGAGAAATCTTTAAAACTGGACAATGCAGATGGAGACACAAATCACTTGTAGACATCTACATGTGGAGATCTTATAAAATGTCATTATTGATGAAGGCACAGTCAGGTATGCCTCTGTTCTCTCCCTCACTACACTCCCAACTAAAAAAGCACCACCAGAAGACGTCCACTTTTAAACTTGCTCCTGCCCTGCCTGCTACACAGCAGACTGGCACCTGTTTTCTAGGCTCTCTATCTCCATACTTTGGGGTATCTGTCTCATCCCCTTAGCAGACTAGTAAGAAGTATAAATCACTACAGAAAGATAAACAAAGGCAACATTAGAGAACAATCTTTATGATGCCTATAGAAGGAGCCATTTTTACAAAGTAATTGTGGTAAAAGGCTAAGTGGAGCCTGAGAGTTTTTTTTTCCTTTAAAAATTGAAAAAATGAGAGATGAGATGGCAAATTCACCAGTCATGTGATTAAGGACTGAGAAGACCTTGACATGGTTGTCTAGAGGTGAAGGAAGTAGCCTCAAGGGATAAAGGAAAGAAATGAAGGAGAGGGAATAACTGTTAGGAAAATCATTTAGCTGATACATTGTGGGACAATCAAATTTAATGGACTTCTCTACTAGCAGCAATGCAATGACCCAGGACAATTCTGAGAGACTTGTGAGAAAGAAAGCCATCGACATCCAGAGAAAGAACTGTGGGAGTAAAAATGCAGTAGAAAAATATGTGATTGATCACATGGTTTGATGGGTATATGATTGGGGATTTGAACTTTAAATGATTACTATCGAAAATATGAATAACATGGAAATAGATTTGAAACAATGATACATGTATAACCCAGTGGAATTGCTCATCGGTTCTGGGGGGTGGGGTGAAGGGAGGAGGTGAGGGAAAGAATATGAGTCATGTAACAACAGAGAAATATTCTAAATTAATTAATCAATTAAAATAAATAAATAAAAGAAAAGTCCTTTAGAATGGTGAGAAGGACACAGCTCAGATATTACATGTTTTAGGAGCTCTTTCTTGATTCTAGGCCCCCATTCCTCTCCCTTGCCACTGGGCTCTAGTTCTTAAAATTATCTACTTATGTATAGCTAGGAGAAGTAACCTGGTAGCTCCATGAGGACAAAATTAATTATTTTCCATATTTGTATTTAAAAGGCCTAGAACAATGTTTTGCATACAGGAGGTGCTTAGTTAAACTGAACTGAACATCTGACAAGGACATTTTTCTGATATACAAAAATTGTTGGCAGCCTCCGAAAGATATATTTTTCAATTTCTTTAGTATTATATGCAGTATCACTTTGATGTATATAGGTGGACCCTGAATATATAAGCTCCTTTTGGGCAGAAACATTTTTCCCTTCCTTCCTTCCTTCCTTCTATTATAATTCTGATTTGTCACTCATTCTAACACATGTGGGTTGCAGACCACCCAAGTTGTGGGTCAGTGGAGATGTTTTCACCTTTGGTGATTAAATCTAAAGATAGGCAGGGTAATTTAATCTAAGTATCTCATTAAATAAATGAATTTCTAAAAATTGTATTCCATAAACTAGAGATGAGACTTTTGACACCATTTAATCTAAGACCCTCATTTTAGCTATGAGGAAATTGAGGTCCAAAGAAGTTAAATTATTATTTCAATGTCCTAAAGATAATAAGTAGAAAATAGTTTCTAATCCAAGTTTTCTAACTCTAATATCCTTTTCCCACTGTCATTCTCACATTTTATTTTAAAAGATAGTTTTTGTTACCTTTCCATGAAATTTATCTTTCCCACCTCACTTCCTATGAAGTAAACAATCAATGAGAATAAATACTTCATTTTTTTTCTTGCCCATGATTTGGCAGAGGGTATTTTTTTCCAAACCATGTTATCCAAGGCAGGAGAGACAGAATGTCAAGAATAATCCAGTTATATGCAATTAGGTATTGATTATAAATTGAAATGCTTTCATGAAGCTCTGTTACTCTATTAAACATTTATTTTGCATGAATTCCCATCCTATAATATAATAAGTTTCATGAAGGAGTCCAAGAGGAATAGTATACACAATATGTTGTCTTCAATTCTATCCACAATCTGATACCCACCATTTTCTCCATGTCCAACTTCCTTTCTTACTCACTGAAAAATGTGAACTAATACACTGAATACAACTGACATATTATCAATTATGATGTAGGTGGATAGAGATTAAGATCAACCTTCCTTTATCAAGTAGATTACAGCTCACTATACAATATGAGGCAATGAGCCCTCCATATTACTCAAAATGAAAACTAGTGCATAGCAAGTCAGCTCCTCACTTGTGTGTTCCAAAACAATATCTAGAACATGAAGAGGGGAAACTAGGTGATTCATTGGATGGAGAGTCAGTCCTAGAGACCTGAATCTAGGTCCTAGATTCAAATGTGGCCTCAGACACTTTCTAGTTGTGTGACCTTGAGCAAGTCACTTAATCCACTACCCAGTCATTATCGTTTTTCTATCTTGGAACCAATACACAATATTGATTCTAAGATGGAAGGTAAGCATTTAAAAAATTAAGAACTTTTGCCAATTAGTAGCTTTTGGTCACCAGGGGATGTTTCCTAATTCCTCTTTCTCCCTCTTGATAGTTCAAATACTTTAACAAAAAAATCACAATATATGTATATGTATGTATGTATTTATTTATTTATCTTACTCGGGTAAGATTAGTAGGTGTCATTTAATTAATTTTAAATTTAAATGTCATTTAACAGTTTTCCTGCCCATGCTATATTAATTGACAGTAGAGTAAATGTCACTTCTTACTAAATTTTTTTTCCTATGATTTGTTATTAGCACTAGAGTCCATAGGACACTAGTGAAATACTGCTGGCATTCCCCCACCAGAACCTGGACAGCCACAGCCAAAACCCAAATATAAAAGGGGCTAAATGTTTTTTGAAATGATACTTTTAGAAAGCTAAATTCCTAAATAAGCATAATATGCAGTGTGTGTGGGTATATATGAGAGAGAGAGAGAGAGAAAAGAGAGAGAGAGAAAGAGAGAGAGAGAGAGAGAGAGAGAGAGAGAGAGAGAGAGAGAAGAGAGAGAGAAGAAATTTTCTTTAGGTTGTGTGTTTTTTTGTTTGTTGTGGTGTGGCTGTTGTGATCCTCTCCCTGAAGGGATGAAAAGATAAAACACTTTTTTCTTTTTTTTTTTTTTTTTACTCCTGTATAAAGCATCACCAAGACTGTCTTGTTTTGAAAGAAAAATATATTCAAAAGCGAGGCACCAGCTTGCTTGTATTTTTCCCTTCCTCCTCCTCCGCTCTCTGTCTCCTTCCCATTTTCCTTGCTTCCCCTCACCTGTCAGTCCCACATTTTTAGAAAAGACAGGGTTGAGATCCTGCCTAGAGGTCCCCCCCTCCCCCTGACTTGTTTCCTAAAATCACAGGACAGGATGCCTCATTGGTTTCAGATATTAACTTCTGTGCTAAAAGCCCAGTTGGAGCTGGTGTGACAAATGGATTTTACCTGCTGCTAGAAAATACAGCCCCCTGCTTCTCCCCCCACCTTCGTTCTTCCCCTTCCCCCCTCCCACACACATACACCCTCCCATCTTGCCTAGTCTAACCCGAGGGCACCAGAACAGAAAGCTACCCTGAGGCACCATCTGTTTCTGCCAGAATCAACTTTAGGCCCTGCCTTTACATCTGTTGAGAGGAACTGTACAGTCAAGGAGCTGCTTGGAAGAAATATTTGGTCTTTCCCCTTCTTGGGCGGTAACTCTTCCTGGGCCGCTGTGCTCCCAGCGAGATCCCTCTACTCACCCCCACTGGCCTCTTAGGTGATGCTCGGAAGCCAAGGCACCAAGGCCCCGGGTGGCGGTCCAGAGGGATGAAGATGTGGTTAGGAGCCGCTGACTCCCATTCATCTTCTATCGTGACAAGGCAGGAAACAATTAAAATTCTGACCTGTGCCAGAGAGAATTTGAAATAAATCAACCCATGGCTGATACCATTGTAAGTCTTGAGCACAACAAAATTAACAGCCAGCCTGCATCCCTCTCCCGTATGCGAAAATAAATTACCCCACCATCACCTCCAGTAAATACAGCAGCTGGCTTGTTCTCACTCTTTCCATAAGTACCCAAAAGCTACTGATTTGTTAAGTTGTCATTCTCCTTATGGACATCAAGGATTTCCTCGAGTTGCCAGAAATGGAGCTGGCCAGATATCAGTAAGTTATGAAAAATCTGGGAGCTGCTGAAGCCAGGCAGAGGCACTGAGAGGACCGGGGGGGGGGGGGGGGGGGACTCAAGGAGTCTTGACTCCAAATTTGCTAGAGTTTGGGAAGGCCACACCATAAACCCGAAAGGTCTAGAAGGGAATTCCAGGGCTACGAGGACTATTTCTTGCTTAGCACTCTTAATTACCAAGTAAAGTCTTTGTGGGTCTCCTTAAAGAGATCCGATAGCTATCTTTTGCAGTGGTTTCACGACTCCCTCCTTGCTTGCCTGGATGCTATTAAAATCATTTAGACCTTGATTATCGTTCATGATGGTATCTTAAAAGAAATAGCATAATATCAATCCACGCAAGCCAAGGACAGGTGGGGAGAAAGGGCCCTTGAGGAATAAGACTATATCAGTATCAGAGGAGAAGTGAAATTCCTTTGTGCCCCATTTTAATTTAAGGATGTGGTTTCCTCTGCAATACATGGATTTGTTCAGCCTTATGTATGTGTCTAATAAATTTGTGTCAAGGATAAGGGCATACACTTGAAAATGGAACCAAGAATTTGGAAAATCACACTTTTGCTCACAATAGTATTATTTGAAAGCAAAGGGTATGTGAATGTTGCTGTTCTCTCTAAAAGGGGATTTGTGGGTTCAAAGGGAAATGAGACGTTTTCATTTAGAATAAGAGGAATTAGCAGACAGCCCCCTTCTACTATCCTCCCCCAGAATTAAGAAATAAAAGAAAAGTTAATTACTCTCTTCCTTGAAAATGAAAAATAATTTATGGATAGGAAGAACTCCCAGATTTTATATTGGAGAAAGGAGAAACCAGTAATATAAGATTTCCTTCCTTCCTTCCTTCCTTCCTTCCTTCCTTCCTTCCTTCCTTCCTTCCTTCCTTCCTTCCTTCCTTCC
>NC_058132.1:643577277-643598717 GCF_016433145.1 Gracilinanus agilis | reverse complement strand
TTTTTTTTAAATCCTTTCCTTGTATCCTAAAGACTTAGAACCATACCTGTCACATAGCAGGCATTTAATAAAACCTAGTTTACTAATACCAAATGGGTACTCTCCCAGGGGTCAACAAGGCAGCTTTGTCTTTAGAGTTGAGTGAACACTACCTAGCGTCCTCATTTGGAAAGGTTTCTTTGGCCAGGAAGAATAAAATCCTTAGTCAGATGCTAAGAGGTCCCTGGAGAACAAAACTATCAGCATTCAAACTATTTTTGCTGGTGAATTTACTAAGCTGTTGAAGACAGCCAAGTGGCTTAGGAAGAATCAGCTTTCTTGATGGACTGAAATGTGTTGATGAATCCTGGAAATATTGCCAAGCTATAATTGTTCTGTATTATAAGCAAGTATCATGTTTTTAACTATGTCTATATTTTTGGGTCTTTTTTTCCTATATATTTGGATTGTCCATAGAATTACAGATATCCATTCTTCTTCAAATGGTAGAGATTACAAGACACTTGCTCCTTATGCCATGCAATCCTTGTCTTTGTTCTCCCAGATGTTGTCCTTGGAAGATTTCATTGATATCTGGAGATCTTCCTTTCAGACTTTTGAGGGTGTGTGGATCCCAATGAAGGCTTCTTTGTGATCTCCTTCTGCTATCACTGATCTAGGCCAGCTATTTCTTTGATTAGAAGAATCCTTTTGGCACATCCATTGTAATTACTCTGCATATGTCAATCTACTTACATCCCCCATTAATCTCTCCATTGGTTTTTTGGGTCATTTCCAGGTTTGATTCATTGGAGATGGCAGCAGTGCAACATTTGAATATATACAGTTTCAAAAGAAGAGGATTGGTGTTAAAAGGTGAAGGATGGACTTTTGTGTTTGTGTGTCTGTGTGGTAGCAGATTGTAGTGACTTAAAACATGTATATATATATATATATATATATATATATATATGTATGTATGTATATATATATACTTTTAATAACAAAGTAATAAAATATATAAATATATACTTTTAATAATATAACATAACATTTAATAATATGATATAGTTTAAATAATATAATATATTAAATAATATAATATGCATCAATAATAATATATTTAATGATATAATAGTAAAATATATACATATATACTTTTAATAACATAATAATATAATGTTTAATAATATAATATAGTTTAAATAATATAATATGCATTAATAATAATATATTTAACAATATAATAATAAAATATATACATATATTTTTTAACCTAAACAAAATCTATTCCTCTCTGATTTCTGTTGAAATATGGCTTTATCTCATGGTTCCTGTCTAGATACTTCATAGGGACCATGAGTTATACATTGTATAGACACATACATACATATATATGAGAAGCTGTACAGAAATAAAAAAGGTATTTATATGTATATAGACCTATACATGCATACATGTGTGAACATTACATTTAAATGTGTGAGCTTATATATGCATATAATATGTATGTGTGTACATTTATGCATATCTATATGTGTGTATATAAAATTATATATTTAAAAGAAATAGATTGATGGGGCAGCTTAGTGGTGCAGTAGATAGAGTACTGGGCCTGGAGTCTGGATGACCTAATTTCAAATCTGGCCTCAGACATCTGCTGTATGGCTCTTTTGCCTCAGTTTCCCTAACTGGAAAATGGAGGGAATAATAGCACCTACCTGTCAGAGCTGTTGGGAGGAACAAAAAAGATAATATTTTTAAACCACTTAGCCTAGTACCTGGCACATAGTAAGCATTCTGTGTTAACTATAGCTAGATAGGTGATGTATGAGTAGCCTTGGAATTTTCCATCTGACTTGTAGCTAAAACCTTCCTTATGTATCATCGCTCCCCTTAGAATATGAGGTTCTTGAGAGCAGGGACTCTGAATTTTCAGTTTATATTCTCAGTACTTAGCACAGAGCTTTGTACATGTTGTTGTTAAGTTCTTTCATTCATTCCCCACTCTCCTTCATCTGCTTTGGGGTTTTCTGGGCAAAGATAATGGAGAAGTTTGCCATTTCCTTCTCCAGTTCAATTTACAGAAGAGGAAACTGAGGCAAAAATCATTAAATGACTTGCCCTTTGTCCCACAACTAGTGAATGTCTGAGTCCAGATTTTAGCTGATGGAGATGAGTCTTCCTGATTATAAGTCTAATGCTCTCTCCACTGTGCCAACTGGCTGCCCCAGTTTTACACATAATAAGCACTAATGTTTCACTTATTCATTCATTTTTCTAAAAGTTTGACAGAGAAAGGGAGGAGAGATATAGGAGTATACATTCAGAAGGGGTCTTACATCAAGTGGAAATAATATCTCTCTGTACTATCTATACTATATACATACATATACATATATGTAAATATGGATATATCATATGGATATATATGTACATCTACACCTGTATGTGTATATATACTTAAAAAGGAATATATGCATATAAATATGTAGGATAGATAGATAGATAGATAGATAGATAGAATAAGAATGGGATTTAGTTTAGGGGCAAAACCACCTCGAAGTATCCCAGTGTATATTCGGAGGGAGGGGAGAGGTGGAGGAGAGAGTTTCATTCCACGTGGAATTTCTCTATCTCCCCTCTATCATAACATTGGTTTCTGGCTCTCATTATTCTTACAATAGATAGATAGATACATACATACATAGATGATAGGTACATAGATAGATAACATAGATAGATGATAGATAGATATAGATTAGATAGATACATAGATACATAGATAGATAACATAGATAGATGATAGATATAGATTAGATAGATACATAGATACATAGATACATAGATAGATAGCATAGATAGATGATAGATAGATATAGATTAGATAGATAGATAGATAGATAGATAGATAGATAGATAGATAGACAGACAGACAGACAGACAGACAGATAGATAGATAGATAGATAGATAGATAGATAGATAGATAGATAGATAGATAGATAGATAGATATTTCTCTTTGGAAAAGAATGGAGAGAACTAAGCGTGTTCCCTAACAATAGGAAATGAGCCAAAAGTCAGAGACAGAGATAAGAGAATGAAGGTAAGAGAGAGACTATTATTTGGAGATTATATATCAAAGAAGATGGACATCAAGGAGATGGGAAGATAGGTTGACCTACTTGTGGAGTAGAATCATATCATCAACTTGGAGAATGGAGCTGAGACAGAGCTGCAGGGAATGATATCAAGTCATTTTGCAATATGGGGAGCCCATATCCCATATTTTCTCAGTAATCTCTGAAAAAGGGTATTCTACTGAATGGAAAATGGTAGCATGAGGTGATTTTCTGGAGAGAAGAGAAAGTCTGCAATAGCCAGGGGTGGGAAATACAATAAATAACTGGAGAAAGTGTAGTGAGGATCAAGTTGTGATTAGATAACTGAAATTTGAAAAAATGACCCTGTTTTAGGGATTGGGGCTCTAGTCATGTTTCAGAGATTTTTTTTAATTTTTTAATTTTTTTTTACAAAACAGAGTCTAAATAGCATTGTGAATATCCATTCTGGTAATATTTTGTAGAGTTTGATTATGTATCCATCTGCTTGTCATATCATCAATGACCTTTTCACTTTTTTCTTTAATTTCTTACCTCATCTGGCTTTATTTATTGTTTTCATCTTTTCTCAATTTTGTGGATATTCACAGATTTCATTAAATATCTTAGATTTCTTGGCATATAATGCTGTGGAATATTATCTAATACTTCTCTGTATTTTTTCCTTAATCATTTTGCTTTCCCATTTGGCCTTAATTTGTATAATTTATGCTCCCATATTCATTTTTGTTAAGAAATATTTTGTGTGTATATGTGGCAGATGTTTTATGATTTTCCCTTTAAATATAACAATGTATAATGATTAAATGAAGAGGGCAGATGGTGATGGCTTATTGGCTTTATTGTTTTTTAAGAACATTAATGTTTTGTTAATTAAATTAACAATTGAGTTTTTTGCTTGTGATTTTGCTAATTTTCTTTATTATGTTAGCTATATTCAATGGTTTTTTTTTGGGTCTATTAATTTGTTGATTTTCTAATTTTATAAAGTGTAACAACTCTCTCTCTCTCTCTCTCTCTCTCTCTCTCTCTCTCTCTCTCTCTCTCTCTCTCTCTCTCTCTCTTTCTAGCTCCCTCTGTCTCCTATCATCATAAGCATTCAGGGAAATGAGTTAGCCTCTCAGTCATTCAGCTCTAAAAATATTTTCTGTTGCAGTAAAAATTCTGAAGCAGAAGTTAAAAATTCCTGATTAGGGCAGCCAGGTATCTCAGTGGACAGTGTCCTGGGTTCAAATTTGGCATCAGAAAACTCCTAGCTGTGTGACTCTTGTCAAATCAATTAACTCCAGTTGCCTAGCCCTTACTATTTTTCTGCTTTGGGACCAATTGTATGTATCCTAAAGAAAAGGTAAGGGTTTGTAAAAATTCCTGATCATATTTTGTTTATTATTTTTTGATGATAAAACACAAACCAGGCCAAGCAAAATGCAGTATTACAGTCTCTCTACCAAGCATGTAAATATCATACTTGGTCCAGGGAGAGGTGAAGCCCCAGAGAATACTCTGCTCATTAATCCTCTGAGACTCAATATCCGTTGAGCCATAAATAGGACTCTAGATTTTGCCAAAGGAACTTATCTATGTTGTGAAGGAAAGCTTGCTTTTCTGTGGAATTTCACAAAAAGGGCAAGAATCATTTTGTTTGGGCATTTGTAACTCTAGTCTAGCTTTGCTTCCTGACATAGTGTTTTAACAAATGCTTGTTGAGTTGTCGACTTGTTTAATAAACATTTCTTAAATTTAATTGAAATTATCTCAACACAATCCTATCTACACATAAGGAAGGTGAATCTGATATAATGCACTAATACCTGTTATCTAACATGTATTTGACCTTATCCTCCCGACAACCTGACCAATTAAGTGCCATTACTATAAACACATTTTTTTCCTGGTCAAGTATCATTTATTTCTTTTTCTTTCCAATCTTTCCCAACTTGAAAAAAGAAAAAAGAAAGACAATGATGAATTTGTAATAAAAATACATAATTAAGGAAAACTAATTCCCACATGGCTTTGTCCAAACCTGTGTTTTTTATTTTCTGTAATAAGGCCATATCATTTTTGTCAGAAGGTGGGTCAAATGTTGCCTTACTGGTCTTCTGAAATCTCAGCTGATTATTTTGTTTCTTAGAATTTTTATATTTTTCAATGTTTTCATTTTTGTTTAGGATTTTTTTACTGTATGTATTGTTGTCTTGATTCTGTTCACTTCATTCTATGTCAGTTCCAAAACATCTTCCCAGGTTTCTACGAAATTATAACATTTTTTAAGCTGGAGAGTCAGAAAGGAGAATTTTATTTTATTTTTTATTGGTATTCCTACTTTTAAAAGTTTAATTAATTAATTAATTAAGAATATTTTTCCTTGGTTACATGTATCATGTTCTTTCCCTCCCCTCTACTCACCTCCCTTCTAGAGCCAACAAAAAATTCCATTGGGAGGGGGCAGCTGGGTAGCTCAGTGGATTGAGAGCCAGGCCTAGAGACGGGAGGTC
Source organism: Gracilinanus agilis (assembly GCF_016433145.1). NCBI lineage: Eukaryota > Metazoa > Chordata > Mammalia > Didelphimorphia > Didelphidae > Gracilinanus > Gracilinanus agilis. The sequence continues at coordinate 643,593,119 of NC_058132.1, read as the reverse complement.
CTAGGTTCAAATCTGGCCTCAGACACTTCCCAGCTGTGTGACCCTGGGCAAGTCACTTGACCCCCATTGCCTACCCTTACCACTCTTCTGCCTTGGAGCCAATACACAGTATTGACTTCAAGACGGAAGGTAAGGGTTTAAAAAAAAATTCCATTGGGTTTTAAATGTTTCATTGATCAAGACCTATTTTCATATTATTAATATTTGCACTAGGGTGATTTTTTAGAGTCTACATCCCTAATCATATCCCCATTGACCCATGTGATCAAGCAGTTGCTTTTCTTCTGTGTTTCTACTCCCACAGTTCTTTCTCTGGATGTGGATAAATTATTTCTCATATGTCCTTCAGAATTGTCCTGGATCATTGAATTGCTGCTAGTAGAAAAGTCCATTACATTCGATTGTGCCACAATGTATCTGTCTCTGTGTACAATGTTCTACTGGTTCTACTCCTTTTATTCTGCATCAGTTCCTGGAGGTTGTTCCAGTTCACATGGAATTCCTCCAGCTCATTATTCCTTTCAGCACAATAGTATTCTATCACCATCAGATACCACAATTTGTTCAATCATTCCCCAATCAATGGACATCCCCTCATTTTCCAATTTTTGCTCCCACAAGGAGTATGGTGGCTATAAATATTTTTGTACAAGTCTTTTTCCTTATTATCTCTTTGGAGTATAGACTCAACAATGGTATCTTTGGATCAAAGGGCAGGCAGTCTTTTAATGCCCTTTTGGCAGAAACTATCCCTTTTGATATGTTTTATGACATGATGGCATTCTATTTTGTTCCTATACTCCAGTTTGTTCATTCCATTCCCAACTGATTTCCACATTTTTGCCACTATATTAAAAAAATCTATTCCACATAGACACATACAGATACACACATATACATATATGAATATACATACAACCTACATATGGAAAAGTACATATTTGTTATTCCTTTAAAATTTTGGGGAGTAGAGGCTATATCATATTTTACAAATTAAAGACCTAGGGTCCAAGTATAGAGAAATCCAACCATGAAATCTAAAACAAATGGCCAAATGATTCTATTAGATGTTATTCAAAATTGTGAGAGGAGGAATGCGCAGCTGAAGTATCAATTGGAAATTCTGGAAATGTATAAATCTGCTGCTTCTGATCATGTCCAAAACAATGATAATGACTGAGGGGAGGCATGGACTAGAAGGATTCAGTAGCAGCAAAACCTGATTGTTATAAAAATGAGGACACAGGGGAAATTTCTTTAACCCACATTGCAGGGTTTTGGCTCACTCTTTCATTTAAATTTGGTAGATTAACCCACATTAACATTTCCAGGTTGAATTGATTCTGTCTGCTCTTTATTATTGTTTCTCAATTTGGAGAGTACACAGGATTCTAAGAACAAAAAGAAAAACATTGAATCTTCATGTAGGTATCTGAGACAAGATCATTTTGGTGACAGACAGCATTGCATTTTCATGTCAACTATATGGAGAAATGGAAAGGATCTTTGGAATTAAAGAGAAGATAGGCAATATCGTGTGTGTACATCCTTCCCTTCCCTTTTTTCATACCTAGAAAGTTACACTAATTAAATGACTAAGAGGCCTGGAAAAGAAGAGAAGCTGAGAGTTCTTGGCAAAAAAAATAGACATGTGCATTGTCAGCTATCAAAATATTCTGCTATGTCCAATATGTGTGGTTGAATGATAACCAGATATATAGGTAGAAACTTCAAACATTCTCACATTTGCTCTTTGCTAATTCTGCTTATCCGGATCACACTCTGGGTCCTGGTCTTGGCTCTTAGAAACAAAAGGCTCTGCCCCTTCATCTGGTAGAAGCTAATTTCAGAGAAATTAGCTCAAGGGCCTGTCTGTTGCCTGGAAAAAGCAGCCTTTAGTTGGAGAAATTCTCTTTTTCTGCATTTTCATACTGCATAAGAAATGATAACAGATGCCAAAAGATGGGGCACAGAAGAGATGGTTTCCCTCTGTTTAAGCCTGGGCAACTTGCCAGACAAGATCCAGAGGGATAAACTAATTTTACTCTTCTTTTTCTTTCTCTTGATAACACCTTAGAATGTATGACTGGTGAGTCACCCAAGGGAAGCCATTAGATCTTTTTATCTCTCCATGTTTCCAAGGTATACTAGACCTCAAATGATCCCAAGAAACACCAGCACAACTTGGGGCTCTCATTGACATCCTTATTTTTCTTCCTTTGGCAAAGCCAAACCTAGCCATTTTCATATGACTAAAATTTCTAGGAAAGTTCATATCTATGGGAATCAAGCCACCTGAATCCTTAGGCACCTGCCTGATTCAATCATTGCCACAAAAATATCTTGGAAAAGAAGAGAGAAGGGAAGCTGAGAGTTCTTGGCAAACAAAGGAGACATTTGTCTTATCAGCTATCAAAACACACTTGTCTGCCCAATATGTCCATTTGAATGACAACCAACTTGGTTTTGTTATAAGCAAAGAAAAATAAAATATAAGTCTTCTGCAGAACACAGGATACATATTACACTTCTTTTTCAGTGTAAATTATTAGGATGATAATTTTACCTATGACATCTTTCCAGGTTAACAACTTAACAAACATAAGTACTTCCCATGTGAAAAGAACATGGCTGACTCTTTCCCCTTAATAATCCCAGAAACTAGATAATGCAGGATCTCTCCCTCCTTCTTCCTCTTCTTCCTTTTCCCTCTCTCTTTATGTCTCTCTTTCTGTCACTCTCTGTCTACCTGTCTGTCTCTCTCTTCCTGCTAGGAAGTCCCAGGAGATGGCATAGCACCCTAGGGTTCACGGACATAGTAGGTCATTGCTTATAGTTTCTCCCAACTCAGTGTCAACACTATATACCGGCCCCTCCCTGTGCTGTTGAATTTTCATTTCTTCTACTGATCTCTCATGCTGGCCGTTTTGATAAGGAGCAGAGATTCTTTTGATTTCTACTAAGATATAGTCTTCATTTTCCAGTTACCTTGGGCAAGGCATGGGAAGAGCTTACAATTTCTCTGGACTTCAATTTCCTTATCTCTAAAAATGAGAGTAGATGACCCCTGATGTTCCTTCAAGTCTCTCTCTATGACTTTCTGATCAGAAATATCCCCCCCTAAAAAATAATTGACAGCATTTATTTATCTTTTAGTAATACTTTTTCAAAACTCTTTAAATTTATCCATCAATCTTCTATCTCAAGTTCATAGACAGAGAATTGGACAGAAAGAGGACAAGTAAAGCCCTAACTGCACAGGCATTTACTGCTTGGGGATATTTAATTCTGAGGGACTGCTTATTTTTTAAGATTCTTTTGGAATCACTATTATTATTTTTATTTTCTAGTCACACAATACACAGAGAAATGACACGTGTCACATACAAGTATATTGGCATATGAATACATATATCTTTAAATACAGATGCACCGTGCCTGATGTATGTATTATTATATATAATACATATCTATGTACAAATATATTTCCATAGATATATATTATAAGAGGTAGCTAGGGGACACAGTATATAAAGTGCTATGCCTGGAGTCAAGAAAACTAGAGTTCAAATCTAGCCTCAAATACTTTCTAGCTGTATGAGCCTGGAAAAATGATCTAATCTCCATTGGCCTCAGTTTCTTCACTTGTAAAATGAGGATAATAACAGCATCTACTTGACAAGTCTATTTGGAGGATCAATTGGAATGCTACCTCTAAAATGCTCATCACAGGGGACAGTTGGGTAGCTCAGTGCATTAAGAGCCAGGCCTAGAGATGGGAGGTCCTAGGTTCAAATCTGGCCTCTGACACTTTCCCAGCTGTGTGACCCTGGGCAAGTCTCTTAACCCCCATTGCCTAGCCCTTACTACTCCTCTGCCTTAGGGCCAATACACAGTATTGCCTCCAAGACAGAAGGTAAGTTTAAAAAAAAAATAAAAATAAATGAATAAATAAATAAATGAAATGCTCAGCACAATGCTTGGTACATAATACATTCTATGTGAACATTTATTGTCTCCCCCTCTCCCTCTCCCTGTATATTCCCCCTTAGACATAGATAGATTGATATGATATGATATGATATGATATGATATGATATAAACAATAAGCAATGTAAAGGGAGAAAGCACTAGACCTAGAGTGAGTAAGACTTGAATACAAAATGAGCTTCAGACACTTACTAGCTGTGTGAACCCTGGGGAAGTCTTTAAACTTCTGATTGACTCAATTTCTTCATATATAAAATTAGCAGGACAAAATGAGATATTTATAAACTATTTTGCAAACCTTAAATCATTATTTAAATGCAAATGCATATATGTTTGCACATACAAATAGATATGCATGCATAACACCCATATATTCACCTATATGTCTTCAGTAGATGGACATATAAATAAATAGATAGGTAGTTGGAGGAGAGATAGAGAGATAGAGAGAGATGTTGAATTTCATTAGATCTCAACAGTGTAGCTGCTCTATTATATAGTTAATTTCACCAAAAAGTTACCAATAATCTAGACCAAATTCTTCATAAACATATTGTAAGGAATTAAATTTATGAGTTTGACTAAATATGAGACTTCTAAAGTAATATTGTTGTTGCCAATTAAAAATATTTTAACTTAAGTCAAAATGATTTTTAATAGCTTTTATTCACAAGGAGGTAGAATGAGTAAAAGTAGAGAAATATAAGAAGAGAGTAGAGAAAATGTCTAGCCTATTACACTAAATGTTGCTCCAGTGTCTGGCTTAGCCCCAATAGGGCTCATTAACCCTCAGCCAGAGGATCCAGTGGTGTCTTATACAAAGTTCCACCAACTCAGCCACCTCTAGGAGAAGGAGGCCTCTCTGGAACTAATCTCTCCAGAAGCCAGAAAGGGAAGGCCAGCTACTCATTCACCTAAGACAAAGTCCAAAGGGGAAGATCCAGGAGCAGTCCAAAAAGCCAAGTTCCCAAGTGGAAGCCAAGGTCCAACTCCAAAGCTACCTCTGAGAGGCAAGTCAGCAGCCAAAGCTCTAAGCTGAAGATTCAAGCCTTGGACAGGAAGTTCATTACATTTTTATAGTCCTTTTTCCACATCACTTTCTGTCCCTTCCCCTCTACATGGGGGCCAATCACAACTTCCAAATTGCATAGCACTGCCCAGGGGGGAAAGTGTCTGTGGGATCCCCCTCTTATCCTCTGAGGGTGTAAACTTTTATCAAAGTATTCACAAGTTTCTGACTGAGTTAAAAGGGTGCAGCTCTCCAAGTAAGTGACTTGTGAACCACTTTACTTAGTGTTAAGTAGGGGTGTTTAAGTTTTTGGTTGATTAATTGAAAATAGACAAAGAGAATAAAGAATTCCCTGGACTTCTGTACTAGCAGCAATGCAATGACCCAGGACAGTTCTGAGGGACTTATGGTAAAGAACACTAACCACATTCAGGGGAAGAACTGCAGGAGTGGAAACACAGAAGAAAAGCAACTGCTTGAACACATGAGTTGAGGCAGACATGATTGGGGATGTAGACTCAAAATTACCACACCAATGCAACTTTCAACAATTTGGAAATAGGTCTTGATCAATGACACATGTTAAAACCAGTAGAAATGCACATCAGCTATGGGGTGTGGGGGGGAGTCAGGGGGTGAAGGGGAAAGTAAGAGCATGAATCATGTAAACATGTTAACTTTTCTAAAAAATAAAAATAATTAAGTGAAAAATATGTGATATGCTTCAAGAAATATGAGGCTCAGGGGAAGCTATGTGGCTCAGTGAATTGAGTGCCAATCTTATACTATGTAACCCTGGGCAAGTCACTTAATCCCTATTGCCTAGCCTTTACCATTATTTACCTTGGAACCAATACATGATATTTATTCTAAAACAGAAAGTAAAGGTATTAAAAAATAAAAAGAAACTTGTGACCCCAATTTTATCTCATTCTCTAACCCTTGAGAAAAATTTTTCACTATATTTTATCTATGCCGTATGGACCCACATGTGTATTTTTTTAGAAAATAGTTTTGTTTCACTTCTATGGCAGACATGTCTATGTCTCTCTGGCAGAGCAATTCATTAAAAAATTGATATAAATCACTTGAGGTATTAGTTTTTAATCTGTGAGATGTTAAAATATGAGTTTGTTTCTCCCTCTACCCCTGTGACTTGAGTCTCAGTTTTCAGTTAATCTGCTGCTTGGTCATTTAAAATACAGAAGAAAATAAAGAGGTGTCGGCTGTCTGGGAAAGCTCCACTCTCTTCATTCTGTCATTGCTTTAAAGTGACCTGTTCTTTCCAAAAGCCACAGTCTTTGTCCCAACCTGAAGATATTCTAGCTAAATTAAAGTGAAGTTTCTAGGACCTGTTACATCCCCCTCTCTGAAGAACACAAGTAATTTAGAGAACTCATTGAAGCCTGAGGCTTCCTCAATCTTCTTTTCCTCTAGGAAAAGCACTATTTAAAATTTCAGAAGAAAATATTCATTGGAGCAGCCTCCCAAAGTGAATATGCTCCCCGGTGTCCTCAGTTTTAGAAACAACTCAGAGAGAACAGAAGAAAAGGAGCTGAGATGGATTTTGGTATTGATTTGGACTGAAGTCAATGGAACAACCCTCTAAAGGTTCAGTTAGGATAAATCTCTCAAAGGTCAGCTGCTTCTCCAAACCACTAAAAATCAATACAATTAGACCAGGTAAATTCCACAAATGGCCTCACTTGCAAGATTACTTCCTTCCAACAAGGCCATGCATCCTGAAAGACCAGTGGGATGCAGGGAGTTTTCTCCTCCTGACATTTATCTAGCAGCCAAAAGGACAAGTGTTGGAGAAGCCTGAATATTTAGGACAAATTATGCACCCAAATCTTTTCTTTGAATGGGCTCTATCCTTAAGGCATTCATCTAGCACTTTTCAAATCTAAATGACTTCCCCATAATTCACCATTCCCTCTCTGTTTATTCTGATCCTCTTCTTAGAGATGAGGTTAAGTCATTTTTCCTAGGGGACACACAGAATTGGTATTGGAATGCAAAGAATATGAATAATCAACCTTTCACATATTTTAGAATTGAAAGGATGTTTAGAGAGCTTTCTACTTCAACATTTTCTGGATGGTAAAAGTGAGACCCAGGGAAAATGTTGGTGACTTTTCAAACACCCCAAAGTGAGTTAGTAGCAAGGTTGAATGAAAACCAAGGTCATCTGGCCCTCAGACCAATTTTCTTTTCACTTTACCTGCTGATTTGTCTGTCAAACTGCATTGTCTTTCCTGGAATCTGGAAATTCTAGGATATTTCTTTTTGCCTGAAGGCATGAATTCAGCTTAGAGAGAATATACTTCTTTCTAAGACCTTGTATGACCCTGGAAAGTTATTTCCCTTCCCAATGCCCACAAGGAATGCTATAATAATATGTTTTACTTAGAAGGTGCCAAATGCATTAATGTAGGGACTTTCCTCAGTGAAAGCCTTTGCTGATGAATTCACAGGCTGGGATGAGGAAAACAAACAGATCTGAGTGCTCTCATTCTCATCATTGCCATTGCCATTGCTATGGTCATTTCCAACATGTTATCTCACCCACCACTTTATCCAGCATGGTGCCAAATTGTGTTCCTTCACCTTTGCAAGATATCTCAAAGATACTCAAATTTCTCTTCTAAAACTGCTACCCCCTTGGTGCAAACCTTCTCATCTTCTGCCTTGACTAGGGCAATAGCCTGCTGGTGGATCTGCCTGCCTCCAGTCTCTCCCTTCTCTAATCCATTCTCTACTCAGCCAGGAAAGTAATTATTCTAACGTTTGGTCTAAACATGACGACTCCCCCCATATCCACTCAGTCAACTCCCGTGATTTCCTAGCACCTTCAGGATCAAATACAAAATTCTCTGCTTGGCATTTGAAGCCCTTTATGACCTACCACTTCATGACTTTCTAGTATTTGTAAACCGTTCCACGTATTCTTTTTTTTTATATTTATTTTTTAGAAAAGTTAACATGGTTACATGATTCATGCTATTACTTTCCTCTTCACCCACCCCCTCGACTTCCCACTACCCATAGGCGCTGCGCATTTCCACTGGTTTTAACTTGTGTCATTGATCAAGATCCATTTCCAAATTGTTGATAATTGCATTGGTGTGGTAGTTTCCAGACTACATCCCCAATCATGTCCGCCTCAACCCATGTGTTCAAGAAGTTGCCCCGCTTCTGTGTTTCCACTCCCGCAAATCTTCCTCTAAATGTGGGTAGCATTCTTTTCCATAAATCCCTCAGAATTTACCTCGTTCATTACATTACTGCCAGTACAGAAGTCCACCACATTCTATTTTACCACAGAGTATTGGTCTCTGTGTACAATGTTCTTCTGGCTCTGCTCCTTTTGCTCTGCATCAATTCCTGGAGTTCTTTCCAATTCACATGGAATTCCTCCAGTTTATTATTCCTTTGAGCACAATAGTATTCCATCACCAGCATATACCAAAATTTATTCAGCCATTCCCCAATTGAAGGACATACCCTCATTTCCCAGGTTTTTGCCACCAAAAAAAGCACAGCTATAAATATTTTTCTACAAGTCTGTTTATCTATGATCTCTTTTGGGGTACAATCCCAGCAATGCTATAGCTGGATTGAAGGGCAGGCAGTCCTTTAGAGTTCTCTGGGCATTCCAGATTGCTATCCAGAATGCTTGGATAAGATCACAGTTCCACCAGCAATGCATTAATGTCCCAATTTGACCACATCCCCTACAACATTCATTACTCTCCCCTTCTCTCACTTTAGCCAATCTGCTAGGAGTGAGATGGTACCTCAAAGTTCTTTTGATTTGCATTTCTCTAATTATTAGAGATTTAGAACACTTTCTAATGTTCTTATTGATACTTTTGATTTCTTTATCTGAAAATTACCTATTCATGTCCCTTGCCCATTTATCAATTGGGCAATGGCTTGATTTTTTATACAATTGATTAAACTCCTTGTATATTTGAGTAATTAGACCCCTCTCAGAGTTTTATGTTATAAAGTTTTTTTTTCCAATTTGTTGTTTCCCTTCTGATTTTGGCTGCATTGTTTTTGTTCGTACAAAGCTTTTAATTTAATATAATGAAAATCATTTGTTTTACATTTTGTAATTTTCTCTAACTCTTGCTTGGTTTTAAAATCTTTACATTCCCAGAGATCTGACAAGTATAATATTCTGTGTTCACTTAACTTATTTATACTTTCCCTCTTCATATTCAAGTCATTCACCCATTCTGAATTTATTTTGGTATAGGGTGTGAGATGTTGATCTAAACCTAATCTCTCCCATATTGTTTTCCAAATTTCCCAGCAGTTTTTGCTAAATAGTGGATTCATGTCCCAAAAGTTGGGCTCTTTGGGTTTATCATACACTGTCTTGCTGATGTCACTTACCCCAAGTCTATTCCACTGATCCTCCCTTCTGTCTCTTAGCCAGTACTATACTGTTTTGATGACCTCTGCTTTATAGTATAGTTTAATATCTGGTTCTGCTAAGCCACCTCCCTTGACATTTTTTTTCCATTATTTCCCTTCATAATCTTGATCTTTTGTTATTCCATATAAACTTTTTATACTTTTTTCTAATTCAGTAAAAAAGTTTTTTGGTAGTTGATAGGTATGGCGCTAAATAGGCAAATTAATTTGGGTAGAATGGTCACTTTTTATTATGTTAGCTCGTCCTACCTATGAGCAATCAATTTTTTTTTCCAATTGTGTAGATCTACTTTTAATTGTTTGGAAAGTGTTTTGTAGTTGTTTTGGTATAATTCCTGTATTTGTTTTGGTAAATAGATTCCTAATTATTTTATATTATCTAGGGTGATTTTAAATGGTGTTTCTCTTTCTACCTCTTAATGCTGTGATGTGTTGGAATATATAGAAATGCTGATGATTTATGTGCATTTATTTTGTATCCTGCAACTTTGCTAAAGTTGTTGATTGTTTCTACAAGCGTCTTAGTTGATTCTCTAGTATTTTTTAAGTAGACCATCATATCATCTGCAAAGAGTGATAGCTTAGTCTCCTCATTGCCTATTTTAATTCCTTCAATTTCTTTTTCTTCTCTAATTGCTACTGCTAGTGTCTAGTACTATGTTGAATAATAGAGGTGATAATGGGCATCCTTGTTTCACTCCTGATTTTATTGGGAAGGCTTCTAATTTATCCCCATTGCATATGATGCTTGTTGATGGTTTTAGGTATATACTGTTTATTCTTTTTGGGAAGGGTCCTTCTATTCCTATACTTTCCAGTGTTTTCAATAGGAATGGGTGCTGTATTTTGTCAATGGTTTTTTCAGCATCTATTGAGATAATCATGTGGTTTTTGTTTCTTAGATTGTTGATAAGGTCAATTATGTGGATGGTTTTCCTAATGTTGAACCATCCTTGCATTCCTGGTATAAATCCCACCTGATCATGATAGATAACTCTCTTGATCACTTGCTGGTGTCTCTTTCCTAGTATTCTATTTAAGATTTTTGTATCTATGTTCATTAGGGAGATTGGTCTGTAGTTTTCTTTCTCTGTTTTTGATCTACCTGTCTTCGGAGTCAGTACCATATTTGTGTCATAAAAGGAATTTTGTAGGACTCCTTCTTTGCTTATTATATAAAATAATTTGTATAATATTGGCATTAGTTGCTCTTTGAATGTCTGATAGAATTCACTTGTGAATCCATACAGCCCTGGAAATTTTTTTCTCAGGGAGTTCTTTGATGGCTTGTTCAATTTCTTTTTCTGATATAGGATTATTTAGGTATTCTTTTTCTTCTGCTGTTAATCTAGGCAATTTATTTTTTGTAAATATTCTTTCATATCACCAAGATTGCTATAGTTTTTACCATATAATTAGGCAAAATAGTTTTTAATGATTGCCTTAATTTCCTCTTCATTAGAGGTGAGGTCTCCCTTTTCATCTTTGATACTATCAATTTGATTTTCTTCTTTCCTTTTTTGTTAGATTGACCAGTACTTTGTCTATTTTATCTGTTTTTTTCCAAAATACCAGCTTCTAGTCTAATTTGTTAATTCAATGCTTATTTTACTTTCGATTTTATCAATTTCTCCCTTGATTTTTAGTATTTCTAATTTAGTTTTTATCTGGGGATTTTTAATTTGCTCACTTTCTAGTTTTTTAAGTTGCATGCCCAATTCATTAATTTCTGCCTTCCCTAATTTGTTAATATATGCACTCAAGGATATAAATTTCCCCCTGAGTACTGCCTTAGCTGCATCCTACAGAGTTTGGTAGGATGTCTCATCATTTTCATTTTCTTCAATGAAATTGTTGATTGTTTCTATGTTTTCTTCTTTGACTGGTTTTGGAGAATCATATTATTTAATTTCCAATTAGTTTTTGATTTGCCTTTCCATGTGCCCTTACTAATTATTATTTTTATTGCATTATGACCTGAGAAGTTTACATTATTATTTCTGCTCTTTTGCATTTGTTTGCAATGTTTCTATGTCCTATTACATGGTCAATCTTTGTGAATATACCATGTGCAGCTGAAAAGAAGTTGTATTCCTTTTTGTCCCTATTTATTTTTCTCCACATATCTATTACATCTAATTTTTCTAGGACTTCATTCACCTCTCTTATCTGTTTCCTATTTATTTTTTGGTTTGTTTTATCTAGCTCTGAAAGAGGAATATTTAGATCTCCCACTAGTATGGTTTTACTATCTATTTACTTCTTGAGCTCTGCCAGTTTCTCCTTTATGAATTTGAATGCTATGCAATTTGGTGCATACATATTGAGCACTGTTATTTCCTCATTTTCTATACTGCCTTTTATCAGGATGTAATGACCTTCCCTGTCTTTTTTAATCATATCTATTTTTACTTTGGGTTTGTTAGAAATCATGATTGCCACTCCTGCCTTCTCTTTCTCATTTAAAGCCCAAAAGTTTTTTCTCAAGCCCTTCATCTTAAACTTGTGTATGTCCACCCGCCTCATATGTGTTTCTTGTAGACAACATAAGGGAATCCACTCTGATATTTGCTTCGGTTTTATGGGTGAGTTCATCACATTCACATTTAGAGTTAAAATTATCAGTTGTTTATTTGCCAACATTTTAGTATCTTCTCCTAGTTCTACTCCTTCTTCTTAAACTATTTCCTTTTAAACCAGTGGTTTGCTTTAAGTCAGTAACCGTTGTCCCCTCCCTTGATTTTCTTCCCTTTCTACCTTCTCTCTTATTATTCCCCTATTTCTTTTTATTTTTAAGGCCTAATGTATTCCCTCTCCATTCTTCTCCCCTCCCTTTTTTGACCTCCCCACTCCCCTGCTACCCTTGGTTTATTCCTTCTGACTTTCTCAAGTAGGGTTAGATATAGTTTTATATCCCAATGGATGTACCTACTCTTCCTTCTCAGGGTTAATTACACTAAGAGTAAGGTTTAAATGCTCTCTTCCTCTCCGTCTTATAATAGTATTCATCCCCTCTCCTTCCTATGCACTCTTTGTGTGTAATAGAATATCCTATTTTTCTTATTCATTCAAGTTTCTCATGGTGTCCTCTACTATTCATCCCCCTCTTTCCAACACCCATATCATCTTAGACCATTTAGTATTCCAACCTCTCCCTATGAATAATTCTTCTAACTTGAATGAATAAGAAAGTGAATACTATACTAGTGAATAGAGTTAACTACAGAGAATTATACATAACATTTCTCTACATAGGAATACAAATAATTAGATCTTATTGAATCCCTTAAAGGGGCACATTTAAAAAATAAGAGATTTCTTTCTTTCCCTTCTGTTTCTTATTTACCTTTTCATGTTTCTCTTGATTTTTATGGTTGGATATCGAACTTTCCAATTAGACCTGGTCTTTTCTGTGCAAATACTTGGAAATCTTCTATATTGTTTAATACCCAAACTTTCCCCTGGAAGTATATAGTCAGTTTTGGTAGGTAGGTGATCCTTGGTTGTAAATCCAGTTCTCTTGCCTTTCTGAATATCATATTTCAAACCTTGAGGTCTTTTAGTGTGGAAGCTGCCAGATCCTGTGTGATCCTGATTGGTGCTCCTTCATATCTGAATTCTCTCTTTCTGGCTTCTTGTAAGATTTTTTCTTTTACTTGGAAGCTCTTGAATTTGCTATTATATTCCTGGGGGTTGTCTTTTCAGGGTCTACTGTAGAGGGTGATCTATGGATCCTTTCAATGTCTATATTGCCCTCTTGTTGTAGAACTTCGGGGCAGTTTTGCTGAATAATTTCTTTTAGTATGGAGTCCAAATTTCTATTAATTTCTGCTTTTTCAGGAAGATCAATGATTCTCAAATTTTCTCTTCTAGACCTCTTTTCTTGTCCTGTCACTTTCTCATTGAGATATTTCATGTTTCCTTTTATTTTATCAGTCTTTTGACTTTGCTTTATTTGTTCTTGCTGTCTTGAGAGGTCATTGATTTCTACTTGCCCAACTCTTGTCTTTAGAGACTGGTTTTCTCCTATGATGTTTTGATTTTCCTTTTTGATTTGGTCTATCCTGTTTTCCAGCTGTTTGTTTTTGGTGTCCAATTTGCTTATCAATTCTTTTGATTTAGGTGCATCTTTTTCGAATTGCCCGATTCTAGCTTTTAGAGACTGGTTTTCTTTTTCCAATTGCAAAAATCTGCCTTTTAAACTGTTATTTTCTTGCCAGATCTCTTCCATCTTTTTCATCATGTCAGATTTGAACTCTTCAAAAGCTTGTGACCACTTTTCATTGTTTTGAGAAGGTTTGGATGTGATTTATTGTTTGTTCTACTCTGCTGTTTGCTCTGTTGACTGGATTTTCTCTGTGTAAAAGTTGCCAAGTATTAAAGATTTCTTCTTGCTGATCTTTCTCTTCTGGGGTTCCTGAGTCTGGCTTGCCATTTTTACCCCAGAAACCTCTCAGCTTTATCCTCATGCCCAGGGTCTGTTTCCACCTTTTAGGCTCCTGATGTCTCAGGTCTTGTTGTTCTCAGGGTCAAGCCTCCTGGTGGTCCCCATGCTTGTTCCTCTGCCTGAAGCTCCTTTAAAGGTCTCAGGATGCTGTTTCCACATTTGTGCACCCCACTGCACCAAGATGCACCTGCACTCAGGATCTATGCCCATGCCTGCGCTCATAATCCACATAAGAGCCTGAGCTCAGGGTCTGTGTTTAAAGTCGCATGTTCTTTAGCCTCTTGGGGTCATAAGTCTTGTTGTTCTCAGGAGCTGGCCCTGGTGACCCCAGGTGGCTGCTGAGTACTTAATGGGTGCCCCAAATTCTCTCTGACTCTTGCGCTTGTTTTGGCACTGTAGGTTGTATTTGTGTGTGTGTGTGGGTGGGGGGGGGTTACTCAGCTCGTGTTTTAGTGAGAGCTGTTTCACCTCTTTATATCTTGGAAATGCTCCGAATTCCATGTACCTTCAATGCTGTGCCCTGTTGTGGGGTCCCTTCATTTGTCTGGATTTGTTTTTATGTCTTCTTGAGGAGTCCTGTATGTGTGGATTAGGAGAGGTCAAGCAGCTACTTTTTACTATGCCGCCATCTTGACCCAGAAGCCTCACATATTCTTTGTTCTATCCTCTTTTTGCTATTACATTAACAAGTCACTTGGAGTCAATACAATGTATTGACTCCAAGACAGAAGGTAAGGGTTTTTAAAAAAAATTCTTGTTTTCTGTCTTAAAATTGATACTCTGCATTGCTTCCAAGGCAGAAGAGTTGTAAGGGCTAGCTAGGCAATTGGGATTAAGTGACTTGCCCAAGGTCATATAGGTAGGAAAAATCTGATGCCAGATTTGAACCTGGTACCTCCTCTCTCCAGGACTGGCTCTCTAGCCACTAAGCCACCTAGCTTTCCCTTCCAATGATTTCTTATGACTTCCTCCTTTTCCTGGAATGTTCACTTCTCCATCTATGTCTCTTGGATTCCCTGGCTTCTTGTAAGTCCAAATTAAAATCCTATCTTCTACAGGAAGCCTTTCTCAATACCCCTGCATGCTAGTACATTCCTTTTGGTGATTATTTCTAGATACTTCTACATGGAAATTATTTTTTGTGTCTACATAGTTGCTTGCATGTTATCTCCTGTATTAGAGGTTTCTTGAGAGCAGGGCCTGCCTTTGGACTTCCTTTGTATTCTCAGAGTTAGTTCAGGGTCAGATACATTGTAGGAGCTTAATAAATATTTATTGGTGGACTGATATTTTACTGATACTGTGTAAATGGAATTAGCTCACCCCCATTCATAGTTAAAACTCTAGCCAACAGAGATAATGTCATCCCCACCTCCCTTATTGGGGAGGGGAGATGATCTACCCACATGTGACAATAAGTAACAAATCAAGAACAAGGGATTGCCCTTTGGGCAGTCCAAAACAGTGTAGAGGCTGTCATTTGTCCACTTGAATTAGATGTGGGTCCAGGAAGTGAAGGAAGATGCTATCCTTCAAGTATGATGGTAACGTCCTGTTGAGGCAGTTCATGCTTTGAACTTGGTGCTGAAGGATCTCTGCTGAGACCTCAGGTGGCTTCCCCTCTAAATTGTCGCTGGGTAAGTTAGGCTGACTTCCTTTCGTCTACCTTGGCATATCTAGAGTCTCTACCTCAAGGAGGCTTCTTTGCCTCTCTAATTGCTAAGGCCTTGTAGCTGGTAGCCTGGTTTAATTAATTTTTTTACTCTCGCCTGGTCTGGACCTCTGCTTGTCCGGACCAGACTTTTTCTCTCTCTCTTTCCCTACCTTCAACCTTCCTAATTGTAAATAAACTTCCATAAAAGACATCCTGACTTCGGTCTATTTTAATTATGGAATCATTCTAGATTTAATTGATTCCTGGCGACCACACCATATATATATATATAT
>NC_058132.1:643423176-643572363 GCF_016433145.1 Gracilinanus agilis | reverse complement strand
AGAGAGAGAGAGAGAGAGAGAGAGAGAGAGAGAGAGAGAGAGAGAGAGAGATTTACTTTGTGTATACTTGTTTTTCCTGGAAAATGATACTCCTTGAAGAAAGGGATGTATCAACTATTTTGAGTACAGTTCCTTACACATATTAAATAAATAACAAAGGCTTCATAAAATGAATCGAATTTGTGTAACAGAAGACCCCTTCACCTAACATCCTTACTTAAAAAAAACTTTTTAGGCATATTTCCACCACTGAAATTATTTGACAACTAATCAAGCTGGAAATTAATGGAACAACTACCAAAAGAACCCGAGTCAGGTTGTGCAGTATGGAAATTTACTTTCATGTATACATTTTCTCATGCATTCTGTGGATATGTTTAGTACTTTTATCTAATGTTTTCCTAATGATTATATTGGAGTTGACACCTATCAGTATCTCAGAATGCTTCTCTGTAAGTCAGAAGTGCAACTCTCCTATGAATGATTCATGGTATAGGATATATGACACCATGTTTTTTGGTATTAAATTTCTAATTTGGTATAAAAAATGCTTACCCTGAATTAATGGAGAAAATGTGAAGGAAGGTAGTGTAGAAGTACCACTTTTCAAACTATATTGCAAAGTGGTAACCATGAGAACAATCTGGTACTGGTTAAGAAATAGAGTGGTGGAACAGCAGAAAGGATTATGTATACAATATATAATAATAGAAGTCCACAGTAATCTAGTGTTTGATAAAACAGAGATCCAAACATGACAAAAAGTGCTGAGAAAAATGGAAAGCAGTTTGGGAGAAAGTAGGCATAGACCAATATTTCACACTATATACTAAAGATAAGGTCAAAATGGGTCTAAGATTTAGACATGAAGGATAATACCATATATGAATGAGGGGAGCATTGAAACTTATACAAGTCAGAGCTATGGGCAAGTGAAATGTTTGTGATCAAATGAGAGATAGAGTATATCATGGGAGAGAGGATGGATAGCTTTAGTTATATTAAATTAGATTTTTTGGCACAGACCAAGCCAATGCAGTCATCATTAGAAGGAAAGCAGGAATGCACACATATATTAATGGGTCAGTTTCTCTGACAATAGCCTCAAATCTCAAATATATGGGGAACTATGTCAAATTTATAAAAACAACTTATGATAAGTATTTAAAGAATATGAATAGGTAGTTTTCAGAAGAATAAATCAAAGCTTTCTATATTCATTTGTAGAAATATATTCTAAATCAGTATTGATTATTAAATTAATTAAATTAAATTAAATTAAATCTGAGGTAGTTAGTAATATCTATTAGATTGTCTAAGATGACAGGAAAGGGAAATGATAAATGTTAAAAGAGATGTGGAAAAATGGGACACTAATGTTTTAATGGTGGAATTATGAATTAGTTCAATCATTTAGGAGAAAAAATTGGAACTATGCTTAATGGAGTGAAAGGGTATCTATCTATATCCTTTCATGGAACAATATCACTACAAGGTCTATGTATCAAAGAAATCAAATGAAAATTACCTATATGTACAAAATAGTTTTAGTAGTTCTTTTTGTGGTGGCAAATTTTTGTAAATTTAAGGGATATCCATCAACTGGGGAATGACTGAAGAAGTTGTGATATATTGTTGTTATAGGATATTATTGTGCTATAAGAAATAACTAGCAAGATTTTTTTTTTTCAGAAAAACCTGGAAAGAGTAATATGAATTGATGTATACTGGAGAGAGCAGAACCAGGAGAACATTGAACACAGTAATAAAGGTATTTTGTAAGAGTGATGAACTGTGAAAGACTTAGTTACTCTGATCAAAATAATTATTCAAGAAAATTTCAAGGACTCATCATGAAAAATGTTATCCTCCTTCAGGAAGAACAAAATTAATGATGTCTGAATGTAGATTCAAGCATAATTTTCCCAAAAATTTCTTTATTTTTCTTGCCTTGCAGCATTATAATATAAAGTATATTTTGCATGATTTCACATATTTAATTGATATCACATTTTCACCTCAATGGGTGTAGGAATATATAGAAAAAGACAATTTGGATTTTAAAATTAATTTTTTTAAATGAAAGGTAAAAAAATAAGTAAATGATAAATTTATTTTAAAATGTGCATGCTTACAGCAGTGACTATAAAATCAAAGAAAGTTCTTTTTTTGTTTAGAATTGGTTCAAACAACTCTTTGTCATGCCCTGATTAACTCTCTTTCCTCAGCTACTGAGATCCACCTTCACACACACACACACACACACACACACACACACACACAAATCCTAGGTAATAGCGACCTTATACCTTTCTATATACATCATATATGTCTGTATAGCATATCATGTATATATATATATATATATGTATTCATATGCATTATATATATTCTTCCTATCAATAAACATTTATTAAATGCCTTCTGTGCATTAAGTACTGTACTTAGCACTGGGGATACAAAAAAGCAATAAAAGACAGTCCTTGCCCTATATATAGAAATAAAATTGCTTGTCTTTGAGGAGAGAGGAAAATTATATGCTATATTTTTTCCTCTTCTAGACTTATGATTTTACATTCCCAGAGATCTTATTTCTTTGTATTTTCAGGTTTCCCAGGGTGTCTTTCATATAATGGTAGCTTAACAAATGTTTAGCTAAGCAAAATTTGTTTTAATACTTATGGTTACAAATGGTTTCCTATTTTGTCATGGGTCAATGGAATGCATGGAAAATTAAAAGGCATAAGGTTGGATTTTAGGATATTAGACTGTGCTGCTACAAAGGAATTATGGAAATACATGCATTAAAAATAAGACAAAGTTAGAGAAAAACTAATGTCTTCCTTTAACAGTGCTGGAGGACATGCTCATAATAAGAAAAACATACAAAAATATTCTAGAATATCCATCTTTACATAGTGTGTAAATAGAATTAGCTCTAGCCCACTCCTAGTTATATTCATACTTTACCTAGGCATAGAAATGACATCACCCTCATCTTCCTTAGTGGGGAGGGGGATGAGTTACCCACACATGACAATAAGTAACAAATCAAGAACAAAGGACTGCCCTTTGGGCAGTCCAAATCAATGTAGAGGCTGCCATTTGTCCACTACTTCCTGTGGAGGGAGTTCCTGCTCTGAACATGGTGCTGAGGGATCTCCGAGGAGACCTCAGGCAGCTTCTACTCTGAATGGTCACATGGGTAAGTTAGGCTGACTTCCTTGGTCAACCTAGGCCGCTTCCAAACTCTGCCTTAATCAGGCACTAGCCTATCTGGTTGCTAGACCTTGAGGCTTGTATCCCGATTTATTTAGTTTTTTAACCTTCTCTCCCTTTCTCTTTATTCCTATACCTTTACCTCCTAGTTGTAAATAAAACTGCCTTAACCTGATGGCTGACTTGGGTCTGATTTAATGATGGAATCAACCTGAATTGTTGATTCCTGGCAGCCACACTTTAAATAAATATCTATAAAATACCTAAATTTCCCTCTTACAATAGAAATATGTTTCCCTGTAAATTTCAATAATGATTCTGAGCAAAGCCCCATGAACTGACAGTGTAAAAGACCTTAGTCATTCAGGGAAATGTAGTTAATTAATTAATTGATTAATCAATAAATATTTATTGAACACTTTCTTTGTGACCAGTACTGGGTTGATTGCCTCCAAAATCAGAAAGTTAATAGCAGAATCGAGCCATCTGTCATAATAAATAATATCTAAGAATTTTCAGCTAAATATATAGCTAAACAATAGACAAATAAGCATTTACAATTATAAGGGGTAAAATAAAATACTTCCACAAAATGCTTCTCAGGTTTATGGTGAGGGGTGTCCAGAAGGCTGATATAACTAGAGTCTTAAGCAATTTTTTTCTACCAAGTATTATTAACTTGGAAATGTTGCTTAAATGCTTATCTTTGTAATTCCCAGTGAGTCCTCTGTTTATTTCACTCATTTTAAATTTTTTGATCATTTAATAAATGTATGGCTTCATTCTGATGAGTATATTTCAGTCAGTGGCACAGATAATATTGAATCTGCAGCCTTTTATCCTTTGCTGCTATTATACATGTTAGTCCAGAAAACTTCCACAGTTATCTACCAAATGGACTCTAAGACTTCCTTTTGATCTCTTGATAGTGTATAAATGTACTTTGGGCCTGTAAGTCAGCCATCAATTATTTACTTATTTTTGCATATGCCCCAGGATGAGCCTGGTTGCTTTGCTGATCTCCTGTCTCTCTAATGATATTGTTTCTACCTTCCTCAATTATTCACTAGTAATGGATAGTAGCTAAATAAGACTACTTTCTGTGTGCATATTCTTATCCTGACTTCAGATGGAAGAGAAGAGGGAATGAATTAGCAAGGATCATGGTGACAGGAAAGGTGGTGATTTCCCCACCCCAAGGTTGCTGGAAAAATTTGATTCGCCAGAACTTGATGTACAATTCTGTGGCTTGTCATAGAGCTGTTTTCTGAGACAGGTCTTCTCTCTAGAACTGGGTAGCATTACTTTCCTCAGAAAGTGAAAAGGAGGAAGAAATTGCAAGAGGAAATGGAATGATAGCAGTAAAGAGCAGTAAAGAGTCATTGCTGCTCCAAATCATTAGGTGATCATCCCCCAAAGCAAGGTGTAAGAGAAAATTGAAGTAATTCAGAACTCCAAAAATTCCCTCAAGGAGAACTAAAGACCGTATTGCCCTTGTGAAGGGCTGTGTTGGCCTCAGTTTATAAATGGTCATGCTTGGTTTTAAGCTCAATTCCCTTTTAAGACATCTCTAAAAAAGACAAGGCAATAACCGAGGCATCCAGGCTTCCTATGTACCCATAGTAGATAACATTTTTACACTTGAATAACTTGTTCAAAGAGACAATGGGAGATGGTGATTCCCTTTTGGGTGAGGTGATAGTTGTTCAGGTCTTAAAACCCATAGGAAATGACCCAAGGATGATGGATGAAGGTAAAGAATTGGATTGTCACACTGCAGCCAAAGCATTAATCAAGTGTCTGCATGACTAAAGGAGCACAAGCAGGGGAACCAGGAAAGAGACAATCTAGCTGAGAACAGACCCCTCTCCAGCCCTCAAAAAGTTTCTCTGATTGAGGAGGGGGAAACAATTGCTAACTCTACTATACCTGCCTTTGTGGATCAATGTGACCCTGTTGTATCTGCAGGTCCACCTCCCATGATCTGCAATAGGTAGGAAAAGATATACCCTTACTCATTTTAGTTCTCATGTGACAGGTGGAGTCAGATCTTGGGAAAAAATTAAACTCTATATGGCCAAAATATCTCTATGGATGACTTAGTTCAAGTCCTTATAATGAGAAGGGGGTGACCTTGGGTTCCTGAAGTCTCTAACAGCAAGATATGAGGATTAATGGCTTCTATCAAGCCAGAAAGGCTTTGAGTTGAGGCCCACAGCTTATAAGCTTTGAAGCTTATCTTCCCAACTTCTCAGGAACTCATCATCTGGTAGATTGCAGAGTTCTTTTTTGACCATAGCAATTCACAAAGGCCATCTATTATGGTTTAGAATGATTGGAATTTGCACTTGTCAGGAGAATAAATATACTGATCAAATCACAAATCTGAAGTATTAAAAGATGTGTGGAAGAAAAATCAGCTGGGTATCTCAGGTTTAATATAATAAATGTGTTCAATCTGAAAAAGTCATTTCAGTCTTGGAAGTCATCTAAGAAAATGGTTATGTATAATGATTTCTTTTTTTTAAACAAATAAATTAATTTGTTTGTCACATTTAAGTTCCTTCCCTCCTCTCATTGCCCACAAAAGGACATTATTTGACAATACACACACATACACATACATACATATGTAAACATACACATACATCTGTCTTGTTTGTTTCTATTTCTCCATTCTTTCTCTGGAGGTGGATATACAAAAGTTATCTTTAAACAATATTTCTGTTGCTGTCTATAATGTTCTCTTGTTCCTGCTTATTTCACTCATCATAATTTCATGTAGGTGTTGCCATGCTTCTATCTTTTTTTTCTTTTAATTAACCTGCTCATCATTTCTTATAGCACATTAGTTTCTCATCATAATCATTTGCCACAATTGGAAAAACCATTTCCTAGTTGATAGGCATCCCCACAATTTCCAGTTCTTTGCCAACACAGAGAGAGGTACCATAAATATTTTAGAATGTATAGATTATTTCCATCTTCTCTGATTATGCTAGGAAACATATCTACTAGTAATATTCTTGGGTCAAAAGGTACAGTTTATAATTCTTTGTGTATAATTCCAGATTATTCTTCAAAGTTTTTGAATCAGTTTCCAGTTCCACCAACAGTGTATTAGTGTCCCTGATTTTTCCATATCCCTTCCAGTGTGTGTCATTTTGTCCTAACATAATTTAAAATTAATCTAATAGGTAAGAGAAGATATTTGAGTAGCTTAGATTTGAATTTCTCTAATCAATGATGATTTAGAGTATTTTATGTGACTATATATAACTTTTATTCATCCCCAAACTCTCTGTTCATATATATGTTGAATGTCCATCAATTAGGGAATGGCTTATATTCATAAAAATCCAGTGATCATGTGTAATGTTTTTATCATATTTTACCACATTTTCCTTTTGTAATGTCTTTTATTCTGTGTCTATACTCTGTCATGAAGTGTTTTATTAAATCCATTAAGGTAATCCTAGATCCATCCATTCAATGCTACCCCTAATATATCTATTCAGAAAATGAAATGAGTAGACAAGAACAAGCAAGGTGAGAAAAACTTAGTAGGACTGACTTTTGTTAAAATGTGCTTTGGATTTTTAGTTGACTCTATTCAGTTTTGTGCTAGAAAATTCTCAAGTATCAGCTCTCAGAAAGATAAAGTTAAAACATGTTTTTAACTATCTTTATCTCCATTTTCTCCATCATTTTCTAAGTCTAGATAATGAACAAAATAACAAAGCAAGCCCTAATTTGTAGTTTTTGCTCATTTTCAAAGTGCAAATAATCACAGTAAAAATTTAACAATATTCTGCATAGAGCTAGTTTGAGCTTTTTCCAGCACATCCTGCAATATAAGTTCAATAAGTCAACAGAGTGATAAGATAAACAAAATGGTATTCAGTAAAAGGCAAGAAGAAGGAGGGCTTCCTCATCAAAGTTTTCTTACTATAGTGGCAGATATTTTAGCAGTCTCTAGAATGGATTGCAAACCAGTAAAACCTGCCACCAACAAAGTCCTCCAGCAGATCATAGCTCTATAACAAGAAGAGTCTTTGATACCATCTGAAACAGTGATGGCAAACCTTTTAGAGACTGAGTGCCCAAATTACAACCCTCATATTGCATATGAGTTGCCTCCCCTTCCCCCTCCCACTCAACTTACCTGAGATAGGGGAGGGAGGAAGTGCTCCCATTGGTTTGCTGAGCAAAGGGGTGGGTGACATAAGAAATGTCCTCAGGCACATGTGGAGGGGGGAGGGGAGAAGCCTCCTCCAACTTACTCTGGCACACATGCCATAGGTTTGCCAACACAGATCTAGGACAACCCTTTCTTTTCACATGTGAAATCCAGATACAAGCTTCAGAGAGGCTCCTAAATGAGTTACCCAAATCATATAGAAATTCAATAAGAGCACTAGAATTCAAACTCAGCTCCAAAGTCTCTAAGTTCAATGTTGTCTTCACTGTGTCAGGGGTGAAGCACTCTTACTGATTATGACATTGAACAAAATTAAGAATGCTCTAAAATATGCTTTAATGGCAATTTTCAGATGGGGCAACCAAGGCCTCCTTATACTCTATCCAGCATCACATAATACTTTTGACTTTTGGATTTAGTAATAGAGGGTACCTCAAAGGTCTGCTAATTGTTCCCATCATTCATCAGTTGAAATATGACCTTTCTCAAGGATAATCATATAGGAAGAAGAGCAGGGATTGCAAGGAAGTTTCTGGAACCACAAATCCAAGGCTCTTTCTACTCACAGGGTCCTTTAGGGTGACAGGCTCAAACTACAATGATGTATGAAATTCAGAGTCGACCAAAAGGGATTTTTTTCCCCAACAAAGAAGATTGATGGTGGCACTTGCCTTTTGGAGAGGAACAGCATCTTTTTGAAATTCTGGTGATATAAAGTCTCAGTGGAAAAGTTCTCTACAAATTCTTGGACTTCTACTATGTGCACAGAAACGTGATGAGCTGTGATTTGTGTATCTGAAATTCAAGTGACAGCTTCAGAATCTCAATGTAGATCAGATTTCTTAATGTTGTGGTCTAAGAATTCTTTTACTAATATCTTAATAACTCCATTTAAAATAAGTAATATTTTTCTAATCATATATATATATATATATGTGTGTGTGTGTGTGTGTGTGTGTGTATGTGTGTGTTTAATTTTATGCACTTAACACATTCTTCTAAGAATATAGCACTGGTCTACCGATTAATTCCAAAACAAGACCCTCCATCTCTTGGCACTGGGCATTCTCTTTGGCTGTCCCCCAGGATTGGCATGCTTTCCCTCCTGTGCTCCACCTATTGACCTCCCTGGCTCCTTTTAAATCCCAACTACAATATCATCTCTTACTGGTGGCCCTCTCTAACCCCTCTTTAGTATAGTGCCTTACCTTCCTTCTGTCAATTATTTCTTATTTCCCTTATTTATAGCTTATTTTTATATGTTCCTTTGCATGTTGTCCTCTCTACTAAATTTTAAGTTCTTTGAGTACAGGAACTGTCCTTCATCTCTTTTCATAGCCTTTGCTTTTAGCACAGAACCTGGCATATAATAGATGCTTCATGTTTTTTGACTGATTGAGTCAATTTAGTCCATTGAGTCTATTTAGTCCATGGTCTTTTGTAGAGTGACTTGTGAAATGGCTGATGGAACAAAAAAGGTGAACATTCCCTGATTCTGTTTATGCTGGACAAATCTACCTAGAAAGGTAGCTTGGCCAAGTGGAGACTGTTTTCTCCTTGCAGGTAGAAACACTTCATCACAAACCTCAGAACTCATTCTATCTCTGTGATTTTGGGCAACTCCTCTCTCTCTGGGCTTCAACTGAGTTTTCTGTGAGCTACGAATGAAAATCCCTATAGGACATGTCTTAAATGGTTGATAGGAAATCCAAATGAGATAAACCTTGGAAAAGGCTTTGGCATTCTTCATGTTCAATGGAAAAGTTTGATGTTATGACACTCTTCATAGGGTTTAGCCGAAGCATGTGGCCAAGTGAGTCATTATGGACAATGTTGTTATGGGATTGGTGAGGACTTTTCTTCCTAAACCAGTGATGGTGAACCTGTGTCATGAGTGCCAAAGCTGTCACACAGAGGACTCTCTGTGGGCACTCAGCCACCCTTCCCTCTTCCCTTCCCCCTAGGTCATTACTAGAAAGGCAGGGGGACTCAGCAGAGTTGCTTCAGTCCTCCTCTCCACTATGCCTGATGACATGTTTTCACATCACCCACCTCTCTGCCCAGTGGTTCACAGGCACCAGAGCTGGAGGGAAATGGAGTGCTTGGACCACTCCCCTCCCCCTCTCTAAACTTGCTGAGGACATTCTTTACTTCACCCATCCCTCTGCCCAGCAGCTCAATGGGAGTGCTTTCTCCCTCCCCTATGTGGGGTAAGGTGGGGTGGGGTATACCCAGCATGTGTGTGTGTGTGTGTGTGTGTGTGTGTGTGTGTGTGTGTGTGTGTGTGTATGTGTATGGACCCAGCATTCCCTCTCTAAAAGGTTCACCATCATTGTCCTAAACCATTCAGAACTCTTGAAACAGCCTTCTTTGAGGATTTGTGAAAGTACCTTCATCCCAGAAACTTCTAGGAACATGCACAATGTAAAAACATAAAACCAAGGCCCAGAGAAAAGCCAAGTGCTATTTCCTCATCAAACATTTTTGGTTGTTTTTGTGGGCCTTTTGGATGCACCATATGTCCTTGCTGAATCTGCTGCTTTCAAAATGTTCAGGACCGAGGTATAAATAAATGCAGTAGATTTACTTAAGTAACAAGTCTTTCTATTTGTAGTAAAACATTTAGCATCTACCCCAAATGCCAGACATCAGACTCACAAAATATCAGCCAAAAACTAAAGGACCCTTCAGAAAAGGCCAGATTGCTTCTTATTATTTGGGAGTCTCTTGGGAACCAGACAAAGGCCTTGGCTGCTCGCTGCCCTCTATCTCCCGAATACTGCCTGGCACCCACTCCTCCCTAGTCACTGCCCACTCTCATATTCTTATTGCCTATTGTCTATTGTCTACTGCCAACTTCCTTGGTACTAATTTCTGTGGTCTGTCATCCACTGTCTACAATTACCCATTTTCTGTTGCACTTTGCCTACTGCCCCTTTGTGCATTTTGTTTTTGTGTCTTGAACCCTGGTAACTTCCAGGCCTTTGCTACTTCAGGGAGGATAATTGCATGAAAACAGCTATCTCTATGACTTCAGTTGGTATTCCCTTTACTTGTTATTTCTATTTCTTTGATAGCCTTTAAATACCTCTTAGCTACAAAGAAGAAAAAGGAACTGAGCTAGAAAAATAGAGTTGAAAGCTAGCAGATTCCACCTATGGCTAGAGCTCCAGTAGTCCAGAGGTTCCCCAGGATTTGAGAGGGACTTTGGAGAAGATGAAACTTTGGCATCCTAAACTTTTCTAGTCCACAGGGGAGGGGGAGGATAATGAAAGGATGCCATATTTCTCTGGGCATTCTCATCGTCAGCATAAGACTAATGGGGCCATTCATTACCTTTAATTATATTCATAATCTTGTGGTGATTAGAAGGCACTCATAAATTAAGATACATTTAAATCAGATAAATTGGAAGGCTCTGGTTCTCCTTGGAATACATTAGCTGTCAGTAAATTTGAGGAGAGCCGCTCAGAATTCTCACTAAAGGCAAGTGCCCACTCCCTCTTGATTCAATTCACTTAACATTTATCAAGTGTCTCCAGTGGAATAGGCACTGTGTGAGGTGCTGGGGATGCAAAGGCAAATGAGAAAGCAGTCTCATATCTTCGCACAGCCATGATTAGTGATGTGTCCAAGAGACTAAAATGTCTATTGTCATAGGGATCAGGAGTATGCACAGATCCCCTTAACTTGATTCACTGATGTGACCTTTTCCTGCAGAGGACATTGGGAACATGATGGCTTCTGAGAGAGCCATGATGCTGAATAAAGGAGTTCACTTGAAAAGACAGTGAAGCCTGCATGGTCTTTCTCTAAATTTCTTGTCAGCTTTCTACAGGATCAGGAAGTTTGTTGGTTTCTGGCTGCATAGACAGAACTTTCTGCATCTTCTCCCTGAGTCAGCTTCAACCTTCTCTTTGCTTCATTCCCATCTAGGGAAGCCCAATACCTTTCTCATGGTGCCTAGTGAGACACCATCTGGGGATGGGAAGACCTTAAAGGCTTTCTTCCCCTCAATGCCAGATGGCTCTCAAGAAGTAGGTGTTGGTTCTTGGAAGTTTCATTCATTCTTTTCCATTCTACTTGAAGGGTCTAGAATATAGACCCATGAGAACAGGAACATGGGAACAAGAGTTCAGGAGGCATTTTGTACCATCAATGACTAGATGAGAAAGGGATGATCTTTGGGAGGAAACTTCTGAATCCAAGTCAGCAAAAGCTAAAAAGTGGACTCACCAGGTTGCAATGATGCCTGTGGGCATGAATTTGGTTGAACCAATAGCTCAATTTAGCAACCAAGCTAAGGGACATGAAGGGAGAGATCCTCTATGGTTGATGGTCATTATACCCTGAAGAAAGGCTTGTCTGTATTTCTCTTGCTATATTTTAAATTATATGTCCCTCGTAAAAGCTACTAGATGTTAATGGGACTGGGGTGGTAGTAATTGTCCCTAAGACTGCAGAAATGTATCCAATAGAAACTCATGCCAATCAGTAGAGAAGAAAGACCTTGAAACTTCTCAGGGAACCCTGAAGTAATATGTAGTCAGAATGGTCTGAAAAGAAGGCTAGGATCCTTTCTACTATACATGATGACTCTAAGACAGTGAAATGGACAAAGTTCTGGATTTCATGTCAAAAGTCTGAATTCTGGTTCAGGCTCTTAATACATTTGTGAAACTTGAAAATCACTCCCCCTCTTCTGGTCTCAGTTTCTTCCTCTGTAAAATGTAAGCCTTAAAATAGTTTGCCTATGAAGGTCCTTTCAGCTTTAGGTGGAAGATCTTTTTTTCTCTAGTATGAGTTATTTTTTTGTCTTCATACCTTTGTATAATTACCATAGGAATTGTAGAGTAGCCATAAAACTAAAAAAATCTTTTGAGAAAGAAACATTTCAGGAAAGAGAGCTTGATAGCTCTTTGAATGTAGAAGATGAATTGTTTGAAGAAGGCACCATGAAGATGCCTGAAGAAAACCTACACAGCATTAGAAGATCCAGCACAAACTTTGGAGTAAAACTGATTGAATTTGGCGGGGTTGAAAAGAAATGTTTTGAATGTATACCACAGGGGATTGTCCCTCCTAATTAGCTTATTGTCAATGAGCCTAGCAAACATTGGTTTGCTTTCTCTCTATCTATATTTCTCTCTTTTTAACTATTGAATATTGTATTCACTTTTAGCTGGAAGATCTTTAGAGATACAAGATAGTTATGTAAAATGATTCATTGGGGAGACTAGTCTCCCAAAATAGCACAGAGGGGATTGTGAAAGGAAATTATTGGTTCTTTTTGTCTATTCTGAGTTTACATTTGTGAAAAGGGAATCCTTTATTCTCTTTGCCTAGTTAGAGTTAAAACTTTAGTTAACAATAACTTAAATACTCCTACTTAGTATCTCACTAGATTGTGAGGATATGCTTAGATGTCCTTTGTCTACTTTTGAATTAACCAACAAAAGTGAATATACCCCTACTTAACCTCCAAAAGGAAGATACCCCTACTTAACCTTAAGTAGGGGGAAGTCTGCCAGCCAAGTACTAAACTGAGTGACAACTCAGAAATGTGTGAATCCAAATTTAGTGACAACTCAGAAATATGTGACTCCCAGGAGGAGAGTTAACACCTTTAGAGGTGACAAGTCAATCCCACAGACACTGCCCCTGGAGAGGGCTGGACAATTTGGAAACTGTGATTTGCCCCTGTGAAGAGGGACAGGAACAGGAAACCACCATAAAAGCCATAAAATCCTTGAGCAGGGGCAGTCTCATGAAGTTGAGTCTCATGGAGAGTGTCTCCTGGAGATAGTCTTCAAGGGCACTTCACTGGAGACTTTGGTGTGAATAGTGGCTTCAATTTAAATTCTGACTCCTGGACTACTTCATTGGGTCAATGAAAAGGGCTGACTCCTTTCCTAGTTTCCTAAGAGACTAGCTTCCATCTTGGAAGAGGTCTTATAGTTACTCACAACCAGCCCTCCTGATTGAAGACTAGTATAAATATTTTCTCTAACCTCTTTCACACTTCTCTACTTTTATTGTTTCCCCTCTAATTTGGGAAATAAGCTTCTGACTTGAGATATAATAACTCTGGTGACCACAGTGTTTCACATGATTTAAGTTCAACCACTAAATTTAACCTTTACGTCTTTGCACATGCAGTTCATCAGTGTGGAGAAACACTTTGCTTCTTAGCATCCCTGGCCTCCTTCAAGACTTCACTCAAATACAAGTTTCCATTAGGTCGGGTGTATTTTTTGGGAGGCTTCAAATCACACTCAGAGTCTAACACATAGCATGCACTTAATCAATGATTGATCCATCAAAATTATTGTGTTGCTCAATAGATGCTAGGGTCTTCATGATGGAAGGGACATTAGTGATAATTTCTCTACTCCTGTGTGGCACAAAGATGGAATACTCTCAGATTCGAAGTGTCTTGACTAAGCTCCCACAGTTCAGAAATGACAAATTGGACTTTGGGCTCATGTCTTCAGCCTGCCTGTTGAGGACTCCTAATCTATTAGTCTGCCTCCATTTTGAGTTGACAGTAAGGAACGGAAGTGATGGGTATCAGACTGCTGGCCTTATTGTTCAATTGCGTGGGGAGAAGATCTAAAGAGTGACAACTAGGAATTTTGAAAAAAAAGTTTAAAAATAAATACAAAGAAAAGAAAGTGTCAAAAGATTCGTTGGTTTCTCCAAACTCTCTTCCCATTAGAGAGGTCAAAGATGGAGAAAACATTTCAGGGATCCCAGGTCTGGTCATCCCTGCAATATCGAGCTGCCATCAGAGATTCAATAAGAATGGTCTCATTCTCTAGGAGGAAATCAAAGTCTGATGAGCCTGGAGGATTTCTTTTTTGTGGTTTGGGCATTTTAATCAAGAATGGAACCAGAATCTTCTCCATGGGATGTGACCTACCCCAGCTCTTTGGAATTCCACCACCTGACTGATTGTACTCTATTCACCTGATTGCTTTGGTAGAAACTGGAATTTTCATTTTCATAAAAGCGGGTTCCTCCCTGCTGGCTCTTGGAAGTGCTGCTTTTTATGGGGCCCCAGCTGGGGGAACAGCATTGAACTCTAGAAAAACTTTGGAATCCATAGTTATGCAGCTGGCACTATTCTGCAGCCTATGAGCTTCCCACCTTACCCCTTGTGTGCTCCCATTGGGTTGCTGAGCAGAGGGGTGGGTAATGTGAAAAAATGTCATCAGGCAGGGTATAGAGGGAGAGTGGAGCAGCTCTGCCCAAGTCCCTCTGCCTTTCTAGTAATGAACTCTGGTTTTGGGCACAGTGTGCATGCCCAGATAGAGTGATCAGCATGCCATCTTTGGTACATGTTCCAAAGGTTTATCATCACTGGTCTAGAATGTGTCTAAATTTTAGTGAGAGTAATATGTCATCAACATTGAAAGATATGTTAGAGCCAAATTGTTATGGTCTTTCTTTAAAAAAAATTAAGACTTATTTCCCTGCATCTTTCCAAGGCTGAAAATGAATGGTCTAATCATCCCTTTGGTGAATCCCTCCAAGGGTCCCCATTTTATGAAGGAGCCCAAGTTAACCAACCTCCATTGTCCTTTCCCCTGTGCTACTGCCTTTTTTATTTCTGAACTTTAGCACCCTGTAACTCATATTGGAACCCTTCATCCCTCTCTGCTCCCACAAAAATTCAATTTTTAACTTTCTTTACTTGTTGTCTTTGCCCATTAGGTTTTTGAACTTCTTGAGGACAGGAACTGACTTCTTATATTTGTATCTCCAGCATTTAGCAGAGTGGCTGTCCCAAGTAACATTTATTAAATGATTCCTATCTTCACTGGCCCATTCATGGTCTCTCTGAAAAAGAGCTCTCTGATAAGAAGCTTTATTTCCCATATTATGTTTGTAATATGGGGCAAGTTGCCCCTCCTTAGGCAATATGATGGTCTGTCAACACTGGGGCTTAACAATAAGTGTTTATCTTAGTACATCAACCTGTTTTTCTTAGCCCACTGTACCTCAGAACTCTCAAGGTCGAAAGATCTGTCAGTCTCAGGCTCCCTCCCAGACTCATCCTCCAAAGAAGTGCCAAATGTAAATGGATAACACCACACCTGGCCAATGGGACTCTTTAAAATGTCTAAAAGAAAAATTAGCTTAGAAACAATGAGGAACTACTAAAATTTTTTCTAATGTCCAGTTACTTTAATAAGAGCTAGTTTTAGGCATCTCACTTTAAGAGCTAAGTGAGGAAGAATGAAAGAGGAAAAGATGTTGACCAACTCATTCAAAAGTTCACCTCAAACAAGAGGTAACAGATTTATTGCCTGAGCAGAGAGGAGAGAAATTCAAAAAATGCTGAGGTGAGACAGTTGTCAAGATTTGAGAACTGATTAGATGAAGGACATGTTTGGAAGTCAAGTATTAAAGATAACAATGAGATTAGGAACCTAGAAGGCTAGGACAATGAGAGCACTTAGTAGAAAAAGGAAAAGATGGGAGACAGGTCTTGTTTGAGGGTAGAGGATGAAGATGAGGTCAGTATTAGAAATGTCTTGGTTGATGTGCCTACAGGACAACCACTTCAGGAGAGACAATATGCAATTCTGGAACTTAAGCACAGGAAAAAGAGGAGGCCTGGAGATACATACCTACATGCATGCATATAAGTTCATGTCTATTTTTGTGTATGTAGATCCACATATCTTTGAGTCATTAGAATAAAGATAATAATGAAGTCCACTGGAACTTGTTCAAGAAATGTTCAAGAACATGTTCAAGAGATAAATCGTAGAGAGAGAAGAGAAAAGGGAAAAGGCAGAGATTTGAGAGACACCCATCAGCTAAAAGGTGATAGACCAGAAAAAGGACTCTGGAAAGAAGCACTCAAGCCAACAAAACAATAGAAAGGAGTGTCAGGAAAGCTTGGAGAAGATAGATTATCATTGAGGAGAGGGTGGATGATAGTATCAATGTTCACTTTATTACTTAGCACAGGGCCTGGCTAATAGGAGAGAATTAACAACAGTGTATTAATTGATAAATTGATTATAGAATAGATGTAATTCAACTCTTCAAAAGCAGGCATACTTTAATTGATCCAACATGCTAGAGCAGCGATGGCAAACCTATGGCATAGGTGCCAAGATGGCATGCCAAGCTTTCTCTGTAGGTACTCGGCCACCCTCCCTCCCTACCCAATCCCAGAATCTATTACTAGAAAGGCAAATGGACTCAGGTGGAGCTTCTCCCCTCTCCCTCTCTACCCTACCTAATGATATTTTTCATATCACCCACCCCTCTGCCCAGAAGCTCAATGGGAGTACACAGGGCATAAGGTGGAAATTTCCCAGGCAGTAGAGGTGGAGGGGACAGGAGTACTTGGACCACTCCCCTCCCCCTCTGTACACTTGCTGAGGACATTCCTTACTTCACCCACTCCTCTGCCTAGCAGCCCAATGGGAGTGCTTTCTCCCTCCCTTGTGTGGAGTAAGGTAGAGTGGGATATACCCTATATGTGGTTGGGTGGGGTAGGGAATCCTGCAGTCTCTAAGGGGGCAGGAACTTGGTTTGGGGCGTGGGGTAGTGGCACGTCCTGGCACTCCAACTCTAAAAAGTTTCACCATAACTGTGCTAGAGTCTATTGAAGTAGGATCATTAGACTTTATCTGAGGCTAGTATGTTTCTCCACGAAATTCCATGAACAATGTTATGGAAACTCAGACTCTGACTTTGTGTGTAGTGACATTTACTTAGAAAAGATCACTTCAATCCTGAACATAAATACAAGGTATTCAGGGCAAGTATTCTACCCCAATTCTCAAAAAATATTCTCTAATAGATGTCAGGTTGAGAAATGAATGAACTAATTGAAAGATCTCCTTCATTAAAGGATTGCTTGTCCCTACTGAGAACCATTCAGAGCTCTGAGTTCCGAGATTGAGAAAACCTTCTCTGCCTAAAGAATCAGGACCACTTTGCCCACTAGTCTTGGTACATACAGTTATTGACCAAGAATGGCAATGATGGGATAATGACAATTATAATGATTGTCCCTTTCCTCATTCCCAGAGAACTATGCAAACTAAGATCCCAAATCGAAAGCACTCAAGCTCCTATTTCGCTGTTTGTCATGGCCTCTGAAGAAGCTGTTAATCTCTTTACCTATATGTTCTTAACATTCAATAGAAAATGCACAAGGAATTAAATACTGCATATCAAAATACATAGGTGTACATTGAAGTCCACCGGGGCCTGTGTAACCACCATTATACCATATTTTAATACACACTGAAACAGGGGTTGCATTATTGACTTTATGTATAGAAGGGTCTGAGGATGTTTCTTTTTTTTTTTTTTGATTAGAATATTTTTCCATGGTTACATGATTCATAATTCCTCCCCTTCCCTCACCTCTCCTAGAGCTGACAAGCAATTCCACTGTGTTATACATGTAGCATTGTTCAAAACCTATTTCCGTGTTATTCATATTTGCAGTAGAGTGAACTTTTAACATTAAAACCCTAATCATATTCCTATCGAATCATGTGATCAATCATATGTTTTGTGTTTTTTTTCTGTGTTTCTGTTCCCACAATTCTTTCTCTGGATGTGGATAGCGTTCTTTCTCATTAGTTCCTCTGGATTGTCCTGGATCATTGCATTGCTACCGATACAAAAGTCCATTACATTCAATTGTGCCACAGTGTATCAGTCTCTGTGTACCATGTTCTCCTGGTTCTGCTCCTTTTGTTCTGCATCAATTCCTGGAGGTCTTTTGAATTCACATGGAATTCCTCCAGTTCATTATTCTTTTCAGTACAATAACATTTCATCACCATCATATATGACAATTTGTTCAGCCATTCCTCAATTGAGGAAAACTCCCTCATTTTCCAATATTTTGCCACCACAGAGAGTGCAGCTATAAATATTTTTGTATAAGTCTTTGTCCTTTTTATCTCTTTGGGGTACAAACCCAGCAGTTACATGGCTGGGTCAAAGCATAGGCATTTTTTAAAGTCCTTTTAGCATAGTTCCAAATTGCTCTCCAGAATGGTTGGATCAATTCACAACTCCACCAGCAGTTTATTAATGTCTCAATTTCACCACATCCTCTCCAACATTTATCACTTTCCTTTGCCGCCATATTGGCCAGTCTGTTATGTGTAAGGTAGTATTTCAGAGTTTTTTCATTTTCATTTCTCTAGTCAGGAGAGATTTAGAACACTTTTTCATGTGTTTTTTGATAGTTTTGATTTCATCATGTGAAAACTGTCTTTTTATATACCTTGACCATTTGTTGATTGGGGAAGGGCTTGTTTTTTTTTTTCAAATTTGACTTAGTTCCTTATACATTTGGAAAATTAAACCTCTGTCAAAGGGTTTTGTTATAAAATGTTCTCCCAGTTTGTTGTTTTCCTTTTAATTTTGGTTACATTGATTTTGTTTGTACAAAACCTTTTTAATTTGATGTAATCAAAGTCATTCATTTTACATTTTGTAATGTTCTCTATCTCTTGCTTAGTCTTAAATTCCTTCCTTTCCCACAGATGTGACAGGTATACTATTCTATGTCCATGTAGGGATATAAATCCAAGTAAATAAAATAGATCAAGATCTCAAGAAGATGGGATTATTAAAGGAGAAGCAAACATATATCGAAATGAAGTTGAAAAGTTCATGGTTTGGAATTGTCTGGGACATGATGACGTGACATGGGCTTTCGGCCTGAACTAAACTAAATTAATGTGGTTCTCAGCTTTCTTAATCAAGAGTTTTTCAAATGTCTTAGGATAATGAGACATTTACCTTCCTTTCAGAAAGGTAGGGCTGAGAAACTGAAAAGTAGATTCTTGTGATGATATCTGAACTCTGGAGGAAGACAAAGATACAGCCATAATAAGAAGTAGAGGACTGGAAAGTTGGATACTCTGTGTGTGTATGCATATGTGTGTGTAAATCAATGTTTGCTCATAAATGATCATTAAAATAGGATAAAATGTGAATCTGTCACAAAAATCTTTCTCTTAGTTCATCTTGAAACATGAAACCAGCAAAACAACAATTAGGTAGGGGCTTACTGGCTCACAGACAAAACTGCAAATCACTAAGAGGGTCATATGGCATCAAAGGTGATTGCTAGGCTATCCGTAGAAAGGCCATTTGTTTACTTTAAAAGATGTTTATGTTTTTCATCATTGAAAAAAAACGTTGCATTTAGTTCCTTGAAGATTAAATGAATTGACTGTGTTCTTTTCTCTAATTAGTTGATTTTGAGTTTGGTTGTTTGTTTGTCTTGAAGAGATTGCAGACTGCTTAATTCACTATACTCTGGAAGCCATCTAAGTACCATTATTTTGAAAATGACAGATATAGCCCACAGAGACATGAGAGAAAGCTTTAAAGGTATAGTGGATTTTATGGCCCAAAAAGACCTCAGATGCTATGAGGAAAACACTTTGCAAGCTTAAGCTTAAAATGTGTTCTACCCAAATATATGGATACTACCAATATCTCTGCCAACACTGCTAAGAACATCAAGGTTTGTGGTATGATGAATGGCATCTATCTACCTATCTGTCTGTCTATCTATCTATCTATCTATCTATCTATCTATCTATCTATCTATCTATCTATCTATCCATCCATCCATCCATCCATCCATCCATCCATCCATCCATCCATCTATCTATCTATCTATCTATCTATCTATCTATCTATCTATCTATCTATCTATCTATCTATCTATCCATCCNAGGAAATCATTTTTCAAAAAGCTATATATAGAATTCCTCCCTGCTATTACATGGTATTATATGGACCCTTCCCTCATGAATGCTATTACATGGTTATCCAGTGCTTTATGAGGGAAGAGTCTTTCTTAATTCTCTTTGTCTCAAGTTTAGAGTCTCTTAGAAGGGAGAGTTCCAAGAGAACCAGTGACTTGCCCAAGGAAACTTAGATTGTTTCAGTAGAAGCAGGATTTTACCTCAGATTTTCTTGTATCAAGTGTGTGCACATGTGTCTGCATGTATTCTGTGCCATGCACATATATGTTTAGGTTTATATACACATATGCATATATGCCCATAAGTATATGCAAATGCCCATATATGCTATCATTAATACACAGGTATGTATATATATATATATATATATATATATATATATTATGAAGATGGGATTGACTTTCCCCTTGCCTATTTCGCAATTAATCAACCAAAGCTAGAACACCCCTACTTGGCATTAGATGGAAGAGTTTGCAAGCCACTTAGAGAACTCTACCCTTTCAATTCAATCAGTCAGAAACTTGTTAATCCTTTAACAAGAGTTTATACTCTCATAGGACAAGAGGTGGGATCTACAAACTCTGCCCCGCTGGGCAGTGCTAAGCAAATTTAAAGGCTACAATTGGTCCCCATAAAGTGGACGAAGGGTCAGGAATTGACTTTAAAAAATGATTATAAAAGATGATGAACTTCCTGTGCAAGAGGTTTTTAGCCTGAAATTTTGACTTGGAGGATCTGGGACTGCAGCTTAGAGCTATGACTTAGAACTTAGAACTCTGGCTCTTGGACTGCTTTTTTTTTTTAAACCCTTGTACTTCGGTGTATTGTCTCATAGGTGGAAGATTGGTAAGGGTGGGCAATGGGGGTCAAGTGACTTGCCCAGGGTCACACAGCTGGGAAGTGGCTGAGGCCATCTTGGACTGCTTTTGATAAGACTGCTCCAGATCTTCTTTGGAGCTTCACCTTGGGTGAGTGAGAAGCTGACTCTCATTTCCTGGCTTCTGGAGAGATAAGTTCTGGAGAGACCTCCCCTTCTTGGAGGAGGCTATGTGGATTGAACCCTTGTTTAATTCACCACTGAGACCTCTGGCTGAGGGGTTAATGAGCCCTGTATGGGTTGAGACATGGACCAGAGCAACATTTAGGGTGATAGGTTAGACTTCTTACTCTACCCTCTTTTACATTTCTCTACTTTCACTCTTCCCACCCTTTTGTAAATAAAGCTACTGAAAGTAAATTTGAATTGACCTATAATATTTTTAAATCAATGACCACAGTCTTATCTTAGAATTCTCATATATTTAGTCAAATAATTAATGTAATTCCTTACAGTATGCTTAGATAAAAATATACATACCTGAATATATAATATGTATATATACATATAAAATGATTTATAGGTACATAAAAGTCCCAAATTAGATATTTATATGAATAGTTTACAAAAGAATTAATATAAATGGAAAAAATACTCTAAAGAAAATTTAAAAATGCTAATTACGACATCTCTGAGACTTTTATTCATGCTATGTAATTTGGGAAAGATGAGGAGGAAAAGTCCACATAAACATTATATGAAAAAAGTGAAGTAGATTATCTGTATCTGCTTTGAAATATTTAAATTCATTTCACTCAGCACTTATTAAGTGTTTACTGTGGCACTTACAGGCACAGGGGTAAGGACTAGAGGTCCAAAATGAGGCTAAGAATATTCCCTGCCCTTAAAGAGAACATGCAAATAGATATATAAAAAGTAAACTACATCCAGGATGAATAAGAAATAATGAAGGGAGGGAATGCAATGGAATAAAGAGAGACTAGAGAAAGCTTCCTGTAGAAGGTGGGACTTAAAGGAAGTCAAGGATAATAAATGTTAGAGCAGAGCAGGGATAGTATTCTAGGTATGAGGGATAGTCAGAGGGAACAGTCATAGATGAGAGATGGAAGGTCTTGTTTTTAGAGCAGCTAGGGGACCAGTGCTGATGGATCAGTGTATGACAGGGAGAAAGTTTTAAGTAGGCTAGAAATATAGGAGGTCCTAGAACGTAAAAGGCTTTGGACATCAAACTGTGCATCTTATACTGGCTCCTGGAGGCAACAGGAAATGAGTGGAGCTTATTGAATATTGAGGTGACATGATTGGACTTGTGTTTTAAGAAAAACACTTTAGTGGGTAAATGGAGAACTTACTGGAATGGAGAGGGAATTGAAATAGACAGACACATCAGGAGGCTATTGCAATAGCCCAATTGTGAGGTGCTGAGGGCTGTTAGAGAAAAATTGGGGAGTATTTGAGAGATGTACAAAGGTGAAATTGAAGGTCTTGGTAACAGCTTGGATACAGGAGGGTGGGAAATAGTGAGAAATCCTAGATGACTCCTTGGTTTCAAATCTGAAAAACCAAGAGGATGGAGTTACCCTCTACAATAATAAGGAAGGTAAGAGACAAGGTTTATTTTGAAAATATTGAGTTCTGCTTAAGTCAAATTGAGTTTAAGGTGTCTACTGAATATCTAGTTCAAAATGTCTGAAAGGCAATTGGAGATATGAGACTGGAGGTCAGCAGAGAGATTGGAGCAGGAATCGATTTGAGATTGATCAACCTAATAATTAAATCCATGGGAGTTAATGAGATCACCAAGTGAAATAGTATAGTAGAAGAAGAGAGGAAGACTGAGGGCAGATCCTTGAATGACACCTATTGCTATAGGGGATGTTCTAGAGAAGGATCTGGTAAAGGAGAAGGAGTAGTCAAATAAGTAGGAGAACCAGGAGAGAGTGGTGTCCTGAAAACCCAGGGAGTATACCAAAGAAAAGAGTGGTCAGTAGTAGTGTAAAAGGCTGAAGAGAGGTCAAGAGAAATGAGATTTCAGAAAGGGCCACTGGATTAGGAAACTAAGAGATCATTACTGTGTTTGGAAAGAAAGAAAGAAAGAAATAATGGTAAGGGGCTAAGCAGAGAGTGAGAGAAAAGAAAATGGAAATGTTTTGCAAATGGCTTTTTTGAGCAGTTAAGCCTCAAAAGGTAGAAGAGAAAGAGGATGATAGTTAAAAGGAATGGCAAGATCAAGTGAAGGTTTTTTGAGGGTAGAGGAAATATTGACATGTTTTAAGGAGAATGTAAGTAGAGAGAGATTTAAAATACATGAGAGTATTGGAAAGACAAAAGTGTCAATTTGTGGAATGGAATGGGATAATTTGAACAAGTAAAGGAGTTAGCACTGATAAGAAGGAATAGGAATGAAGGAGAAAGTTGTAAAAGGCACTTGAGAAGATGAAAAAGAAGAGGGGAAAGGGAGCTAACAGTTAATGGTCTCAATTTTTTTTTGTAAAATATGAGACAAGATTCTCAGCTGAGACTTAAAGTAGCATGGGAGGTTTGAAGAGGAATAAAAGATTTGGAAGAGCCTCAGTGGAGGGTAGGCTAGTGAACTGACTGGGGAGGAATAGTGAGATTTCCTAGGGGCAGTGATGGCCGAATTAAGGTTGTGTAAACTAAATTTGCTGTGGATCCACTCAAAAAATTGGATGTTTTTTCCACTTTCATTTAGAAGCATGTGTCTTGGCATGAAAGTGATGAATAGTGGGAGTGATCCAAGACTAAGGAATGGCTGGGCATCATCTGTCATTTGATAAGATTCAATTGAGGAGGACAATATTCAGCTGAATTGGTTTGCCAAGGGGTCAAAATAAGAAGATAGAATAGCTTGTGCAGGGGAGATGGCCTGGGAGGTAATTGAAAGATGATTGGAGGTCATGGGGAGGATATGGATTAGAGTTCTGTAAGGGAAGGCAAAGAGAGAGGCAAAAAGCCAATAGATTAGGAGATTTCATAATTCTTGAACTTGGAGATGGTTGATGGCAAAATTGAGGGTGTGAAAATAGAATTAACTCTTCCTTTGTCTATTTTCAGGTAATCAAATCAAGAACTCAAAGTATCCCTACTTAGTAGCTACCTAACCATTAAGTATGTTACCTGTTAGTTGAGGAGTTTGGGGGCAAGTCACAGGATAGGAACTAAACTGCTTGAGATTAGGGACAATATTGTCTCCATATTGTCTTCATGTCTGGAATTTTGCCACGTGTAGACTCTATATCTCCTTCCAACTTAGAATGCAAAGATCTGAGGTCTTGCCCCTCAGTAATAGTGACCAACGTTCATGAAGTCCATTTCATGCTAAACACGAACCTGTAGCTGGGTTGGGGGGATGGGGATATAGAAATATGACAAAGATGTGTCCAGAGCTTTAAGAAAATGCTCAGTAAAAAAAACATAGGATAACTTTTGAATCCATGGATTACAGTGGTCCATCTGTGTGTGTGTGTGTGTGTGTGTGTGTGTGTGTGTGTGTGTGTGTGTGTGTATACAAGCCTAAGAACCAAAAAGAATTAGGGTAGGAATCCTTGATCAGCTGTTAGATCATTACTTTTAAACTCATTTTTGTTGAAATCTTTTGTTTGTACATTACCCACGTAATCATTTCTTATCCTCTGCCAGAAAAGTATTCTATTTGAGAAATAAGAAAGATGGAGTAATATTTCAACGAAACTACTTGAACATGGAAAAATAGGTGGGTACCTCAACAATGAAGTGAGGGACATGCCTTCTCATATCACTTGTTTGAGTTAGGTTGATCATCGTTTTTTGATTGTTTGCAGAGTATGTGTATGAGTGTATATGTGCATGTGTATGTATGTATATTTATGCAGATATATAAATATACACATATATATGCATATATACAATCTTTCACAGCATTTGCATTCAATGCTTGTCAATTTATTTCCAGATTTATTGTGGTCATCACTGATATTATTTTACTTTGTTCTATTTTCTTCAATCTCTGTCAATTCTCAGAAATCTTCTGATGTTTTTCTAAATTCTTCACATTTGACATTTCTGAGAGCATTATCATATTCCATCATATTTACAGATCACAATTTCTTTAATCCTTCCCCAATCTATACACACTTATTTTGGCTCCAGTTCTTTTTTCCTGTAAATTTTTTTTGCTATCAGTCTGTTACTACATGAAGAGAATTTTCTTTTTAAGATTGGTCTTCCGGGCATAGATCCCTAGCAATGAGATCTTTGGGTCAAAGGTCTGAATATCTGAATCACTTTCTTAGCATAATTCCAACTTTATCTCTAGAGGAGATGGTCAAAATTAATAACATTATCCATATTAGCTTGGTGTTATTTTTGCTAATTTGATAGGTGTGAGTTGAAATATCAGGATTATTTTGATTTGATTTGATTTTTTATTATAATTAATGATTTGGTGCAGTTTTTATTATGTAACTTAACAGTTTGCATTTCATCTTTTTAATAGTTTCAAAAGATATTCTTTACTGAGTAATACCTTTGGATCCTACGTTTCTGTTATTTCTATTATACATTAGCCTCTTATCAGAGATATTTAATAAAACTATTCTTTTTCCCTTAATTAATGCAACATTCTAGTGATGATGATTTGGTTTGTACTTAAGCTTCTTAATTTCATGTAATAATATCATCTATTTTATATATATTTTTGTTATTAGACCTATTTTCCTTTAAAAACAAAAACAAGGGACAGTTGGGTAGCTCAGTGGACTGAGAGGCATGCCTAGAGACAGGACATCCTAGGTTCAAATCTGACCTCAGACACTTCCCAGCTGTGTGACCCTGGGCAAGTCACAACCCCTATTGCTTAGTCCTTTCCACTTGTCTGCCTTGGAACCAATACATAGTATTGATTCTAATGTGGAAGGTAAGGGTTTTTAATTATAAAAAACAAAAACGCCCCTCACAACAGCTCTGAAAATCACCTGAGCTGACTGGAAATTCAGTCAGTCTCTCAGTGAGGAAGACTAGAATTCAAATCCTACCATTGCCCTATAGTGATTGGGTGACTCGGGCAAATGACATAAGGGTCCTCAGGGTCCCAGACAACTTTTTTTGAATTCTCTAAATTGGAGAGCAGATCATGAATGACATATTAACTGTAAAGGCAGTTTGTTGACCAAAAACTCTTGGCAATGATGGAACCACATTTCTAGTTATTTAAAAAAAACAGCATTCAGGGGCAGCTGGGTAGCTCAGTGGAGTGAGAGTCAGGCCTAGAGACAGGAGGTCCTAGGTTCAAACCTGGCCTCAGCCACTTCCCAGCTGTGTGACCCTGGGCAAGTCACTTGACCCCCATTGCCCACTGTTACCAATCTTCCACCTATGAGACCATACACCAAAGTACAAGGCTTTAAAAAACCCCAGCATTCACAGGTAAGAACTGATAAATACTTTTTTTTTACTCTTGTAT
Source organism: Gracilinanus agilis (assembly GCF_016433145.1). Taxonomy (NCBI): domain Eukaryota; kingdom Metazoa; phylum Chordata; class Mammalia; order Didelphimorphia; family Didelphidae; genus Gracilinanus; species Gracilinanus agilis. Next base: position 643,545,868 of record NC_058132.1, on the reverse strand, counting down.
GTTTTGTAGAAGTAATATTACATAGTTGTAAAGATCTTGATTATTGAAACAAAACTGACATCCTAATTTCAACTTTCAACTTGGACAAGTCCCTTTACCTCTCTATTCCTTCATTTCCTCATGAATAAAAGGGAAATATTTAAGTAAATGATGCCTAAATTCCTTTCTACTTCTAAACCTTCTGGTTACACGTGTAGCCAGCCAGGATCTTCAAGTTGAGGGGTGGGATGGATGTTTTGGGAGAGGTTGGGAGAAATGAAGCCCTTCATTATTTTTGCACTTTTTCCTCCAGCAGAACACAAGTGCTGATGCCACAGATTAATCCTCTGTCTAGACTCTTTGCCAAATTGAAAATTTGAGGAGCTCTCCTTCTCCTAGCCCCGGGTGTGACTGAGAGGAATCTGCTTGACCTTGGAGTAGGTCTCATTCTGATGAGCTGAATTTAAAGGAGTACCGATGACAGGCAGGCCACAGAGAGCTGAAACAAATGGATGAAATTGTCATCTGTTGAACATGACAATCTGAGCCAATTTTCTAATATCCCAATTCCCAGATCCATTGCAAAAAGAATTAGTAATCTATGGGGACCTACAATACATACTTATTTAATGTACTTCCCTGGTATTTGTGTGTCAGCATTTGGGAAAGAGGCCTGGCTGCTTTTCTCATCCATATTCATGCCTTGTACAGATGAAAGAGATGGACTGTCCTGTTTCTTAAGCATATGTCATCCTGAAATATCCAAAGGTTCCAAGAAGCAGTGGAGTCCCAGGACAGTGAGGCAGCTACCCTTCAAATGGGAAAACAGCTGAAAGGACAGTTGTTGCAGCTGGAGTTGTCCTTGGAGGAGGTCAGTGGAAAGGCTGCCTGGTGCTCTACTTCAAGATGTTTCTTCATCCTATTGCTGACAATTTGTACTTATTGTTTCCTTCATTAGAATATAAGACCCCTGTGAGTAAAATTGAATTCATTCTTTGTATTTGAATCTTCAGCACCTAGCCCAGTTCCTGGTATACGGGATGCTAAGTCAAGAAGCATTCATTAAATATCAAGAATATTTTAATTACTCTCCTAAACCCTGAAAATAGAAATATAAATTGAATGAAAGACAATCTGTGCCATGAAGTTGTAAAATGGGAGGGGCTGGGAATAGAAAAATATGCGTGCTTTGTGGGCATAGTATTGAAAGTCCAGAGAGAAGAAGTGTAACCTAGAGAAGAATGAAGGCACAGCTGGCCTGGGTATCCTCTTCCTTAATATGGAGAGTCTGCGAGGAAACAACCAATTACAGGAAGATGATGGTCAGGGAGAAAATGCTTCCACCATGACATATCTAGAGGTAGACTGATGTGCTTTGCAAGGGCAATTTTTTTCCAATTAGATTAATTCTCTGTGAAGACCATTCTAATTCTGAAGATATTTCTGATCCAATCAATAAACTAACATTTCCTAAGTCCTTTTAATATTCCATCTACTTTACTAAGCCCACAGGATATATGTATATATAATGTAGCCTTTCTGCCTTTAAGAAGTTCATGCTCTATTGGAGGAGAAATTAAGAGGAATGGAAACTCATAGACCTGATGATAGTGAGAGGTAAAACTTAAAGACAAAATACTTACAAGGTTATGGATTTAAGGCTGGAAGGATTCTCAGAAACTATCTGCTTCAACCTCCTTATTTAATTAATGAGAAAAGGGAGACTCAGGAAGGATAAGTAACTTGCCCAGGACCATGAATGTCAGAAAAGGGTTTGAACTCAGGTTCTCCAATTTCAGAAAAAAGCCAGTGTCTTTCAATCATAATATAATTCCTTCCCTGAGTATTTAGCTAGACAAATGACTATATAATAGCCTCTATAACTAAAATTTAATCTGCACATATTCCATCATAAATATATAAAATTCCTTGGAGAATTGTTAGATGTCTCTTTTCAGGCATGTTGTGGATGTTCCCCCTCACTCTTTCCTCATCTTCTCTGTCTTGTCTGCTTCCCTAGACCATTTTCCATGACCATAATCTTATCCTCCCTCTCATTTGTTCCCATTCACCAACACACCTGATGATTCTCTAGGATTGTCTGCCATCACTGGTGACTTGCAGACTCTGGATTCCAAAGGCTATGTGCATAACCAGATTGCTTATTTCATCAGTTGACTGAGCAAATGACTAGAGCAAGATGCCCAGAGGTTAATTACAATTTTTCAATATCTGCATGCATAAAACATGAGGAAGTCACAGCTCTAGGGCTGATGACTTCAGTCATTTCCTTAAAGTAGAAGAGGCCAATCAGGACAGAATAGAAACTAACCCCCCAAATTTCACAATTCATTCCATTCATGAAGAATTCCATTCCTTCGTAATTTAGCATATGGTATTTAAGAAATATCATGTCCTGTGACTTATTTGGCCACAAGCCTCATATCATGATGATGGTGATGATGAGGATGATTCCAGTAATTTTAATAATACTATTTATACAGTGTCTTAAGATTTCTAAAAGATTTCATATGTCATCTTATCTGGTGCCCAAAAATACTCAGTAAGGTAAATATTATTATTATCCTTGTTTTATAGATAGTGGAACGGATTCTTAGAATAGATAAGCGACTAGATGAGGGTCACTCAGACACTAAGTATCTGAGACAAGATTTGATCTCAGAAATCTTTGAACCCGAGTAAATAACTTTATTCACTTAATCAGCAAGCTGCTTCATATGGAGGGTCCTCACTATGACCCTAATAAAGACTTTCATATCTCTCCAGTTATTTCAAAGTTTTATGTTCTAATAGAAAAAACTTTCTAGAACTCAGAGTCAAGAGGAAGAATGGGAGTATAGACTTAGTCATGAGAATTCCATCATTGCCTTTGTGAGCTCTGAATATCCTCATATCAACTGCCATAGAAAAGTTGGGCCACCATAATTCTCATCCATCTTCTTCTAAGTGACCTTGAGATACTCTTAACCCCTCAGAGATTATTCTCCAATCTTTCCATCTTAGCCCAGATATCCAACCCTCTAACTCACATATGGACACAAAAGTTATGTTTTTAAGATTATTAGTTGAGAATCATTAAGTCATCCAGTCTGAAGGATGTATGTACTTTACTAAGGTTGTACAATAAACACAACTGATAAAGACTCAGAGAGAGAGAGAGAGAGAGAGAGAGAGAGAGAGAGAGAGAGAGAGAGAGAGAGAAGCTGCCACACTCTCCACCTCATTCATATACCATGGAGGACAAATAGGCTCAAGTTTAGGGAGCAATGTATCTAAGGGAAAAACCACAAATCCTAGAGTAAGATCTGTTTTTCAATAATCCTTTATAATCCTTTTAGATCCTGAGTCCAGTCTCTGGCTTCCAAAGATAAAGACAACCACTAGTTGATCCTGAAGGGCATTTAGAACCCCTATGGGATGACTGGATGGTCTAGTATCTTTTATACTATTTGAACCAGTTAAAATCCTTCTCAAATTAAAAGGAACCATAAAAATGAGACCTGGAAAAAGTGTTCCCTTCCCCAACTCTAGCTGGGTGGTTCCTTATCAGGGATTTGCTGGAATGCCACATGCCCCATTTTCTGGAAAGTACATTCATTCTAAGTAAGTTAATGCTTTTATGTGGCTCCCACATGGTAAAACAAATTCCCTCATCGAGTTGGAACCAATTTTCTTATGTGACATCATTTTATTCCATCAAATACTTTTCAAATGTCTTTTGCACTTAGTGTAACATTTTCTTTATTGACTGAGACATGTTCTCCCCTAGTGAATGTATCAGGCTCTAAAAGCCCAGGCAAAATCATCCTTCCCTTATTGCATGTGCCCCTTTTATTCTATGAGTTTATATCAATGAGTAACAAAGGTCACTGGCACTTGCAAGAGAACTCCTATCTATAATAGAACTTCTATCATCTTTAATATGGAAGATGGAAAGAGATTGAACAGCTCTGAGTCAAAATTCAGGGGAAATAATTCACTTTTGTTCCTAATGCCATTTGGAATGGGCTAACTCGGGTTTTAGGCACAAGACTCTGGCATTCAGAATGAAGAAAGTCTGTTAATTAAAATGCTTTTCCCCACTAGAGTTCAGTTCATTTTACAGGTAGTAATTAAATCTAATAATGCCTGAGGGGAAGTGGGAACAATGTCTAATACCCCTTCTACAAGTAAATAAATCATATATAGGAGAAATATGTCAAGGTCATAGCCCACCTTGGAATTAAAGATGGGAATCAAATCACTGTGTTGAAAAACACATCTTTCTCTCTTTCATTCTATACGCTGGACACATTTTCAAGGCTTTTCCCCTTGAGTGATACATGAAGTTGATGTAAAATATGAGTGTGGGTAAGAACCTTGATCAGTCATGCTAAAAGGAACAGTTGATGAGTGCATTCAAAAGTATCCAAGTTTTCTTTCTTCTTTTTTTTCTCCCTGAAGCATTATCACCCTATGCTTATTTTATGAGAAAATTTACTTTCTTCTTTCTCAGTTTTGTATCTGAGTTGTAACTCATTTTTGCCCCCACAAATCTTTCACATAACTAATACAGTACATTTGAAGGATGCAAATGTGGGCTCATATTTCTAAGACAGGAAAGAAAATGCCAGGAGAACATAGGATTTAAGCTAAAGTCTGAAGGAAGTCAGAAGGCAGAGATTTTGAATAAAAGCATTCCAAGCATGGAGGAACAGGTACTGAAGATATCCCACAATGAGAGACATGGATTTACATGAGACAAGCAAGCAGTCATCACAGGTAGGCCAGGGCAGCTAAAATGTCATGTACAAGATGGAAAGTAAACTGTAACAATACCAAAAGGTAGGAATAGGATGAGATGTGATGAGATACCAAAGAAAGTATTTTTTTATATATTTTATCCTTTATCATGATGAGGGCAGCTAGAAAGAATATACATGTATGGAGGGTATGGATGTGAGTTAAATATGAAGGGATGATGCCTTGAGAAATGAAATTATGGGGTCAGAAAGAGAAATGTGCTGGGAGAAGAGAGGAGAGGGAGGTAAAATAAGGTAAAATATCTCACATAAAGGAGGTATGAATGAGCTTTTTAATGTCGTGGAGAAGTTCGGGAAAGTAGATGGAATACTTGAACCTTACTTGCATCAACATTGGTTTAAAGAGGGAATACTATACACACTCAGTTGGGTATCGATATATATCTTATCATATGGGAAATTAGAAGAGGAAGACAATAAAATAAGGGGTGAATAGAAGCAAGAATGTAATGGGAGAGGTGGTGGTAAGGAGCAGAACCCTTTTGAGGGTACACAGGATGAAAGGACAGGGAGAGGGTACAATAAACATGAGAACAATACAATGGCAGGAAATACAGAGCCAGCAATCAAAACTGTGAAAAGAAATTACAGAAAGTTTCTCTCATAAAAGCCTTATTTCATATATGTGTATATCAATATACAGATATGGAACTGATTCAAATGTATAATAATACGAGTTATTCCCAATTGATAAATTGTTCAAGATCAGTTTTCAGATGAAATCATCAAAGTTATCTAAAGTCAAATGAAAAAAATGCTCTAAATCACTATTGATTTGATAAATGCATATTAAAACAACTTTTAAGTGCCACCATACACTTATCAGATGGACTAATATGACAGAAAAGGTAAATAACAAAGGTTGGAGGGGATGTAGGAAAATTGGGACACAAATGCACTGTTGGCGGAATTGTGACTTGATTCAACCATTATGGAAAATTATTTGAAACTATCCCCAAAGGGTTATAAAATTGTGCATGGACTTTGATTATGCAATACCATTATTAAGTATGTATCCCAAAGAGATTTTTTAAAAGGGGAGAGGCAAAAATATCTCTAGTAGCTCTTTTTTGTTGCGGCAAAGAATTGGAAACTGAGAAGATACCCATCAATTGGAGAATGGCTAGACAAGTTGTAGTATATGATTGTCATATAATTCTATTGTACTATAAGAAGTGATGAGCAGGGTGCTGTCAAAAAATCTGGACTTATAAGGATTGATGTAAAATGAATTGGACAGAGTATACATAGTAACCGAAATATTTTATGATGAACAACTGTGAATGACTTAGTTATTGTCACAATATAATGATCCAAGACAATTACAAAGGACCTAGGATGAAAACACTACCCAAATCCATAAAAGTAACTGATGGAATTTGAATACAGATCAAAGTATATTTTTTAAGCTTTATTTTTCTTGTTTGTTTTTGGTCAGTATTGTCTTTCACAATATAACTAATTTGGAAATATGTTTGCATGACTGCACATATATTACCTATATCAGATTGCTTGCTGTTTCAGAGAGTACAGAAGGAAGAAAAGGAGTGAGAGAAGCTGGAACTTAAAATTTAGAAATTAAAAGAAAAACTTTTACATGTAATTGAGAAAAGTAAAACATCAAAATAGATTTTAAAAATAGCTTGGAGAGGGGAAAAACTGAAGTCAGGACTAGAAATTAAAATGTTATTGCAATGCCCAAAGGGAGACATGACAAAGGATTAAACAGGGGTAGTGGTTATAAGGATATAGATATAAGAAGGGGCCAACTATAAAAATTTATTCTGGTTATAGTCCTAGTGATATTTGTATCTGATTAGCTATGGGTACTCAAAGTTTAAAAGTCAAAAATTATTTGAAGTCTACAAAACTAGACAACTGAAAGAATTGTAAAAACTAATTAGAATTGGGAATTTAGGGTAAATAACAATTGGTTCCTTTTTTCCCTGAAATACTAAGGAATGGTCATTTTGGTTTAGAGTAATTTAACACGTAATTTTTGAGGATTTTCAAATAAAGCTTGGTTAGAACAAAAGTTCCCCAAACTACCACATGAAAGAAGTCCCCGTTGAAACCTTCAAAAACCTAGATCTCAGGTATGAAGAGAATGCATAGAACAAGAATAGAGTATGGGGTGAAAGATTTTTGCTAAATAGTCAAGGTCCTTAGGTTCTAGCTTCACCTCTGGAATTCTGAGCCACATGCTCCAGATGGAGTTTTATCATCTCTTTGAACTTCAGGTTCCACATCTATAAAGTGAGTGGGAAATGACCACAGATGATCTGCCTGCCCCTAAGGCTTGTGGACTTAATGAAGAGTTTATTCCCATATTTTCTTTGTATCCTTTCTTGGGAACTACAATAATGTTTATATCAAAGCTTCACAGTAGATTTACCTTTCTCATTAATACTGCTAGCCCAGTTTAATTTCGGAGTCACCAGAACTGGGACTGATGGTTGATTTTCACCTAGACTTTAAGCTTAATCAATTTTATTTTAGAAAACTTTGAGAAAGATAGAGAATGTACTAGTTGAACATCACTTTATAATTCTCAATTCTTTTCTTGGATTGTGGTCCTTTTTTATTTTTAAAATATTTTTTCCCTTTTTATTTTTTTAAATTTTCTTTTATTTTTTCTTTTATTTCTTTAATGATTAATTAAGAAAATTTTTCCATGGTTACATGATTTATGCTCTTTCCATCCCCTCCTCCTACTCCCTCCCATAGCCAATGCTCAATTCTACTGGGCTTTACATGTTTCATAGATCAAGACCTATTTCCATATTATTAATATGTGCACTAGGGTGATTGTTTAGAGTCTACATCCCTAATCATATCTTCATCAACCCATGTGATCAAGCAATTTTTTTCCTTCTGTGTTTCTGCTCCTACAGTTCTTTCTCTTGAAATGGATAGCTTCTTTCTCATAGGTCCCTCAGAAACGTCTTGGATCATTGCATTACTGCTATTAGAGAAGTCCATTACATTAGATTGTGTCACAGTGTATCCGTCTCTGTGTACAGTGTTCTCCTGGTTCTGCTCCTTTCACTTTGCATCAACTTCTGAAGGTTTTTCTAGTTCACATGGAATTCCTCCAGTTCATTATTCCTTTGAGCACAATAGTATTCCATCTCCAACAGATACCACAATTTGTTCAGCCATTCCCCAATTGAAGGACATCGCCTCATTTTCCAATGTTTTGCCACCACAAAGAACATGGCTATGAATATTTTTTTAAAAGTATTTTTTCTTATTATCTTTTTGGGGTATAAACCCAGAAGTGGTATGGCTGGATCAAAGGGTAGGCAGTCTTTTAAATGAATTGTGACTCCTGTGGAATATCAGTCCTCCTTTTATGTTGCAGAATGGTCAGCACTCACTAGATTCCCAACAAACCTATTTTAACTTGAAGACAGATTTCTATCTCCCCCTTAAAAAACACTCCAAATTAGAGTGATCTCAAAGAAAAACTATGCTAAACTATACCTGGACACAGATCCCTGCTCAACTTTCCTAACAGAGAGTAATTCAGTCTTTCTTTGTTTGAAAGGCTCTATGTGAAGGCAAAACTCTTACTTTCTCAGGCAGGACATCTAAAGATCTTAAATATAAGGAAGCTTGTCCTTTGTTTTGATGTTCAGTCATTTTGTAGTTGTGTTTAACACATTGTGACCACATTTGGGGTTTTCCTGGTAAAGATATTGGAGTGGCTTGTCTTTTCCTGTTCCAGCTGATTTTACCAGTGAGGAAACTGAGGCAAACAAAATTCAATGATTTACTAGGGTCACACAGATAGTAAGTGTCTAAGGCAAGATTTGAATTCAGGTCTTTATCACACCAGACCGAGTATTCTATCCTCTGCCCCACTCAGCTTTACTATTTTGATCCTGCATAAATTTGGTCCATTGGGAATTAAATCATTTTCTCCTATCCTCTGGAATGAATGACTATAATGTATCTTATATGTGAGAGCCCCTAAGATCTTTAATGATATTTTGTCTTCCCAATGTCTTCTCCAGGTTTTAGATGATAAAGTTCTCCAACCAGTGTTCCTCAGAGCAAAGATTTGAGTTTTTTCATCATTCCTGGGTGGCCATCTAGGAATACTCTATAAGCTTAACAATGGCTTCCCAAAAATGGTACTGAGAACTTAACACATTTCTCCAGATGGGATCCAGGGAGGGCAAAGGGTTACCATTGCACTTATCTGAGGTATTCTGTTTCTCTTCCTGAATTCCAAATAATTTTTGCCTTGTTAGCTGTTGGAGGCAGGAACACATAATCAAATGAGCCTTGAATTTGGAACCTACTCATTTGGGTTTCAGTAATGAATCTGCTCTGGGCTATGCATGAGACTTTGCAAAGGGAGCTTCCTCTTTCTGGGCCTCTGTTTCATCATCCATCAGTGAAAAGGAGGATGAGATGATCTCTAGGATTCCTGCTGACTTTCTATGATTTCTTGGTCCTCTTCACTTAGCATCTAATAGAACCCAGGACCTTTCTCAGATGCATAGCTCTTTGGCCATGCTGTCCCTTGCAAAGTCCATTCCTTATAAATAAATTTGACATTTACATATATTCCTCTTTAATTTTTTCTTCAATTCAGCTCCATTTCCAAGACTGTTGAGACCTTATTTAGATTCTAACTAGATCTTTCAGGAGGTAAAATGGCCTTTTCTGTTTAGTGGCCCATACAAGAAACTGTATTGTATGTATCTTTTTCAGATTCTATTTTATTTTAAATGGGGACATCTTAATATTGAGGTAATTTCCCCACATTTAAAAAATATAAAATAAGAGAGCAATATGTGCAGGGCCAGAAATGACAGGTATTGTGGGAGTCTGTAGAGAGGGAGAGAGAAAGAGAGACAGACAGAGAGAGAGACAGAGACAGACAGACAGATAGAGACAGAGAGATGGAGATTTACAAATATAAATAATATCTATATAGGTGCTATCTATATAGGGAGAGATTACTTGGATGGATGAATAGATACAGTTATAAATATAAGTATGTAGAAACAAGTTGATATAGAAATGTAGTTGTAGATATAGATATAAATTGATATATGCTGTATTCAATTGTTCAGTCATATTCAACTCTTTGTGACCCCTTTTTGGGAGATTTTTAGTTTCTTTGCAGAGATGCTGGAGTAGTTTGCTGATTCTTTCTCCAACTCATTTTACAGACGAGGACACTAAGGCAAACAGAGTTAAGCCATTTGCACAAGGTCACACAGACAACTATTGGTGCAGTGAATAGAGTGTTGGCCTGGGAATCAGGAGGATCTGAGTTCAAATACAGCTTACTTACAGCATTTACTATAAATTGATATAGCCATAGCCATAGATCATCTATATTTAATGGGATCATAGAACTAAAGCTGAAGAAAAGATATTAAACACTATGGAGATGAATCCTCTCATTTTTCAGATGAGTAAATTGAAGCTTAGAGACATTAACTGATTTTTTTGTTTGCCCAAAGCATAGATATTAAATTATCATTTGAGCCCAGCTCTTCCGACCCAAGAGGTAACCCTAATCTGTCACTGCTTCCTGTAGAAAGAAAATGAATGTAAATAAAGGGGGCAGATAGGTGGCTCAGCTATAAGCCAGGCTTATAGACAGAATATTCTGGGTTCAAATCTGACCTCAGGCACTTCCTAGCTTTGTGACCCTAGACAAGTCACTTAACCCATATTATCTAGCCCTTGCAACTCTTCAAATCTGGAATCAGTTCAGTTTTTATTCTATGACAAGGTAGGATTTTGAAAAAATTAATAGAGATGTATATTTAGGTGTGGCCACACATATACATATAAAAATACACATGGATTTGATGATTATGCACACACAAATACAGCTTAGAGAGAAAGCCCAGAGTAGTGAAAAAGTACTATGACTTCAGTAAGAGGATGTAAGCTGGAATTCCAATTCTATTCTTCATTACACTGATGACAACTTGGGGCCCCATTAACCTACTCTAAACTACTTCTTCTGCGTTTGTAAAATGAAAACAAAACCAATTTATCAGCTATTTCTTGAAGTTCCTATTGACTTAGTGGTTCATAAATGCATATTTGATTATCCAGAGTTACTTAAAAAAACAAAATGCTACATAAGTTTGAGATATTGATACCTGTCTATCCATCCATCCATCCATCCATCTATCTTTCTATCTATCTATCTATCTCTCTATTAATCCTTCTCTCTGTCTGTCTATGTATCTATGTATTTATCTAGCTATTAGTTTATAGAGTTGCATCCTTAACTAACATCCTCTTATGTCTCATCATGGGGTGAAAGTGATTCTTATTTCTTTTGCATTATGATATCACACCCCACAAAAGATAGACTCTTAGCTCATATTCTCAGAGATATGGCTACATCTTTACCAGAGGTTTTTAGTAGTGTCCTAGAGAAGTTGAGGTAATTTTTTCTTTAAGAAATACTGTCCTTCTGACTTAGAATCAATACTAACTATTGGTTCCATGATGGAAGAGTAGTAAGGGCTAGGGAAAGGGGAATAAGTGACTTGTCCAAAGTCACACAGTTAGGAAATATCTGAGGCAAGATTTGAACTCTGGAATGGATTTAAGCTGCTGGATCTCTTGCTATTCTAGAGAGAATTTTTGTCTTTGTGACCTTTCCAAGCTCAGAAGGAAATAACTGTCTGTACTAAACCTTCTGCTGAGTCAGGAAAGAGGATGTGTAAAAAGGCAATGAGAAGGCCTCTCCTTATTCAGTGGCTGATAATATGACTTTCTCACATGAATGATATTAACCTGGAAAAAGAATATATCCCAGTTGCTTAGTATCTTTTCTTAGTATGTTCAGGTCTGGATCAACATCCTACAGAAAGATGCCTTTTTCTTCATGTGATGAATTGAAAGAATAGTGTGCCTGCACATCAAATCAAGTCTGTTTTAACATTGTATCAGCAAAAATATACTGCAAAGGTCCAGAGTGGCCAGTCTACCACTACACTACTACTAAATTCAGAAAGGCACATCACCAGGGTGAGCCCTGAATGATGGCTTGTTCAGTCCATAAAATGCTAAAGACCTACTTTCTAAGTTGAAGAGATGTTAGAATTTGTCAGACAACTGAGGGGACATAGGTGCGTACAAGGGGATATTAGGTGGCACAATGGATAGACTGTCGGACCTGGAGTCAGGAAGACTCATTTTCTGAGTTCAGTCCAGTCTCAGACCTTTATAAGGTGTGTGACTTTGGATAAGTCACTTAATTCTCTATGAGTGTCCTCATCTATAAAATAAGCTAGAGAAGGAAATGATCACCGCCTCTAGCATCTTTGCCAAGAAAACTCCAAATGAGGTAACAAAGTACAGGACATGACTAATGATTTCACAATAGCAGGTGAGTAAATGAAGCAAGGATTTTTCAAGTAGAGAGTTATCTGTTGATCCCTTTATTCCCTAGATATAAGTTCAATGAAGGCAAGAATGATGTTGGTTTGGGGGTACATGGTCCCCTGTACACTACAAGTCTCTAGAGGAATCCTAGGTCAAGAAGTATGCGAGGAATTTCCCAATCTTACACCCCTGCAGTGCTGGCTAATGAAAGTTGGTCTTTGGTCATAACAGGCTGCATGATCAAAGGAGTCTCTGAGAAATATATTCCTTTTCTGCATTAGCTGCTTTCCCCCTGGCTTTCTGATAAGCACAACTATGTACCTTCTGTTTGCATCTCAAACATCAGTACATTCTCAGGGACATGCAACTCACCCTCCTTTATGATCAAGGATGCCTGTACTTCTGTCCCAGACCTTAAGGCACCTCACATTGGAATATCTCCTAATCCTCCTGGTTTGTCCCCCTCCCCAACTTCCCTTCCTGGTCATATTGTCTCTTTTCCTTTAAGGTATAAAAATCCTGGAACCCTTCTCTTGAGGGTGGTTGAGTTTACCAGCAAACTTCCTCCTGGCCATGACTCGATAAATTCCTCTATATTCCTTGGAGCCTGGTCATTCTTGGAGAGAGTGTCCTCCCAAGCCAGACAGTGTCCAGCTCTCCCACAATAATTTCACCAGTTTTTCTCTGTATATTATCTAGAACCAGACCCAATGAAGATGATGAAGTGAAATAATGAAGTTTACAGTTCAATGATCACTAATCAGAGTGTAGGTAGAAGGGGACAGAACTTGCTGAAGGTCTCCCACCTTCATGACTCACAGAGCTTAGCGGTATGCCCTATGAGAGAAATAAGACTGGAACTGACCTAGAATCACCACTCCAAAGCAAGACCATTAGCAAGAGTGAAATGCAATTCCATTGCTGGAAAATCAATAATCAGTGTGAATATTGAATATTAGATGATCTGCTTTGCTCTTTCTTAAAAAAAGGTATCTAAGTGACTAAGGTCTTGGAAAAATGAAGCCTTGAGGGTGAATCCTTCCTTAGATATCATCTCCTAACCTCAATATTCTTTTCTATGTAATGGGGATAATAATACTTATTATCTCACAGGATTGCAGAGGAGATCAATTGTAATAATACTGGGATTCCCCAAAGTCCTGGAACAATTAAACCTTAAAACTGTCCTAAGAGATTGGTTGTAACCTGCATTGATAAAGCTCTGCAAATCTTAAAGTGCTTTAATTTAGAACAGTAATTACAATCATTATGAATAAAATTATTTTGAGACTGATTTTTACGTAAGAATATAAGTTTATTGGTTATATCAGGCTTATTGGTTAGGGCAGCATTATAACCTATAAAATTATATAGGTCTCCATGATTGCCTCTCCTGACCAGAGATGCCCTCAGGTGTCTCAGGCAGTTTGATAAATAAATTTTTAGGGTCTCATCATTAAGCCCTCTTGACCATCCCAAGATATGTTTAATTTGTGACAGCTAATCAAGAAGTGGCCTATCAACCTATCCACCCCTTCCCATACCTACATCACCCAGAAAAAAATCCTTGTCCCTATCAGTTATTAAACAAATTCTGTTAAAAGAGAAGAGAATTCCTTGGGATTCCAAAGGACAAAGAAAAGGCAAAAAGCAGCAGAGTGGATGGTATCTCTGACCCACATCCCAAGCAGAGGACTACACAGTAATTCTCTCTAATATATAGGAATCAATACAGTATGGGAAAAAGAAGTTCCCATGTTATCATTAGGTTGTTTGAGAGAGAAAAAAGTCAAGTGGGGACTGCAATATGGTAGCCAATTGATCAGGGCCAATAAGAACACAAATTCAGTGTCTGTTGCCCTTTGTTTCAAGAGATCCAAGATCTGTTTCTGAATAGGCAAGATTTGTCAAGTTCAGGAGGATTCATTTCTCTCCAATATACTTATACCCTCTCCAATCCCTTTAATGAGATTTTATAGAGAGAGCCAAAGCAGGAAAGAATTGCATCCTTCCTGAGGAGAAAACATCTGTCCAGGGTCCTGAATTATGGGGTTTTCTTTCCACTGCAGATTCAGTAATTGGGCTTTATGGCTTCGATTTGTTATTTACACAGGAATTTTACTCTGATATTTTCATCACTTGTTAGTTCAGGGCCACGTTTCTGCTATAATTTTATGCATTTTGGGTTTGTCAAATTACCTTCCTCAGCTGGCCTAGCTCCACTAGCTTTTAATGCAGATATGCTGTGTTTTTATGGCTGGATTTGTAGGCACATTTCTAAGTTTATTGGCACATCTCAAAATTCTGGGCAGGATTAATCACCCTCTTTCCACCCAACTTTATAGGCCTCCAGCAATAACATCAGCCTAAGTGATGCCTCTGCTCCCAACTTAGTCTCTCTTTATTCAAAGCCAGGTGTCCTCCCTACTTGCCAGCTCCTGAGAGAAGCCACTGGAGCTAGAGGGTACAGAATTCTGCTGAACAACTTTACAATGGTCCCATTCCTCCCCTGGAAACCTCTCAGGGACAATCAGAATTTTACTGCTTGTGGCCAAAGGCTATTGGGAGGTAGGTTTAAAGTTCTCTTTAAAGTAAATTACAAAAATATCCAAGCAGAACCAAATGAGATAGAGTCTCAGAGCATGAGTGGCCAAGGTGCTCAAGTTTTCCCTAAAGGAGATTATCCCATCATCCCATTACTGCATCTTTTAGTGTCTAGAATGAATTTTAGCTTGCCATTGTTTAAGTGTTGTGTGAAATGGAGAGAGCAGGTACATAACTCTTAAAGGTCAAGGTGGATGCTGAAGGACTCTCTCTGCCTCTCCATATATATGATTATATGTATCTATTGAGTATTTGTAGATCATTATGTAATATTACCTAAGAATTTTAAAAATACACATATTTGGAGATGATTACATATTACATAATTAAGCTACTATATATACAAACATATCTGTGTGTATATATGCCTATATATAAAAATACATTACATATTAAATGTTTGTATCTCTGTGATTTCATCACCCTTGGGGATTTCCAATGTAGAAACTCTATTTACTGATATAGATCAAAAGCTCATGAATAACATAGCTTAAAGATTTAGAATGTTGTCTGGGAAGCAATGAGAACATAATTGACTTGTTTGTAACATACAACTCTGCTGTCTTAGAATCAGGACTTGACACCAGAGTTTTCCCTGTAGCCTCTGCTCTGATATACACCGTGCACTACTAACAATGAATTCCTGGTCTAGTTCCACTTACATAGAACATTGTAGACAGCAATGTAAAAATGCCTTTAACTCACCAGTTCCAAAGACAGGATTTCTGGCCTTAGGAGAGATTGATGCTTTCCATTTGTGATGATGATAAAGACATTGGATCAAAGTGTAGGCCAGGAGATTTGGTCTAGATCAGGAAATTTCAGAACGACCTTTGTTCATTTTAAAATGGTCTTGTGTTTTGTTAAAATGGTCATGCCCCAATTCAAAGGCAATCAGTATGTATTGTCTTCTCTCCACTCATAAAATCACCAACCTAGTGAAATCCCTCATGATCTCTCTCCTCACTGGCCTTCCTGCTTCAGGTCTCTCTCGACTCCAGTCAATGCTGTATTCTGTTGTCAAAGTGGCCTTCCCAAAAGCACAGCTCTGATCATATCAAACACCTTTTGCTATCCAGTAAACGATTCCCCATTATTTTCAAGCTGATTAAGTTTAGCATCTTAAGCTCTTCCCAATTTGGCCTCTTCCTACCTTCTCAGTATTTCAACACTATAGGCCACAGTTGCTCCTGGATGGTCGTGGCCCAACACTCCATTTCCACCTCATCAGTGTCCTGTGACTTGCTCTCTTCAAAGACTTAACTTCTCTGTTCCCTCACCTCTGACTCCTGGCTTGTCTGGCTCATATCCCACATTCTGTCTGATGTCTTGGCCTATGCCCCAACTGCTTCATTTTTCCCTCTATCAGTCAGTCAGTAAATATTCTTGAAGTATCCTGTCTGTGCCAGACTCTAAGCTAAGCTCTGGAGATACGAATACAAAAAAATGATAGTCCCTAACTCCAGAAAGTTCTAATTCAGTGTGGGAAGATGATATATAAAAGGATGCCACAAATGGGTCAGAGAAAGAAGATTCAGGCCTTCTCCTCAGATAGAGGGGCCAAAGTTCAACACTGCTGAGATGGGACTGCTGAAGAGAAATCCCTCAGAGATTCCCTCCCACCCAGCCATTATGTGCCTTGTAGGTTTTCACTTATTCCCCTGTTGTATTCCTCAGCAGAGAAGCAGAAAATCAAAACACAATTGTTTATTAGGCATTTCTATGCAGGAGACAATGCCCATTGTCTCTTCTTTAGAAGGTAGGCTCCTTGCCTATTTGAATGTGTATAGAGTAAATAGAGAATGCCAGTTTTTTGTAGCAGTTAAACACAAGGGAATTTGAGAGGGAGAGCACTAGCAATTGGGGGATCAAAAATGGCTTCACACTTTCTATCCCTGGCACTGTCCAAGATGCCTGGCAAATACTAAGAACTAGATAAACATCTGTTGATTATGATTGATTGACTGACAGTTTTGGGATGAAATGTTTAGCTCCAGATTTTGGCACTTTCCTCAAAAACCGCTAGCCTATGAATTTATGGAGGTGGAAGAGAATGAAAATCAAATCACTTATTAATTAGGCACCTACTCTGTGGCAAGCACCAAGTGCTGGAATATGAAAGAGGCAAAAGACAGTTTCTGCCCTTAAGGAGTGTATAACTGAGTGAGAAAGACAACATGAAAACAAATATATATATATATATATATATATATGTATATACATACATATATATATGTATATATCAAACTATATATAGGATAAATGGGAAAAAAAGGGCAGAGGAAGACACCAGAATCAAGGGAACTCTGAAAAGCTTCCTATAGAACAGTGATTCCCAAAGTGGGTGCCACCGCCCCCTGGTGGATGCTGCTGCGATCCAGAAAGGCGGTGATGGCCACATGTGCATTTAGGGGCAGTGAATAACTGCATAGTGATAGTATGTGACAGGGGGCACTAAGTAATTTTTTTTCTGGAAAGGGGGCAGTAGACCAAAAAAGTTTGGGAACCACTGCTATAGAAGATAAGATTTCAGCTAGAACTTAAAGGAAGTCAGTGAGCTCAAAAGCCAGAGCACAGAAGGGAGAACACTCTAGGCATGGAGAAGAGCCAGAGAAAATCTCCAGACCTGAGAAATGCAGAGCCTTATTCATGGAACAGGCATTGGCACTGCACTGAAGAGTATCTGATGAGAAGTAACATGCAAGAAGATCGGACAGATAGGAAGGTGCTGACTTACAAAGGACTTTGAATAGAAAGCAAAGAATAAAGTGTTTGATCCTTGACTATGAGCCACTGAAGTTCATTGTGTGTGTGTGTGTGTGTGTGTGTGTGTGTGTGTGTGTGTGTGTGTGCAAAATGATCAGAATTGAGCTTTAGAGAAATTGCTTTAGAAGTTTATTGGAAGATGGATTGGAGTGGGGACAGATCCAAGGCAGGGAAACCCATGATAGCCCAGAAGGCTATTGTCAAAGTCCAGGTATATTATGAACTGCACTTGGATGGTGATAGAGATAGAGGGAAAAGGGGGATATATTTGAGAAATGTCACAAAGTAAAATTGAAGGGTCCTGTTAACACATTGGAAGGGAGAAAGAGGGGAACGGAATCCAGAATGATTCCTAGGCTGTGAGCTTGAGAAACTAGAAAGATGGAGGTTCCATCTACTAATAGGGAAGGGAGGGTCAGAGAGTTTAAAAGGGAGCTTTGCTTTAAATATGTTGAATCTAAGATGTTTTTTGGACATCTATTTAGAAATATTGAAAAGCAGTTAGGTAGCAGAGTAGATTGAGTGCCAAGCCCGGAGTCAGGAAAACTCTTCTTCCTGAGTTCAAATCTGGTCTCAGACTCTTACTATCTAGGACAAATCATTTAACACTGTCTCAGTTTTATCACTTATAAAATGAGCTGGAGAGAGAGGTGGAAAGCCACTTTATTATCACGTGACCCAAAGACATGACTGAAAATGATTCAGCACCAATAAAGAATGAAAGTTAGTTGACTGTGTGAAAATGGATATCAGCTGAGAGTTTGGGACAGAATCAAGATCTTTTAGAATTCTTATAGGGATAATAATTAAATCCATAGGAGGTGATGAGATCACCAAGTGAAGTAATATAGAAGGAAAAGAGAAGAGGGTCCAGTCCAAATACCAAATAGAATCTTTGTAAGACTTCCAGCTGATACATGCCCAGTAAACATTTGGATTTCTCATTTACATTCTAGGATTATGATTGGCTGAACAAGCTATAAGAGGCTCATCTGAGAAGCACTTACCTTTCAGATGACTCTATAAATGGGACTTTGGTTGAATAGGATCCCAGCTCCACACCAGTTCAAAAGAGGCTATAAGTTTGTCCACTGCTCTTTAATGAAAGGCTTCTTTCTGGGTTTATAAGTGGGCCACCTTCAAGGAGACATGATTTGAATATGGTGTCATCTCTGATGTTTATGACTATGACCTTCTTCACTTTCAAATGTCAGCTATGGAAAACACCTTCTTTAGGAAAATAAAGACCAATATCTAAAAATCATTAGCACTAATTCCTGCATCAATTGTTTATTTCTAGACTACCAACATATGCCAAAGTTTATTTCAATTTCCACCCTGAAAAGCAGGGTTACAGATGGTTTTTAAACCTTTTTCTTCTATCTTAGAATAAATACTGTGTAGTAATTTCAAGGCATAAGAGTGGTAAGGGCTAGGTAAAGGAGTTAAGTGACTTGGCCAGGGTCACACAGTTAGGATATGTCTAAAGTTTAGATTTAAATCCAGGACCTTCTGTTTCTAGATCTGGCTCTCAATCCACCTAGCTGTCCTCCAGGGTTAGAGTTCTGACTAATAATTGGGATTTTTTTTAACTACTTAAGGGTAGGGCTGATCTAGTATTTTATCTCCAGGAATTAGCAATGACTCATATATAGAAAATACTTTAAATGCTTGTTGAAATGGATCTAAATGCCTTGGTATTTTAATGTTCTTTACAGTAGTTATAAAGTTTGTTCAACCATTCTTTGAGACATTGTTATTATTATTACTAATAATAATTTATGCTTTAATACAATAATTATTTTTCAGACATGAGAGTTATCCTCCCCTCATGCATGTACATTCCTAGTAAGCCTTATGAAAGAGTTCAGAAGTGAGGGAGAGACTAAAGAAGGGAAGAGAAAGGGAGGAAGAGAGACAGAGGAGAGAGAGAGAGAAAGAGAGAGAGACAGAGAGAGAGAGAGAAAGAGAGAGAGACAGAGAGAATTGACAGCAATTATATCTGATAGAATATGTCATGTCTTATCCATGATCTTACCTTTCTCTCTCTTAAAAATTATATTTTTCTTTCTCTTGAGAAATTGTGAGTTGAAGGCAGTAGGTTATCAGCATCGAGAAAGAAAGAAAATTTGTGAGAGACAATTAAGAGAAGAGAAACTATTGTGCCTTTAATTATATCACATTCATGGTTGAATAAAATCAAGAGCAAGTCACCCCCTCATTTCAACCTTTTTGTCTGCAGAGATCACGCCTGTCAAAAACTTCCAGTTCTCACTTTTGTATTCTGGTGCTGAATTCAATTTTAGTTTTCTGAAGCAGAAATAAGGAATGCTCATCAATGATAACATCAATTAATTCCTGACACAGTCTGGTTCCAGGGCCTGAGGCTAAGTCTGGAAGCTACAATAAACATCTGAAGCCCATAGAGGTGTGGTGGTGCATTCCAGGAGAATTCAAAGATGAGTTAATGCTGTCCAGACATTTTTCAGTTGCATCCAGATCTCCATGACCCCATTTGAAGATTTCTTTGCAAAGATATTAGAATGGGTTGCCTTTTCTTTTGGCAGTTTATTAACAGAAGAGAAAACTGAGGCAAACAAAGTTAGGCAGCTTGCCAATGTAATAATAAAAAGAGCCAGCTACCAATGTTATGAGAGAGAGGAGATAGCCCATCCTTACACCAAGAGTCATGCAACCAACAGCTGCTGGAGGCCAGATTTGACCTCAGGAAGCCTCTTCCTGCCTCCAGGCCTGGCACTCTATCCTCCTGTACTACTCAGCTACCCTCAAGGGTAGGTAGTAACCCTTAATTAGCTACATCCTTCTACAGCCTGATAATTTAGGACCAAAGAAATTTAGGGTAATGTTCAGTTTTATCTTTAGGGTGATAGTTTGCTTATAATGGGTTTTCCATAAAGGGTGCTTACAAGTGAGTTTGTGCCAATCCATTTGCTTGATCTGGCTTATTCTCAAGAAGATTTCCAAAGGATATCCTTCCTTCTCCCATAAATCAATGGACTAATGAATTTAGTGAAATGAATGAAGTAATTGAACAACTCTGATTTTCTCAGTGCTAGAGAAAGTGCAAAATGAAAGATCTCGGCCCTCCAGGATCTTACATTCTATCATGGTACAAACTGGGAGGCTATGCAGATATATAATAATTAAATGCATACCTTTCCCAGTGGAAGTAGTGTTGATATTGCCCATCTGGACAAGAAGTCTAGGCAATACTGTAGCTCATCAGCCCAGTAATTGTACAAAGAGCTCTGGTTAGGACATATCTACCTATCCTATGCCTGTACATTCCTGGTATATTATGGCCATTAGGGGTGTGTGTGTGTGTGTGTGTGTACATGTATACATATAAGTGTATACATATGTGTATGTGTATATGTATACCTATAGGAAGTATTTGTTCAGAAATAGGCTCCTTGCAAATAAGGGCTATAAGATTTTATGAGGAAAACTAATCTGCAACACTGGATGGGTTTTTCCAGGTCACCTTGTCATATCCTGTAGTTTACTTGCAGTCATATATAAACATATGATCTCTCCCGTGATAACTGGGAAAATGATGTACCTGGGTAACCCTGTGAAATATTTACTTGATTTACATGCACATGATCTTCCAGTAAAACTTTTCCCAGTTCTGTGTGCCCTTGTCTTTGTCCTAAAGGACCTGGTAGCAGAGTGCCAAGATAAACCCCAGAATGGTGGTCACCCTGTGTAGAGGAAGAAAAGTAACACTTTGAGATCCAGATGTCCATGCCATCAATAATTCATTGGTCACAGGATTTGTCTACTTCATTCCAGGGATGGTATTCTTTTCACTGTGCCATCCTGCTACATCCTACTGTAGCTATAGGACATTTGGGAAACAATTTGCCCATCCCTCCGGCTCAGTTTCTTCACCTCTAAGATGATGAGACTAATGATGTCTCAAGTTCTTTCCCTTTATAAATCTGTTACCAGGATCCTTTGATTATTTTCAGACATGAGACTTATCCCTGCTGCCATACCCATTCCAAATAAGTCTTATGAAAGAGCATGGGTAGAAAGACAGAGACAGACAGAGACAGAGACAGAGACAGAGACAGAGTATTATATCATAATAGTTCTCATTTTTATTGTTATTTTTTGAAATACATTCTTCACATACCCCCGCACCTCCATATTGATGCATTTCCTTAAAAAACTACCTTTCCAAAGAGAGATTGAGTGTCTAAAAATATCCATATCTCAGAAACTCTTCTGCCAGTCTTATAATCCAAAGAAGTCACTGTTAAAAGTTGGGGTACATAACAAAATCTTTCTAAGCAGTATTTTTTTTGTAGCATTAAAAATACTAGACACAAAGTAGATGCCCATAAATAGAGGAAAGGCCAAATGCATTGTGGTACCTAAATGTGCATTTGGAAAATGAGCTGAAGAATGAAATGACAAGCCACTCAGGGATCTTTGCTAAGAAAATCCCAAATGGGGTCATGAAGATTCAGAGGCAACTGAAAAATGACTAAATAACAAAACCTAAATGTAAGGGAATGGGAATTAATGTACAATAAAGAACAAATAAACATGATAGAAAAAAACTGTCAGAAAACACAAAATGATGCAAAGTTCAGTAAGCAAGGAAAGAAAATGATATGCCCAATGACAAAATGGATGTAATGAGAAGAAAAAAATCACGAAATAATTGAAACTGAATTTTGAAGTATTATAATGAACAAAGTTTGACTCCCCAAAAGTGACATGAGAAGACACTCCCCCCTCATCTTCCCCTAGAGGGGTACTAGTGCTAGAGTTGGAATGAAGGAGGCGTGAGCTATTGTGACTTCAGACACTAGTTGTTTGACCTTGGACAACTCCTCTAACTTCTATTTGCCTCAATTTCCTTGAATATAAAATGAGGATAATAATGATATGTACCTTGTCAGGTTTCTATGATGATCAAATCAGATAATAGTGTAAAGTGCTTAACATATTGCCAAGCTCATCCTAAATAATTAATAAAATATTTATTCCCTCTCTCTCTATACTCCTTTGCAAAGAAAGAGAAGGAAGAGATTATTTTGTGTGAAAATTACAGAAATTTCCATATTATATGCAATGTATTTATTAGATTGGCTAATTTTTCCCCCTCTATTTCCTCTCCTCTTTTTCTTTAAAATGATGTATTTTTTTAAGATAAGGATTGATAGTCTTGCAGGAACATACTGGTGAAACTCTCACTGGGAAAAAAAAAAGCATGTATGATGCATTTTTTAAACCCTTGTACTTCGGTGTATTGTCTCATAGGTGGAAGATTGGTAAGGGTGGGCAATGGGGGTCAAGTGACTTGCCCAGGGTCTCACAGCTGGGAAGTGGCTGAGGCCCGGTTTGAACCTAGGACCTCCTGTCTCTAGGCCTGACTCTCACTCCACTGAGCTACCCAGCTGCCCCTGTATGATGCATTTTAAAGGTTATTTTGCATTATTCAGATTTTCTCCATCACTTTCTTAAATCTGGAAAATCAACAAAGCAATAAATCAGGTCCTGATTTGTAGCTGTTAGGGATTTATAAGGTGTAAATGCTCTCACTGAAAATTTTCCAGTTGCTTCTGCTGATAGGAGATGGTACCTTTCATTTATGAGAGAGGGCAAAGGGAGGGATATGGGGAGGGAATTTCAATGCTGTAAAAAAGATATCAATAAAATTGATTTAATAAATATGATTTGCTTGAGTTTGTGAGTTTATGTTCAACTCAATAAGGATATGAGTCAAGGTGACAATTTAGAAATGTTTTAAACATTGCTACCATTTGCTATAGCTTTCCAACTGAGAGAATCAGCAATAATAGAGCTTCTCAAGTTCTTGGGAACAAGCCAGCATAATTGGACAGACCCTCTCATTCTTCATTCTCTGAATAAATTTCTGCGTACTTCTTTTTGTGGGAAAAGATAGAGGGAAGGAATGAGATATGTGGAGTGTTGGGGCTCTTTTCCATTTGGTTACATATTTGAAAGTTATTTGGGACAAAAATAATTAAGAAAGAAAGTATAATCTAGCTTTTGTTAATCATACGGTCTTTAGATCACATCCCATGGAGGGTTGAGGTGGCAAGGGAACATAAAGATTAATCAAAATTTTCCATGTTCATTTGGTTATTTTCCAAAATCAGCACAGGAAAGCTTTAGAATACTGGTAACACATTCTTGACTACCCTGCTGTCCCCAATAGAGTTTGTGGAAGGCGTATCACTGTTCTTCCATTCCTCCCCTCACAACCCTTCTCTAACCTTCTCACTACCACCAGCTTCTGTAGTGCTTTTTAATCTTTATCCTTTCCTGGAGATGTGATCCATTCCCCAATTTTCTGAGTAGAGATGGGATTTAGCATTATCAATCTGCATTTTATGACTATCCATGGTTATCATGGGATTTCAGGCCTGCATTTGCCATCTTCATGTTTGACAGCACTTCCCGATTTGGCCTTCACCTACCTTTCCAGCCTTATTGGGCATTAATCCTTTGCATTTATTCTTCAATCTAACCATACTGCTTTCATATTGCCTATTTCCCATGCCTAGAATACCCTATTAACTCATATTCAGTTTATAAAAATGGCAGCTAGGTGGCACAGTGGATAGGCCTTATGTCTGAAGTGAGGAAAACTTGAATTCAAATCTAGCCTTAGGCCAGGAAAATTAATTAACCTCATTTGACTCAGTTACTTCTTGTAAAATGAGTTGGAGAAGGAAGTAAAAAACCACTCCAGTATCTTTGCTAAGAAAACCTCAAATAGGGTCAGTCATGAAGTTAGACACAACTTAAAGGATTCAACAACAACAACAACAAAAATGATATATTTCATTATCTCAGGTAATGTTTCCTCTCAAGTACCTATCAAGATGGATACATGAGCAGGAGCTAGACCAAGCAGCTCTCACATATAAAATAGAGCAAAATCCTGACATTCACAGCAATCTAACTGGTAACTATGTAATCCAATGAGGAACCATAATAAATATATATTTTTTCCCTCCTAGAAATCTTGAAGACAATGAGAAAGGGGCCACACCAGCAAAACTGATATCAGCATCATCACAGCTGAAAATGTGTACCCAAAGCTCTGTGACTTGAGGCAGCAAAATGGAAAGCTCCCTTGAGAAGTTAGTCAGCAAGTCTATAAACCCACATTGAACTCTAATATCTTGGTTCCTTGCTAATTACTGGCCATTCAAAAACCATCAGAAGACATTCCCTGCCCTCAAGGATCTCACATTTTAATGCTAGAGACAGAGGATAAACCACCATGTACAAACCATCTATGTTCAGAATAAAGAACTAAAATAAATAGAAATAATCAGCAGAGGGGAAATATTGTACTTAAGACATCACCAGCTTGGTTAGAAAGTCTCAGGACAAGCACTCTGGAAAGCTATTTTGAAACTATACTCAAATTATTACTAAACAGTCTATATTATTTAACTTGGTAATACCAAGGCTAGAAAAAGACAAGCATTCATTACATATTTGCAAATGTGTGCATGTACACACATAGAGTCAAAGATATAGACATCTATGCGTTTGTATACATCATTGTATATATTTATGTGTATGCAATGCCCCAAATAAGAAATCTATTGATATACACACATGCATATGTATATAGATGAATATATCTGAGTTCACATGTATCTTAGTCTATGTAGACATTCATACATAGAATAGAAAAAAGAATAAACAATATAATTTCTTATGTAAAGACAGCAAATAGAATGTAATTCTCATGGAGAATCCTACTTTGAGGTCTATTATGTATATAGAAATGCTTCTTTGGGGCATTTCACTTAAAATAAATAAAACAAATGAAAGCTTAAGTGTTGCTTCTCTATTTGTCCAGAAGGCTATCTTTGGTCCTTCCAGCTGTCCCTGCTTCATCCATTCAAATTGCCTCCAATTAACTTTGACTCTCTTCCGGATGGACACATTCACATGAACGCCATCTCCCCAGATTGCGATATACTGCAAGCTCCTTGTGGAGGCAGAGGCTACTTTGCTTTTGATTTTGTATTGCCCCTACCTAGCATGAGGCCTGGGACATAGAAGCCATGTATTAGATGGTTGTTGACTTTAATTGATTGTTGCAGGGGATTTATGTGCTTGCATAGTCTGCTGAATGTTTCTCGGTAATTCTTTTCCACTAGGAGTAAGCACTGAGGACATAAAATTGCACAATTGGAAGGTTACTTAGCAGCCATCATGCTCATCTCCTGTACATGTAAGTAATCTTCACTGTCAAAGATTCCCACCGAGCTTACATAGACTCTGCTTGAAGGTTTTCAGAGAGAGCGATCCCACTTTTCTAGTCAACTCATCTCACTTTTAGTATTAGCACCGATTTTACGAAGACTTTTTTTTAAAATCTTGACATAAAGCTCAAATTTGCATTAGGGAGAATTCCCCCTATTTTTCCTCAGTCTGCATTTAGGATCCAATAGATTTTTTTAAATATATAAAAGTCTAGTGCAAATATATCCCTTGAGGTTTCAAAGCTACCACCAGTCAACTAGGATCCAGGCATTTCTACCAATGAAGAAGTCATAAGCTTCAAATACCTGGTCATCTTCTATATTGACATTGCCTTAGTAGGAGTCTGAGAAAACAGAAAAAAGACTTTTACTCTGTTAAACCTGAGAGCATTTTCCAGAGAATGGTTCTATTGTGTTGAGAGTCACTTAAGATTTTCCACAATTTTCAATGCAGCAGCCAGAAAACTTTAATATTCTCTCCAGAGGGCTAAGGCAAATTGTGGTCCCCATTAGTTGATAAGCATGGTCATCTTTGTAAATACTGGGAGCAATGGGAAATGTCTATTTTACTCTAGGGCAAATAACTACTTGTGGAATGTATTGACTCCCAGCATTTTCTCTGCCTGTCTTCCATGACATGCCTGGAATGTTCTCTCTCATCATATCTGTCACCTGGCATCCCTGACTTCATTCTCCTCTTAGGTAAAACCCATCTTTTATTATTTTTACTAATATTTTATTATAAACTATTAATAATTATTAATTAATCATTTATTACTTTACCTCTTTCCATTATTTCCCATGCATCCTCTTTGTAGCTCATTTGCACATTGCTTGTTTTTTTCCCCCATTAGATTCTAAGTGACTTGAGATCAAGGACAGTTTCTGGCCCTTTTTGGTATCTCTAGTACTTAGCACAGTGCCTGGCACATAGTATATATGTAATGAGTGGATATTGACTGAATAAAACAAAATAGACAAGATGAACTGATGACTACAATAGCTTTTTCTTAAAATATGGGAACTAATATAGAAGTGGACATCTTTTCATTAACTGATATACAGATAACACTATCCTCCCCCCAACCCTCATTCACATTTTCCACCTCTTTGGATTGGATTTTTATCAAAAGACAAGAAAGGAGGAAATGAGTTGGAGGGAGGAACCCTTTGCCCACATTGACCATTTTTTCCTTGCAAATATTGATTCAGATGTTTATAAAAGTTCTTCATCTTCCAGGAAGCATCTTTTTCATCCCTCTTGATGGACATGTCTAGAGGAACCTCACTTGTGAGTAGTTTGAAGCCACATAAAATACCCAAAAGATATCCCCCAAACTGGAG
Source organism: Gracilinanus agilis (assembly GCF_016433145.1). NCBI lineage: Eukaryota > Metazoa > Chordata > Mammalia > Didelphimorphia > Didelphidae > Gracilinanus > Gracilinanus agilis. The sequence continues at coordinate 643,518,681 of NC_058132.1, read as the reverse complement.
GACTCCCCTTCCAGTTTTCATCCAACCATAATACTTCTTGTGTCTTCCCCCCACACATTCCAGCTCCCCACAGGAAAACATCCCAAGGGAGGTTCACAGTCCCAAAGGAAACACGATGCCCAGGGACCTTTGCTTAGAGCAGGACAAACAGCTGAAACACAAGAATCAGAAAGTCCTAGTGATCAGGCAGGAGAAGAAAGATTCCTCCACTACAAGGGCCCTTGAAGTCCTTGATCTGGACAGAAGTCAGAGTAGCATGCAGAAAACACTCCCAGTTGTTTGGAAGAGTGAGAAGTTTTCAAAAGAACTTTCTTGGCATGTGTCCCTCGATTTTTTTAGGAGTGGGGCTGGGGGGGGGGACCTAGAGATCGTTTGCCAGATAAAGACTTCCAGTTTGGCTAATTAAATAGAACTACTAGACAGTCGGAAGTCATCATGGCAAGCTTGTGCAGTTTTGAAGATTCCATCAGAGGCTGCTTTAAACCTTGATAAAATCAGACGACTAAGTCAAATAAGTCAGTCAATAAACATTTGTTGTTGTGTTGCTATATGCCAGGCACTTTCACATGCACAAACAGACTTCACAAAGTTATTAGTGTGGTGTGATATATATGGATGACATGAAATAGATTCTCTTAATTAATGATATTGTCTGTCTTTAGTCAGGATTCTCATTTTTTTTTTGATTGTGAGGGAGGGTCTTTTCTTCTTTCAAGTGAAATGATGGACGGAATCAGATCTGACATCTTACATAAACATCAACCTTCACAATTTTTATCTATTTATTATAGAAGTGTAACTAAAAATTATAGAACAATTTTAGTTAGTGCACGTAGGAAAATGATGGTCATCATGGTCGGGTCTTGTCCTTTTCCTCCCTTTATTGCTTATGTATTATCTAAAACTAATGTAAATTAGATGTACATGAGAAATACAATTCTGCAGAGTCTCAAGTATTAAACAAGTAACAATTAAATGTGAATACACTTAAAAGAAAAACTGGAATCTAAAGCAATGATAATTTAGTCGAGCTATGCAATAAGGAATTAAAGATAGCAAAACAAAACAAAAAGTGAACAATCTCAAAATTGGTGAAAATGATCCCAGGTCTGAAACACTGTCCTCAAACCTTCTCATTTCAAAATATAATATGGAAAAAATGGAATCTTTTCCTCTATATACTCTGCCCTCAAGCTCAATTACTTTGCTCAGTGCCTTGACTCCATCCCAGATTTTTACACCTGCTATTCTACTAACCAGAATATTTACCTTTTATGATTATTATATTCTCTCTATCCTTTAAGACCCACCTCCCATACCAGCTCCTTTCAAAAAGAAAGACTCCACAGAGACATTTTAGGTTTCAGTAACTTTTTCAATCATGCCCAAATCTTTGCAACTCCACTTGGGGTTTTCTTGGCAAAGATACTGGGATGATATTTTCCAGATCATTTTATAGATGAGGAAACTGAGGTTAACAGGGTTAAATCACTTGCCCAGCATCATTCAGTTAGTGTCTGATAATAGATTTGAAATGAAGAAGGTGAGTCCTCCTAATTCCATTCCTGGCCCTCTTACAGCAGGTATGCTGTACCAGTTGGTAGTAGCACAGGGATATCTCCCTCTCCTAAAACCAACTATGCTTCTGGCATGAACTCTCTTTTGATACATACCAATGTAGTAGCTTATAGTCCTAGTTATTTTGCAAGCTACACAGGGTGTGAATTACAGAAGGAAAAGAATGGACGTGGGAAAATCAAATTAGCAGCTCTTTTAATAGTCCATGAAAGCTGATAAGGGCCTGAATTAGTGTAGCAGCCATTTGAGCAGAAAAGAAGAGCCAAGACACTGAAAGTTATATTGGATAGAACATTACCAGAGTGTTCTAACTGAGCAGCTGTGGATAATAAAGGAGATTATAGTTAAAGATCACACCAAGGTTGTGTGTAATTAGAAATTTTGTACCTTTGAACTACATTACCCAGGAGGCCATTGGTTTCCCATCATTACTGGCTGACATAGACAGGAGATAAATTGGGTGGAGTTCCATGTCTAGTTACTCTTTGTTTCCTGTTGGCAGTTTTGGTGGAGTGGGCATTTTGAGCAGGTAGATTAGCTTGAGCACATGGTGTTTCTTTTTTAAATTTTGTTATATAACAACCTTTTCTATTCCTTTATTTCTAGTGATTATAAATAAATCTTATAAAAATATAGCATTTGAAGTTACTCTATATTCATTTTAATTTTTACAGTTGGGAGCCTGGGTGGTTGGCAGGGCAAGGGTGCTCTCAAGTAAAAATTGGAAGTTTAGAAGAGGGATGACTTTGAAGAAAAATGCAATGACATCATGTAGCAGCTGACTTGTTCAGTGGAGAGAGCTGGGCCTGGAAATGAAGGGCTTGGGTTCAAATATGACCTCAGACACTTCCTAATTGTGCGACCCTGGGCAAGTTGCTTAACCCCAATTTTCTAGCCCTTACCTCTCTACTGCCCAGGAACTGATACTTACTATGAATTGCAGAAAGAGAAATTAAAGGTTGAAAATAAGTAATGACTATTTTATGCATATATCTAGTTTGAGATGCCAACAGACCATGTGGGAAGAGCTGCCCAGGAGACATTTGGCAAGTAATACTGAAAGTCAAGAGAATGAACACCAGTCCTTTGGCTCTTCTCTGACCTTTTCCCCTTGCAGTACACTGGACCAGTACTCAGTACAAAGAAGTAGATAAATAAACAAGTAAATATAAGAAAAATGAGAATAATATATTTATATATAAACAAAAAAAGTTATTTTATCCACAAGTTCAATAGACTGAATAACATTACATATTAAAGAATAATAACTAGGTAACTTGTCCAATGATAGTTATTTTTGAACTCCACAGGGACAAAGTTTGAGCAAAACCAATTGTATGATGATAAAAAATATTATTGTTGTTATTACTCATACCTCTAAGCTATATATAATGAAAATTCAAAATGTAGAGACCTCAAAGGACAGGTCACAATTGTGGAGAAAGAGGACAAGATTCAATATTGGCTGCTTGTGGTGTGCCAAAGATATTTTGGTGAGCATACAGAGGATGACTTTACATGCTAATAATTTTATTTTACTACAAAAGTTATTATATCTGCTTAGAAATATTTCAAAGAATAATAGCAGCATAGAAACTATTTGAGGTTCTCTCTGATTCTCATTAATGAAATGAGAAAATGAGATGAACCATAAAAATCATCATCATGTCATGTATATGACTCAGCTGTTCCCCCTTTGCCACTATTATTTACTTCCTTCTTTCCCTCCTGTCTCTCATACTGGAATTCAGTTGTAAGGTTTCTTTTCCAATGTCAAAATAAAGAACTCCAGATGTCATGGTGCTCACTCACATTATAATATTCCTAGAAATTTCTCTTTCATTCACAATATAGTTGATGGGATGTTGAAAGGACTAACTTAGGAAACTTCTTTTCTTCTATCATCTTGTCAAGGTAACGACTGCTCCTGCCCTTTATTTTTCAATATTCCAGTGAATGACCAAGTCGTACTTAAATCATAAGTAATTGATTGCAAAGAGAGTCAAGAGACCTGGAATGAAGCTGTGTCTCTACTGTAATTAGTTCTGAAACCCTAGACCACCCATTATGCTTCTTCATGTTTCTTCTAATTCCTTTTCACTTCATTTATTTTCCTCAGTTTCTTCTTTCATAAAAAAGACATGGTTCAATTAGTTCATATACTTCCCCATGATTATTTTTGCAGCTCTATATGCCTAATTTTTTGGGTCAGCAAATTCAAAACTCACCCTGAACTCAATAAGCATTTATTAAACACTTTCCATTTTCAAATACTCTGATACATGCCAAGAATATGATAACTAAAAATAAAAATCTCTGTCTTCAAAGAGCTCACATTCTAGCAAACAATAACAGAATGTGAAAATCAGAGGAACTTTTAGTATCACTTATACCAATCCATGCACAGAATCAATCTCTTTATAGATGTAGCGACATAATCCACAAATGGTCATCTCTCAAAAATGGTCATCTTGACTTATACTCAAGACTGCTCATTCATGAGAATAAGATGGTCCTATTCTGCAGCCTACTTTCTTTAACAGTGGGTTCTTAAGTTCTTAAGGAGACCTAACCATGGTCACTTTATTCTCAGCCGAACTATATCTCTAGATTGCTTCATTTCCCCAGAAACCATGCCTATAGGGGAACTTCATCACTCAACCCATTGATTTAAAGCCATCCTTTATATTGTGTCTTACCCTATTTGAATGTAAGCTACTTGATAAAGTGACTATTTTGTTTTCTTTTATCTTAATCCAATGAATTTAGCACTGGAATTAGAATATAAGAATAATCTCTGTCTATCTTTGATCTACCTATAATTTATTCACCAGTCTGGCTGGCTAGTTTTCTACCCCACCACTACTTAATCACCTCTAAGAAGTGAGAAGACATCACACCGTAAGCTGACACACGCCATTTTTGACAGGCTTAATTCTTAAGAAAGTTATTGTTGAGAATGTCCTTCGATTGGGGAATGACTGAAGACATTGTGGCATCTGTTGGTGATGGAATACTATTATGGTCAAAGGAATAAAGAACTGGAGGAATTCCATGTGAACTGGAATGACCTCCAGGAATTGATGCAGAGTGAAAGGAGCAGATCCAGGAGAATATTGTACATAGAGACTGATACACTGTGGTACAACAGAACATAACGGACTTCTCTACTAGCAGCAATGCAAGGATCTAGAGCAAGGCTAAGGGACTTATGAAAAAGAAAACTAGCCACATTCAGAGGAAGAACTGTGGGAGGAGAAACACAGAAGAAAAACAACTGCTTGAACACATGGGCTGATGGGGATACTATTGGGGATGTAGATATAAATGATAACTCTAGTCCAACTATTAATAATAAGGAATTAGGTGTTGATCAATGATACATGTAAAACCCAGTGGAATTGTGCGTTGGCTAAGGAGGGATGGGGGGTTGGGGGAGAGGGAAAGAACATGAAATATGTAACTATGGGAAAACATTCAAAAATAAAAATAAAATAAAATGCAAAAAGAAAGTTATTGTTATTATTGTTGATGATGATGGTGGTGATGATTTCCTTAGAATAAGTCATAAATTTGTTTTTGCAATATCCACCCATTTTTCCTAGGATTGTGCCCTTGGTTCAAAGAGAATGTTCTTCCACCAGGGGATAGACCTTTGAATACATGAAGATAATTATCATTTGTGTTTCCCTCCCCCTTACCAAAGCTTCTTTACTTCAGACTAAACACATCATTTTCCTTCAATTTATTTTGATGTGCCATGATTCTCATGATCCTCCAGCCCTTCATTGACTTGGTTATCCTTCTCTGGACACTCTCCAGGTTACCAATTTCCTTCTGAAACTTTGATGAAAAAACTAAAGAAAATAGGTTATGGACTCTGAGAATGGCAGAGTTTGAAGGCATACTCAATTAACTAGTTTTACAAGCTTTGGCCTACTGGGTGAAACCCCAAATCCTTTTGGAATGCTTGACTAGTACAACATGCTACAGCTCATATTGATTGTCCTATTTGCTAAACATCATAACTTTCTTCCTCTACCCAAACCTGGTTGGTATCCATTCTTTCCCTATAAATTGTACTTCTTTTTCCCCCACAAATGAATGCCATTGCATTTATTCCCATTGAATTTCTTTATTTTATATTCAAGTCAAAGTTGTAGACTATCAATATCAAAATCATAGTTAATCTCTTTATTCTATAGGTTGATGGCTTTTTTAATTATTATTTTTTAATTGTGTAAAGGTATGGGTGCTATATTTATTTTAAAAATCAGAATAATATCCCCCACTTTAGTCACGTGGTACTGCTCCCATTTAGCAACTGGATTTTCTCCACTATATTAGAAGGCCCTCCTAGTTTGTAATCATTTATATATTTCATGAATATAACACCCATATCTTCATTGAAGCCACCAATAAAATGGTAAAAATCACAGGGGAAAGCAACCTCAGAGTGTTTTGTGAATGACTTCTGAGAGGCTTCTAGCCATCTTGACAATGAATCATTAAGAGTTATAATTTGAGTCTATGTTATGCAACATATTTGGAATTCTATGACTATTTTATTTTCCAATCCACATTTCTCTCTCTTCTCTACAAGAATAAGATGTTACACTTTATAAAAGCTTTAAAGAAATCAAAATCATCTCTACCTCGAGATTTCCCTTCTTCTATTAGAAAAAAAGAAAAATGTTTAGTCTTCTATGCTTTTTATTGTTATTCAGTCATATCCAACCTTTCGTGACTCCATTAATGGTTTTCTTGACAAAGATACTGCAATGGTTTGCCATTTCCTTCTCTAGATCATTTCACAGAAAACAAAAGTAAGAAAAAAAGAGTTCAGGGACTTGCCAAGAGTCACATAGCTTTTAAGTGTCTGAGGTGAGATATGAACTCAGAAAAAATGAGTCTTCCTGACTACAGACTCAGCAGTTTGTCTACTGTGCCAACTAGCTGCCCTGCCTTTTTTATCATGATCTTTTCCTGATAAAATCATGTTGCCTCTTTGTAATTCACTTTACATTAAAGATCTGGCATTCTTAGTAGTACATCTGTGAACTTGTGTCTGTATACTGTGGTAATTAGATTAAATCTATACTGCCCATCTTTAATCACCAAAGGTGAGAACATCTCCAATTTTGGGAGGTCTGTAATCCACATGAGCTAGAGTGGATGACAAATCAGAATCAAGTAACTGACCCCTAGGCAGTCCTAAGAGAAGCATCTGTTGTGATTGGGCACCCAAACTAGGAGGGAGGCACAGGAAGTGACACATAAGTGACCCCTTTAAAAAGAGAAAGTTGAATGAGTTAGGAGTCTTCAGCTGGAGAAGGAGCTCTGCTGGTTTGTGGAGGAGTACAAGGACACTGAGACCTTGGTGAGACTGCTCTTAGTATCTTCTTTGGAATTCCACATGGTGAGTTTAAAGACTGAATCTTCCTGAACTTCTCTTAAAAACTTCCCTTTAATAGAGACTCTGTGACTGAAGCTTTTGCTTCATTTGCCTCAGGACCCCTGGCCCTCTGGGCCTCTGGCCCTCTGACTCTCAACTTGGGTTAATTAGATCTACCTGGATTAATTAGAGGATCATAGTAATTTACCTACTGTGTTAGATTCTTATTTCCTTATTTCTTCTACCTCTTCTCAATTGTAAAGAAATTCCTATTAAAGTCAATTTTGACTTGAGGTTATTCCTTAATTGGGGAAATTTCCCCTGGTGACCAAATTGTAGTATATTCAACCAAAACCCCTTTTTACCCCTTACAGTATACATACATATACATATACATATACATACATGTGTATATATGCATATATATTTATAAACACATATTGGTGGGTATTTCAATATAATGGCTTTTTTTGGTAATCCTATTCATCTGATTTTATGCATTCAAAATCAACATTTAAAAACAATAAGAAAGGATCCATAGCCTTCACCAAATGACCAAAGGGATCCATGAAAAGAAAAAAATGCTGACTCCTTGTTCCAAGAAGTTTTCTAAAAATCTTTTATGATGCTTCCTTAAGTTTCATAAGAATCATAGTTAATCTCTTTATTCTATAGATTGATGACTTTTTAAATTATTTTTAATTATGAAAGGTATAGATGCTGTGTTTATTTTAATAATCAGAATAACATCCTTCACTTTCATCTGGTAGTACTGCTCCCATTTTCCATGAATTTTCAAATATAAACTACAGTGAGTCAGAAAACAATCTGCCACCTGTTTCAGAGTCCAAGGATAAAGTACCTCTAGATAGGGGCCCTTGATATTATCGATGTTAGTACAATGCTCTCTTACTATTTGCTTAATTTTTTTTTCAAATTAAATTTCTACTAGTCATTTTTGTTCTGTCATTTCCAATAGAAAGATCATACTCTTTTCAGAAAACAGAAACTGAATTAGAATTGATAAGTTCTGTCTTTTCCCTTTTCACCTTGGCCATTATCCCATCCACCCTAAATAAAGGTTCTATGCCACATAGACATAGGTATATATATAATGTGTGTGTGACTCAAGCAAGTTAAGAAGTTGTTAGCAACTCTTTGAAGTTGAAAGAGTTTAAACAAATCTCTGAATAATTTAAGTTATTCATCCCTACTATATCATGTCTATGTGGCAGGCCTGATTTTTCTTTCTAAATATTCTCATTCCTTTCCTCTTTGTATCCTGGTGGCATATAGATGTGATGATGACAAAATCACTTCTGTTTCTCCTTTCATTGACCTTCAAACACTCTTCATCATTTTGCCTCCATTCTTGGATTTACTCAGGCAAATATGCATTCTTCATATTCAGTGCTTCCAAATATCCAAATATGTATGTGTGTATACACACACACACACACACACACATATATATATATATGTATATATATATATATATATATACATCTTCTGCCTTTTGAATATGATATGAGCATCCGTTTGCTCTAGTCATAGTTTTAATTCCACTAATTCTCAGTGATATCGATGAGGTCAGATTTTCACGTGTGTTAGGAATGCTAATCTTGATCTTTGTTTTACTAATGACTCATTTCTTGAATTTTTGTCTCTTGTTTATTTCTGGGTGTGTATGTTGCTATTTTTTCCCTTTTGTACCATTCTTTATAGCATCTATCATTAAGCATGTACATAAGAAAAATTCTCTCTTCCCAATTGTTTTGTTAATTTAAAGCTCTTTTTATGAGATTTGCAATATATGTGGCAAATATTCTTATTCTCTATTAGTCATACTTTTCTTGCCAGGAAACCATCAAACCTAAATTTTAAATCCAAATCCTATTCTCAGATATCACCTTCTTAGCCAGCTATTCATTTGCAAAATGATTTTTCTCCTCTCTTAATCATCCCTTACCTCCAATAGACAAAAGTGAGTAAAACACCATCTGTGATCTCCAATTTCTTCCCTAAAATGTCATAATCATGGCAAGATTTTGTACATTCCTTCTGGTATTTTCATTTGTGCCCACATGAATCACCAAAGGAAATAGTTGCCGTCCATTTTTATAGATCTTGGGAAGTTTATATATAAATATCTCTCTATATATATAATATATATAAACATAAATAAATAAATAAGTATATGTATATATGTTATGTGCAGAGGCAAAGCATGGAATCCCTGCAAAGGTACAGGGAGAGCCTCACCCAGAGTTCCAGGGGACCCCCTGGAGAACTTTGGGTCAGGGGCAGTTGAGAAGGGTTGAGGACAGTTAATTGGTGGGATTGGATGTGAGCAGACACTCTGCTTGATTCTCCTGACTTGGGGTTTCTCCTGAGAAACCATTGTAGCTTAAGCCAGTAGTTTCTACTCATAGAGTTAGCCTATTTGTTATTACTATTCTTCATTAATATAATTATATAATTACTTAGTGATTAGAGAGTAAGATATTTATCTATAGCAAGAGAGCCAGTTTTAGTTAAGTGTTTTCTCCCCTCCATTGGGAAGGGGGGAAGGGGCATCAATTTAACAGTTCAGGGTCACCTTTCCTTTATTCAAATACCTTCATTCACTTCTCTAATTTTCCTTGTTAATTCTTAATATAACTTTTTACCTTCAAATCTGTGCCTGATAATTATTTGGGAAGATACTTACAATTCAGTCTGAACTTCTAGATTGAATCCTGTTGGCTGCCAGTTTAAGATCTCCTCTGTCCTCAACAGTTAGATAAATAATTTCTATATATCTCCTCTAACTGACCTGAGAGGAATATAAATTTAAGAAAGAAACATTATTGGGGTTTCAGCCATAACAGAAACTCACCAGAAGAATCTTATTCCTGTCTTCATTACCAACTGAAGCAGAAGCAGTTAGAGGGGGAGGGGTTTGAGAATCAGGAGTGTTTTACCCCCTCCTTTCCTCACTGTAGCCTGTCAATCTCTGGCTCTTGACTTAAAGATCTATTTGACCCTGACACATTTATCTGCTTCTCCAAATTATCTGTTATTATAATCATAACAATATATGCACACATATATGTATATATAGTATATGTAGCCCAAGGAGATTTATATATATATACATATATATATAATATACATAACCCAAGGAGACAACAGACCTCTCCATTGTTTTTTTGTTCAATAAATAGCTCCCTCAGTATCAATAAGAAGGAAATTATGAATTTCTACTATTCTCTTCTTCTTCTGACTGGATGATGTCTCATCTAAAACATTTTTTTGGTTCTATTATACCAATCATGGAGTGATAAGGTATTTCTTCTATTTTGTAGAACCTAGGTTTCTCCTCAGGAAGAGCCTCAGATCCGTCTTTAGTTTTAATTATACAGCTGCTCACTTCCTTCCCTTTATCTTCTGCATCACATTCTTCTATTCTACATCATCATCATTATCACAAGAGTCAAGTCTCCATTCTTCCACCTGTTTATTGTTATCATTGTTATTTTGAATCCTTGTTTCTCTTTCCTTCTGAATTATGATGCCCTAATTCTCCTAAACAGCCAGCAGGGGGAAAGAAGCCCTTAAAGTTCTACAAGAAGGAAATTACCCTTCCTTGGAGAAACAGATAAACATCACACATCTTTTGGGAAAATACAAGCATTCATAGTCTTCAGTTAAATATAAGTTGATTTTACTCTCCAGAATGTTTACCATTCATCACCTTGCTTCTTTTTTCAAAATTAATTAATTAATTTAATTTAGACTATTTTTCAATGGTTACATAATTCTATTCTTTTCCTCACCTCCTCCTTCCCCCCTCCCATATCCAATGCACAATTCCACTGGGTTTCACAAGTATCATTGATAAAAACCTATTTCCATATTATTAATATTTGTAACAGTGTGACCGTTTAGAGTCTATATCTCCAGTCATGTCCCCATCAAACCATGTGATCAAGCAGATGTTTTTCTTCTGTATTTCTACTCCCACAGTTCTTTCTCTAGATGTCGATAATACAGAGCTTTGTTTCTTGAAAGTACTTGAGGATATTTACATCTTAACACTAACTGCCTGGTTACATTTTTTATGGGTAATTCTATTTTCTTAATAAATTGAATTCCCTGTGAAAATCCTTTTCATTTTCTTAAACACTTCCCAGTCATGACCACACTTCTATCTCCTTCTTTCATGATGCTAACTGGACAAATATGCCAAGAAGTGATCATGCAGGTGAATGGTAAGTATATATTGAAAGGCAGTATATACTGTTGCCTTGCACAATTGTTCTCACAGTCTAAACCACTGTATTCATGTGCTTAACACTAATTTTTCCTTTAGCTTTTCTTCCTTACCTAATCCTAGCTTGTTGACTGCCTTCTTATCCTCTTTGAATGTGCCATTTTAGATTCTCCTCTCAAACTTCCTTTAATCTTTTCTACTCTTTATTTATCAATTTCCCTTCTCTTACAACTTGTAAGTGGAGACTGTGCTACTTTATGGAACTACAAATTATTTTCCTCAGTTTATACCAAATTTGTTAAATTTCTTCAGTCCAAATCAATCCTCTATACGTCATACCAATACAGATCTCTCTCTGTGAAGCCTCTTTGAACATGTGTGATGGAGATGACTTTACTTCTTCAGAAAAGATACAAGCATCCTCAGACTATTTCCTGTCAGGGTACAGATAAACAGTGGGAGAGGGGAAAGATATTTGAATTGTCTACTGAGCCAGAGTTAAATATGCATGCCAAAGTTTCAAGGAGAGCTCTTACTTTCTTCCTTAGCGATTCTATGAAAGAACAGTTATATGCCTCTGCCTGGGGAGAGGGGCAGAAGTTACTTTTTTTCCTCACCCACCACCATATGTCCATGGACACATGATGCTTCTGTTCCTGCTGCGTTTCTTCTTTCATAATACTAACTGAAAAAAATATGCCAAGAAGTGGTCATGCAGGTGAATGGTAAGGCCTGTGGATTTACTAAAACCCCAGATCCCACCAACAATCAGAGTCCCAGAGCCAGGGCAATAGCAGCCAAAGCTGATGAAGAGACAGTTCTGTGAGCCAACCTACCTTATGCAGACCAGCAATGAGTTTGCCTCTCTGAGCAAAGAAAATACTTATCCAATAAATACTTGCAAAACATCAAGAAGCGAACTTGATGGGTCTCTACAAAAGGAGAAAATGTCTCTACCAAGAAGTACCCCATTCTCCTCTTATGTGTATGTGTGTAAACAAATCTATGCTTCGTCTGGAAGAACTTTAAATTGGGATCCAGTCTCCTCAGGGACAAAGTAGGTCTATTAAGGAGATAGTATGCCTCCTAGTATGAGAATAATGTATCTTCCATTCTTTCTTTACCATATAAATGTTGCTTTATAGAAGTTAATTTATGTCCATTTGTTCATTGGGACTGGAGACATACCAATTGGTTTCATTATATTGGTTAATACAATTGCGGTGGCTTCTATGTCATAGTATTAGTTTAATATCTGGCCCCCAGGATTATGGGATCTTGAAGAGAGGAATACTGATTTCTTTCTGGCAACCTAAAATAAATAGAACAGTAGGAATTGAGTGGGTGAGGAACTAGAATATGAATAAGACTGAATTTATGTGGCATTCCTTCCTGCATTCCTACATTTACCATAATACCTGCATTACTCTTGTTTCATTCTCCTGTCCTATCATAGAGACCACTGCATGTTAGGTAGGGTTGGGAGAAGAATAACCGAGTGAATATAATGAAATCTCTTAGATTCAAAACCTGGACTTCTCACTATCTCTGACACTCCATATTCAATCTATTTCTTTTTTTTTTTTTAAATAAACCCTTACCTTCCATTTTAGAATCAATAATGTGTGTTGGTTCTAAGTCAGAAGAGTGGTAAGGGCTAGGCAATGGGGGTTAAGTGACTAGCCCAGGGTCACACAGCTGGGAAGTATATGAGACCAGATTTGAACCTAGGAACCTCCATCTCTAGGCCTGGCTCTCAATCCACTGAGCTACCCAGCTGCCTCCTCAATTTGTTTCTAATGCCTATCAATTTCATCTTTGCAATCCTTCTCCCTTTTCTCCTCTAAAATTGTCATCATTCTGGCACAGGCCCTTATGCACTCATTCTTGGATTGTTGCAATAGCCTGCTGCTGACTAAACAATCGAAACAATTCCAAGGTACCAACTCATACCTATTAGATTGGCTAATATGACAGAAAAGAAAAATTATAAATGTTGGAGGGGATGTGCCGAAATTCAGACACTGATTCATTGTTACTGGAGTTGTGAACTAATCCAGCCATTCTGAAACCAACTTGGAACTGTCGAAGGGTCTCTCAAACTCTCCATACAAGTAAATGTATTTGATACAGCAATAATCTAACAAAGTCTATATCCCAAATATATCAAAGAAAGAAAATAAATAAATAAATAAATAAATATTTATAACAGCTCTTTTTGTGACAAAGAAATGGAAATTTGGAGGAGAGGATGCCTATCATTTGGGGAACAACTGAAGCACTTGTGGTATGTGAGTGTCATGGAATACTCTATATAGTGCTATAAGAAATTATGAACAGAATGGTTTCAGAAAAAAACCTGGGAAGACTTACATGAGTTAATGCAAACTGAAGTAAGCCAAATCAGGAGAAAAATGTACACAGCAATATTGAATGATAATCAGCTATGAATGACTTCACTATTTTCAGTAATACAAAGATTCAAAACAATTCTGAAGGACTTATGATAAAAAATGTTATCCACCTACAGAGAAAGAACTGTTGTAGTTGGGAAGATCTAAACAGATTTTAAAAATCTTTCTTTCCCTTGTGTTTTTGTCTGTTGTTTTGTTTTAGGTTTTTTTGCAATATGGATAATATGGAAATATGTTTGGCAGGACTGCGCATGTATATATAATCTATACCAAATTCCTTGTTTTCTGAAAGAGGGGAAGAAAGGAGGGAGAGAATTTGGAATTCATTTTTAAGAAGCAATGTTAAAGATGTTATAACATGTAATAAGAAAATATAAAAAAATTTAAAAAGAAAACAAAAACACCGTAAGCCAGATCTAGATTTATTGTTTTGCTGATGGTTTATATTTAATAATGGTGATGAAAAAATGTAAGTTATGCAAGTTAAATTTAACTGTGTGTCATGAGTATGCTAACCCCTTACAGAGAGACACTGATTAAATATTCACTGGTACAATGCTTATCGCTGCTTACAGGGATAGTACCTCCTCTAAGGGTGATATAATATTTAAAGAGGGTTACTAAATACAGAGGAAGATGTAGCATGGACAATCACTAAAATGACGAGTGGTAACAGAAGAGAGTAGATTGTGAAGCTTTTCATCAGAAATGGCATTGCTATTTTACTTATATTTAGAGGACCTGAAACTAGTGGGGTTGGAGAATGGGAAGGAAGTGGTTACTAGTGAGGAGATAATGGGAGTAAACTGAATCATGTCAGGAGACATCCTGGCCTCATGTAGAGGGGCCATATGAGGCTCTCAGTAATCAGGATAGCAAGGCTCTGGCAGCCAACTTGAAGATGAAAAAACTTAAGTCATCCAGTGCTGTGGTCAAGGAGGAAAGGTGAATACTGAGGGGAATGGCTGATGAATTAAATGATGCATGATTTGATTAGATCATCTTTAAAGTACTTCCAGTTATAAAATAACAGAATCACAGGTCTGGGATCTCAGCAGCCAACTCTTGCATTATGTACCTGATCAAAACCCCCTCTACAGCACAGCCAACAAGTGGCCATCCAGATTTTGAATGAAAAGTTGTACTGAATAGAAATTCCATCTCCCTGTTTGAAAACTCAACCAGACATTAAACACTGGGTCTAATCAAAGTGAATCTACTGTGTCTTTGTGTTTTCAATATGTTTGGATATTTCAGGAAAGCACTCTTCTCCTCCTTTCCCCCCGACCCCCCAAGACTTAGTTTCAGGTCTGATATGGCAGGAACTCAAGCTTTCCTTTTTTTTCTAGTTAAGTGAGGCAGTCTATGGGCAATGAATTGAAGTGTGTCCCTTCTATGCCAAATACCATCACTTGTGCTCATTTTCTCCTTTAATAAACAAAGCATCTTGGTAGAATCAAAGGGAAAATCTTACTACTTTCAGGATGCCCTTACTGAGGATGAGGATAAGAGAGAGAGGCAAGCATTTATTAAGCATCTGTTAAATGCCACGTTGGGCAGATAGGTGGCTCAATGGATAGAGTGCTAGGCCTGGAATCAGGCAGAATCATCTTCCTGAATTCAAATCTGGCTTCAGACTAGCTGTGTGACACTGGGCAAGTCACTTAACTTTTTTCCTCAGTTTCTTCATCTGTAAAATGAACTGCAGAAGGAAATGACAAGCTACTCTGATCACTTTACTAAGGAAACTTCAAATGGGGTCACGAAGAGTCTTATATGACTGAAATAATTGAATAACAGAAACAAATATGTCAACTACTATGCTAAGTACTTTCCAAGCATTATCTCATTCATAGCAGGAGTGACGTAAAGATCATTGATCAATCAATGATGAATTAATAAACATCAGTTAAGTGCCTACTATGTGCCCTGCATCATGCTACAATGATTTTAAAATATTGCCTCACTTAATAATAGGAATGAACTAAGAATCGTAGACCCATATCTCTGGTGCTAGAAGAAGCCTCCAAGAACATTGACTCCATTCCTCTTTTATTGTAGACTAGGAAACTGATGCTTAGGGTGGTGAAATCACATCCCCACGGGTTACCCAGATAGAATGCAAAACTTTTCTACCAGAAATAACACTAACAAAATGTCTTAAATCTCCTCTTAACTTTTAGTCTTGAGAGCTGCCAGATCACAGGGAAATTCTGCCTCCCGCCTCTGGACCACACTTTAAGAAACACTTCTCGAAGTCATAAAATGGTAGCTAAATGTATGGTAGGGCAATGAGCACCACACCAAGATATCAAGCCCACACTTAGAGAACAAAGGCCTAGTCCTTATTTATCTAAATCAGGAAGTTTACCATCTCCCTCACACACATTTCCCATTTCCCAGAAAGCCATAAATGAGGCAAGTAATCTAGGGAGCCTTCTGAGATATGTGATTATCAGGCTGGGGGTGCTGAGTCAGAACTCATTAGAGCAAACCTTAGGGGGCTGCTCATCTCTGCTGATTCTGTGCATGCTAGCCAGCGTCTGTGAGCTTTAATGGGATTTCCATACGTGCTCAGGCTGGAGTGTCTCTATAGGCAGCTTTAAAAATAGGCATTTTAAATCTTTACCAGTGGACTACGGGGTGGACAGAAGTGGACAAGATGGGTTATTTTGCCACTGTTTCCATCCCACAAGGAAGTTTCTTCCCCCTCACAGACAAACCTGGAGGACACTTTCAGAGTTTGTGGGGCCATGGGTTATTCCTTACAGGAACAGTGCGCCCATTGATGAGGAGTTCAGTTGCTAAGAGCATAGTATATCGTAAATGTTCTGTTCCTCCTCTAATTTTCATACTTCACTAGAGAGCATTTTGCAGATTACCTTAAAATAATAAAGGCATCTGGAGCCTTTAGATTTTATATTTTCAACATAAAGTGAAGCAGAAAATAGTTTTATTGATATGGAAAAATGCTTGGGTTCTGAAATTTAAAAAGGCTATCTCCTCTCTCATCAGTGCTTTCCCCCCCCCCCATGCCACCCCCATGTACCTGAGGCAGCTCTCCCTCCTCTGACCTGGAAGTCAATTTCAGCCTACACTAAGCACATTGCCATTCACAGAGGGTTGTCTGTAGTTTTAATCTACTTTCAACCCATTATGTTTTGTTCTCTTTTGAGTCCTGCAGCTTTATCTAACTTTCAATTACTTCTCTTTAAAACAATTCTGGAAGACTTTCAGGAGCTCATCAAAACTATCGACATGGTAAATCTTTACAGAAGCTTGCTTGGTGCTCAAAGAATTATGTCCCCATGGTCCTTTTTCAGCCACTTCTCAATTTTGATTTGACCCCTGACTTCCTAAATAAAATTGTCTTTCACCTGCTTAAGAAACTGCAGTGGCTCCTCATTACCTCTAGGGAAAAAATCATACCTTTTTACTTCAGTATCTGAAGCCCTTCACAATCCATCTTCCCAGAAAAATTTCCCCAAGACTCCCTTTAATACATTTTTAAGTTCTTGCCAAAATGATTGAATTGGTATTTCCAGGACAGAACATTCCATCGCTCCCACCACCGTGTCTTGCCAAAGCTGCTCCCCCCACCCTTATCTGATATAGACTCCATGATTATTTCAATATTTTAAAATCCCTAGTTATCTTCCAGGCTCAGGCCTGACATAATCCAGAATGTGGAATCTAAATAAGAATCTTAGTATCTGATCCCAAACATTCCTTTTACGAGGGAAAAACCTCAGACTCTGAGAGGGCAACAGATTTGATTTAAAGGGCAGAATAATGGTGGTAATTTCCTTGCCAAGGGATAAGGACTATCTGAAGTCCAGAAACATCATATGGTTTTGAGGTTAAACAAAGTACAGAATCTTAAGTGGCAGAACCTCAGAGGCCATCTGGTCCCAGTTGAACCTAGAGTCAGCCAGTTGAATAGCATTTGTCAAGTGTCTAACATGTGCCAAGTGTTGTACTAAGTGAAGGTATATAAAGAAAAATTAAAGAGGCCCTTCCCTCAAGGAACTCTGAATCAAATGAGGGAGACAACATGTAATCAAATATATATGAATAAGATATATTGAGGACAAATTTGCAGTACTATGAGAAGGAAGATAATACAATTCAGGAAGTTTAAGAAAAGTTCTTTGCCTAAAATTTTAGCTAAGACTTGAGGGAAGACAGGAGGGAGAGCATTCCCAGATTGGAGAACAGAAATTGAAAATATACAATATTGTTTTGGAGAATAATTTGGAATTATGCAAATAAAGTGACTAAAATGTCCAAGCCCTTTGAGACAGAGACTCCTTTACTGGGCTTCTAGCCCAAAGATGTGATTGATAAGAAAAAATCCAAGATATTTAGAGTGGTACATTTGTTGAAGCTTAGAATGGGAAACAAAGTGGATGCCCATCAATTGGAGAATGGCTAATGAATTGTGATATAGGAATGGAATGGAATGTTACTCTGCTGAAAGAAATGATACATGTGATTAAATACAGAAAAGCATAGTAAGATCCATATCAACTGATTCAGAGTGAATTGAGAAGAACCAAGAGGACATTCTACATAGTAAATACAGCATTGTAAATGGAAAGAACAATGACACTCCAAAACATTAAAAGTAAATGTTATAGAATCATAAAGACCAAATGAGACTCTCATGATGATATATGAAAAGACAACTCCCATTTACTCCTCTATAGAGGTGGGAGGGCTACAGTTCTTATACATGGAATATGTTTTGATACTTTTTTCAGTATATCAAACAGTGTACTATCTTTTTTTTTCTCTCCTCTATAAAAATACTATTTGGCATATGGCAGCATATAATATAGGGAAGGGAATAAAATGTAAGAAGGGCAGTGGGAAGGAAAGACTTGAAAGGGCAAAAAACAATAAAAAAACAGAGGACTTCTTATTTGACACAGAGGCTAATAGGAATCCAGTGGAATATATTGAATGAGGAAAGGGTTGATATGGTCTGATAACAGAATTACCCCAGCAAGTGGCCCTCTAGCATTCTAATGAAAAGAGCATATGATAGATTACACAATATCTATGGAGAAATTATTTGTTGTTGTTTCAGTATAATTGTTTCAGTCACATCTGACTCTTCAGGAGCCCATATTTTTTTTATGACAAAGATACTGGAGTAGTTTTCCAATCCTTCTCCAGATAATTTTGTAGATGAAGATGAGGCAAAGAAGATTAAGTAACTTGGCTTGGGTCACATTGCTTAGTAACTGTCTGAAGCCATATTTGAACTCAATAAGATGAGACTTCCTAACTCTAGACATAGCAGTCCATCCACTGTGCTACCGAACTGCACAGTGACATGTCCATTGTCACACGGCTATTAAATGGAAGAGGCTTGACTAGAATAAGGTCTTCCTGACTTCAGGCCCAGTACTTGGCCTATGCATTGTGCCACTTAGATGCCTTCCATTTACGTGCAGTATTTATTTTAAGAAGTCTTTGTTTTACTCCCTAACATAAAGCATCAATTGGACTCTATGTTCCTGTTTCTTTTTCTGGGGTCAAAGAGATGAAATCTATGTAAGGAATTTTCACAAACTTGATGACATCTCTCACATCCTCTTCCTGACCAGTCTTTTTTTCACTAGGGTTGTGTATTCACAATTCATTCAATTAATTACAATATGACATGATCATTAGCTCTTTAATTCATCAGCTGGGGACTTTGTAGCTTATCCAAGTGTTTCCTAAAATGAGATTCCCAGAACTGAACACAATACTCAATAATATGATTAGCATGAGGACTCCAATCAATCTCTGCCTTGGATCTATGAATTTATAAATTGATTGTTTAGCTCCAAACCTTGACCAAGTTCTGACAATAACAAAACTGAAGATTTGAAAAATGCAGCATGGTATAACTTTCTTTCAGTACCTCAATGAGTTAAAATCTCCTTTCTCCAAATGCTTTCTATAATGATGAGAATCACAACCCATTCATGATTTTTCCAGGTTTGTATCCGTCTTGTGACCAAGTAAAATAAGACACCATCATGTGGCAAACTTGGAAATCAGAATTTACCAACTTAAGTAGACTGGGCTACAATAGATCTATGCTCAAACCATTTTGTGCTGGGAAAACTTGCCAAGACTTTGCCTGATCCAATACAGATTTGAAACTGAGCCAAGGCTCATACTAAAGTACAGAATAAGAACTTCAGCACAAGAATTATGTTTACTGCTGTTGATTAATATCCCCTCTTTCCTCTGTGTTTACTGTATCACTTGAGAGATCTATAGCTATCTTTATCTATCTATTCCCCATAATAGAGATCTGATCTTGAGATGAATTCTCATTTTTTCTTAGAAGTTTTGCATGTGGTTTCTTATATCTCACTATCCCCTGTTGATTCTGTGTTTTGCTCTTTGTCTTCATAGAAATTTTCAAAGGTTTTGCTGTTTGCTCATTTTCCCAGCCTTTTTCTGCTTATGGATTGGGAATTTTGAAAGCTGCTAATTCTGCCTATTCTGCTGCTGACTTGCAGAGGATCAGCAGAATGAACTATTTTTCCCTGGGCCTAGGTGTTCACCAGAGTATTATAGACTTGAAAGGGCAGAGCCTAATGGACTTCTGAGGCTCACTGCAGACTGCAGCCAGAGCCTGGGACTGCAAGGGGGTAGATCTGAGGTGTTCTTTTGTTGGTGTACCCTGCCTTCTGGGATCCTGAAGTTAGTCTATGCCTAGTCATGGAACCTAGAGCAGTAGGTGAGGAGGTGGTTAGCCAGTACTGCTCTATGTGCAATTTTGCTTCCAATTCCCCTTATCCCATGAAAATCAACCTTCTCTGCCTACTTTTCAACTTGTTTTCAGTGGGAGAGCCCCCTCATTCCATCTTGCTATTGGTTTTTTACTCTTGTCATTTTGAGCCACATTTTAAAGATTGGTTTGGAAGGAGTCAGAGTGATTTCCACTTTTGCTGCTTCTAAGCCACCATCTTGGCTCTGTCCCTAGAAGCATTTCCTATAAAGGGGATCTGGCTAATAAGGAGAGCTTATCAGCTTTCTTGGTTAATATTATAATGTTCAGAGAGGGCAAACTGATGGGATCTTGCTTCCTGGAGAATCATGACCATGGGCAAAGACAGAATCTTGGATAAATGATACAGTGTGCATAATTATTCTGTAACTAGTTTTGGTTAGTTGTCTAAGCGGTAAAAGGGAAAATAAGCCACTTTAGAGTCATTCAAAAAATCTTGTCAGTATCAGTTTCTATTACCTTTACCATCTCTTTGGATATCATGCTAGTGCCAACCTCTGTAATCCAGAGGTCAGAATCTTTTGTTGTTCAACTCTGTCAATGGTACAAAGTTCTTAAGTCTGAGGAACCAAGATCTCATATAATGATTTTCCATGAGTTGAATCAAGAGATGTGTAAATCCTATTTGCCCTCACCTTTAATTTTTCTGATACGTTTTTAAAAAAGTTATCATCTAGTCAAGGCACTAGAACCAAGGAGGTTTTAATTCAACTAATTGAAAGAATTTTCTATTTTGACCAAAACTTCTCCTATGTTAAAACAATTATTCTTGAATGGTATAAAGAACTGGCCAATATAGTTTCAGAGTTATAGAGATTTTTTTAAAGATCTTGGCTACATGGTGGGCCAAATGCGATACCTCCAGTGTTACCTATTAACAGTACACACACCTTTATGCAATTATGCTTTACTTAAATCCAATTCACACATAAGTCTAGACATCACCCTGTGATGACATTAGTCTTCAGAAATTAAGGACAAATGACACAAGTCTTAGACCTCATTGCTCTATGGATACAACTTATAAACCCTGATTCTATTGTAATTGAGTAATGTTTTATCACTTTAATATAGAGGTAGTGATTAAGAAGAATAAGATAAGAGAATAAATATGTACTAAGTACCTACTATGTGCCAATCATTGTGCTAAATGACTTACAAATATTATCCCATTTGAGCAGCACCTGGCTAAGGAACCAGGTGCATATGTATTAAACCCATCAAGTCTTCAGATCTAAACTTGGAGAGACTTTAAATGAGCTTGCTACTTTAAAAAAGCTTTCCTGTGGGATGATTTTACCAGAGCTGCATGGGGGAGGGGATAATGTTCTACACTCCTGGTGTCAATAAAGCATAAATTATTTACAATAAATTATGTAGATTTATCCTAATTAGAATAAACAAGGACATCATTGCAAGGTCCTGAATTCAGGGCAGGCCAGAACAAGCTGTGTCAGCAGCATCATCAAAAAGGAAAGGAATCCTTTGCTGGGTGAGGCTGGTTTTTAATGTTATTTATTTTTTGGTCAAGCTCCGAAGGGTTTCAAATCACTGAGTCAATTTGCTGACACTTCATCTTACTAGCGTTCTCTGAGGAAGCTGACCTCGGCTATACTGGGAAGTAAAGAATATTTATGGGGCCCAACTTTCTGTCAAAGTGCATTCCTTAGGGGAAACCATAACCCAAAGACCTTAAAGAGACAAGCACTATGGTCATGCCACGCAAAAGAAACACTCTCAAGAATGGCCATACAATTATTGGATAAATAATAGAGTATCTGTTCCTCATCCAGGCCATTCCATCTAACATGTCCATTATTTTATCCCGATCATCCCACATATCTAGAAAACACTTTCTCCTTGCCAATGCCTCATAGATTTCCCTCCTTTCCTTAATATGCACCTTAAACATGGGGAAAGCCTTTCCTGATCTCTCCCAATAGTCCAGGCCCTCTCTTACAAACCAACCTTACTTTAACCTTGTATTCCACTTTATAAGTATGTTCTTTATATTTTTCATGTTATCTCACCAATTAGAATTGCAGCTTCTCTGTTAATAGGGATCATTTAATTCTTTGAATTTGGATTCCCAGATTGTAGGATAAAGCTTGACATGCTATTGTCTTATAATCAATAATCAATTAATTTGTTGAATTAAGCTAGGCTAGCCTTTTGACCATCCAGTCCGTCACTAGTACCAATCTAGAAGTCCTTATACTTTTGCGGAAGTTTTTATTTATTTATTTAATTTTTAGTTTTGTGTGTGTGTGTGTGTGTGTGTGTGTGTGTGTGTGTGTGTTTGTGTGTGTGTTTTCCCCATGGTTTCATGATTCTTATCATCTCCTTCCCATCTGCACTCCTGCCTCCCAGAGTTGGAAAGAAATTTCACTGGGTTAATTAACATATATTATCACTCAAAATCTATTTCCATATTATTCATTTTTGTAATAGGTTAATCTTTTAAAATCAAAACCCCAAATCATATCCCCATAAAAACAAATGGTGAATTATTTGTTTTCTTTTGGATTTCTACTCTTACAGTTCTTTTTCGAAATGTGGGTAGCATTCATTCTCATAAGTCCCTCAGAGTTGTAGAGGTTCATTTCATTGTTTTTAGTAGAAAAATCAATTACATTTGATTGTCCCACAATGTTTCAGTTTCTGTGTATAATGTTCTCTTGGTTTTACTCATTTCACTCTTCATCAGTCCATAGAGGCTTTGCCAGTTCTTATAGAAATCAAGCAGTTCATCATTTCTTATAGCATAATAGTATTCTATCACCATTGAATACTACAATTTGTTCAGCCATTCCACAATTGAAGGACATCCCCTATTTTCCAATTTTTTGCCACCATAAAAAGCACATCTAGTAATATTTTTGTACAAATAGAACCTTTCCCATTTTTTTATGTCTTTGGGATTCAAACCCAATAGTGGTATTGCTGGATCAAAGGAGATGATTCTTTTATTTTTCTATTTTTATTTTTTTAAACCCTTACCTTCCGTCTTGGAGTCAATACTGTATATTGGCTCCAAGGCAGAAGAGTGGCAAGGGCTAGGCAATGGTGGTCAAGTGACCTGCCCAGGGTCACATGGCTGGGAAGTGTCTGAGGCCAGATTTGAACCGAGGACCTCCTGTCTCTAGGCCTGGCTCTCAATCCACTGAGCTACCCAGCTGCCCCCAAGGTGATTCTTTTAAAGTCCTTCAGGCATAATTTCAAATTGCCTTCCAGAATGGTTGGATCAATTCACAACTCCACCAGTAATACATTAGGGTTCCAATTTTGCCACATCCCCTCCAACATTTATTATTTTACTTTTTGTCATATTGGCCACACTGCTAGGTATAAGGAGATAGTTCAGAGTTCTTTTGATTTGCATTTTGCTAATCAGGAGGATTTAGAACATTTTTATATCGAGAGTTATGATTTCTTCATCTGAAAACTGCCTATTGATATCCCTTGACCATTTGTCATTTGGGGAATGATTTGATTTCTTATAAATTTAATGTAGTTCTTTGTATATTTGAGAAATTAGACCTTTGTCAAAAAATTTTATAAAAAATGTTTTTCTAGTTGGTTGTTTTGTATAAGAGGATTTTACATTCTTCTCAAATAGATTTCAGGAATTTGGAATGAGTTCCATTGTAAAATAACCTGATGATGAGTGGAGGAATGGGGAAAAGGGGGAATGAGATATCTGCAGGGAAAGTGAAAAAATGTATTCTTTTCTCCACATAAAGTGTTTTAATATAGACAATAATGGAATATTGTAAAATGTAAAATATTTAATAATTTAAAATCAAAACATTCAGGATATGTATTTAAATCACTTATTATGTGCTAAGCCCTGTACTCATTGTTGTTGGGGAGAGAAAAATTAAATCCTCTATTCATATTGGACTACTTGCTGTCTAGAGCACACAGTGCTCTGTCCCCAGTCCAGTGCCCTTGCAAAGGAAATATACATGCCTGGAATATCTTTTCTCTCTCTCTTCTCTTCTTCCTCTGAATCACTGATTTCTTTCAGTAGCCAGTAGCATTTACATAGTGTCTTAAATTTTGCAAAGCACTTTACAAAGGTGATCTAACTTCATCCTCATAGCATCCCTGTGAATCACATTCTATTATTCTTGTCATTTTACAAATGAGGGAATTGAGACTAGAAAAGGTGAAATACCTTTTCCAGGGTCACACACAGATATCAGAATTTGAACTGAGGTCTTCCTGACACTAGTGCCAGCACTCTATCTAGCATATAACTGTGTTTCTACCCTACTTGAGGCATGTTTTCCTGTTAGAAACCTTTTTTTATGACCCCAACATCAAGTGTCCTGCCTAGCTAATATTCATTTTATATATCCAGTTTAATTAGAGTAGAGTATGCCCCCTGGAGAATGAGTTCTCCTGAGATGTACTACTTCTGGCCACTTTGGGGACACAAGAACAGCCCTGAATGATTCTGGAATGTTTTGGCTATCACTCAGTGCCCATGACCACAAATGGAGGAAAAACTGTATCAATAAGGACTAACCACTATATCAGGAAGAACTGCCTCTTAAGTTGGCATTAAATGGAGAAACCCTTTCCAACATGGTCCATTTCTACCTCTTTTCTGTACCTTTGGCTTGGACTTCTCTGCAGGACACCACTCCAACCCCAGGCCCATCAGCAAGATGATTGTCCATACATGGCATGGATCATGTGTGCTAGCTAGGTGAGCCTCAGATGATCTCAAGACCCTTTGATTCCTCCTCAGATTTGTTTTTTTTTTGAATGTTCAAATGAGAAAATATGTGTAAAGATCTTAATATACTGACTGGGACATAATAAATTCTCATTTCTTCTCTTTCTTCCCTCTTTTCCTGATAAAATAATGTTGAGCAGGGAAACAGAGATAGACCTTTTTTGTGGGGGGGAGTGGGGGCTTTAGAAACAAATATGTAAGTTCAAGAGTTCAGGAGCTAACCAGGTGCTCAGGTAGATCTGACTAGCAATAGTTGGATATTTAGGCAACTTGACCCTACTCAGGGAAGATGACCATGACAGGAGGATGAGCTCAAGGCCTGGCCTGTATTTCCAGAAGACATAGAAATTGAAGGATTTGGTGGACAGTGCAAAACCAAGTCGGAGAAAAAATGACTGTTCATCAGTTCCATCAAATATTTACTATTTTGCTACCTTAATATGGATCTCCTGAGAAGGAATAAATAGTAGGATCCATTATTATATTATCTTTTATGTCTTTGAAAAAATATACTCATGATTTTTTACATTCTGTGTGTGTAAAAGAAAAAATATCTCCTATATCTGTCTCCATCCTGAAAGTTGAATATTTTAAGCCCCTTTTTTTAGAGGCTCCTGACATAACACAGGACTAAGCTTTTAATTGATCTAATTTGAAAAAGGACTAGAAATGAAGCTTAAAGAGTTTGACCTCTTGATTTAAAGGCAAAACTCCCCAAGGCTGAATTCTCATAGTCATGGGTCAGTATGGAGGGGCCAACTCCTTTCAAAAGGTACCCAGTTAGCAAAAGGTCACATGCTGAGCTAGGGTTACTCATGTACTTACTTACATATGGACATGATTACTCCCCAGTGGAGTGTAAGGTATTTGAGGGCAAGGCCTTTACCCCATATGTCTATATTTCCAGTGCCTCAATTAATGTCTGATACATAGAAGATATTCAAAAAAGGCCTATTGGTTCATAGATGAAGATAAGACAAAGCCTTTGCTCTCATGAAATGATACCACAATGTAAGGTATGCTATATGGACAGAATAACCATAATATAAAAAGAAAGGTAACGAGTCTAGAAAAAAGAGATCTACAAAGGGGGTGCTAGCTTTGAGGAGAGAAATCAATTCCATCTCGGAAACTGGTGGGCTTTATAGGGGTTACATAAAGCTGGAACTGAGAGGAAGTAAAGATTTCATATGTAAAAGTCAATGTACACTCTGAAGGCAGGATCTGATTTAGTTATTTATTTCCTGAAGACAAGTGACTGCCACAATGCATGATATTGTAGAGCAAATAGCTGATAAGTGCTTATTAAATGGAACTGAAATGGCCAAAGTGAATATGGAGGAGCTGAGACCAGTGAGGTGCATATGATGAGTGTGAGAAATGTTCTGACAAAAGGGAAGAAGAAGGAAAAAGGAAATGCTCTACAGGAATTTTTCATTTACCATGCAAAGCAAAAAGTGAAGGGGAAAAGACACGAATTTGACATAGAATTGTTTGAGAACCCAGGAGAGCATCCCAGTTATTATACTTAGGATTTGGGAAGGCCTCTGACCATACCCTGGAGTGTTCAGGTGCTATTTGAATTCTCCTCCTTTACTTCCTCCTCCTCCTTATTCTTTCTGATTCTTTTTGCCTTTGTTTTTCTCTTTTTCTGTCCTTCCTTCCTTCTTTCCCTCCTTCCTACAATTTCTTAATTTCTTTAGAATTGACAGCACCTAGGATAATTTTTGTCACTTAGTAAATGCTTAATCAAAGATTGTTCCCTGATATACATGTTGCATTTAACCAGCTGAATGCAAGCATTATTAAGTTAGAAACTGCTTATTTTTTCCCTTTTTTCTTCATCTTACCAACCACCTGAACATTGCCTGGAATACAGTAGTCACTTAATAAAGGCTGATTGTATTTATTTCATTTCTTGTAAATGTACTATGATCTTTTATATTTATTAAAATTTATGATTTTGGGGGATCTCATAAGAGTCAGTCCAGTTCTTGAAGACCATTAAATTGGGTCTTTTCTTCAAAGCCAGGAGAATTACAAAATAGGAGATTTCTATCAGCAAACTGGCAATCTGAAACAAAAAAATAGGAAAATAATTATGGCTTTTGACCCCAAAAATTCATTGTTGTGAATATGAGGATGGTATTGATTTACTCTCACAATAAATTCACCTCCCCACAATAAGAGTAACTGATAAGATGTTCTTATCATTCAATCTCTATATCTAAATCTATAAGTTTTATGATAAAAGTTGGATGGGATGTTGCAAAATTGGTACACTAATGCTTTGTTGGTGGAGTTGTAAAATGATCCAACCATTCTGGAGAGCTATAAAGAATGCATAACTTTTGATCCAATATTACCAGTAAGCACAAGGTCTGTATCCCAAAGAGATAAAAAAAAAATGGGAACAGGCCTATTTGGACAAAAATATTTATAGTGGTGCTTTTTGTGGTGGCAAAAAATTTGAAAATGAGGGAATGTCCCTCGATTGGAGAATGACTGAACAAACTGTGGTATATGCTGGTGATGAAATATTACTGTGCTATAAGGATTGAAAAATGATTTCAGAAAGAGCTGGAAAGACCTATGTGAACTGATGCAGAATGAAATAAGCAGAACCAGGAGAACATTATACACATTAACTGCAATACTGTGGAACAATCAAATGTGATAAACTTTGCTACTAATAGCAACACAATGAACCAGGACAATTTTAAGGAACTTATGATAAAGAATGATATCCATTTCCAGAGAAAGAACCATTGGAGTAGGAATGCAAATAAAATGCATATGGTTTATCACTTATTTATTTGGGTATATATTTTGGGATTTGGGTTTATAAAAATGAATAATTTGGAAATAGATTTCATCTGATAATACATGTATAACCCAGTTGTCAGCTCTCAGAGGGGCAGTGAAGAAGGGAGGGAGACAATTTGGATCATACAAGCTTCAGAACACATGTGGAAATTGGTTATTAAAAAAAAACAAAGAAAGAAAGACTGGGATCAATGATTTAGAGCTAGAAAAGACCTCATAGACAATTGAGTCCAAATAATCTTCCAACTGAGGAAACAGATACAGACTGATTTAGGATGTCAAAATTAGTTAATGGCAGCACAGATAGTAGGATTCAGATTGACAGATTCCCAAGGTTTAACATTCTTCTATACTGTTTTCTTCACTCAACCATACTACCTCTAAATGACATTAAGAAAGCTAGATTCATTCAAAGGAAGATCTAGAGAAAAGAGAAAGAGAGAACTGGATAGATAGATGGGCCAACAAATATATATATATATATATATTTGTATTTCACAGGTAAAATTGAAATATATATGTACATATATCTATATATATGCATGTATGTATTCAATAGAGAGGTCTTGGTTGAGCAAGGAATTAATCTTAATCCATTTCTCTGAAATATGATGTGGCCTAAAGAATAAAAAGTCTGATCTTAGAGTTTGATTGATCTAGATTTAAATCTTGCCTAAGCTACATACTAGCTATGTGTCCTTGCTCAAGTCAATCAATCAAAGAACATGGATTTACTAAATGCATATAATATGTTTGGCTCTGTGCTAGCTTCTGAGAATAAAAACATAAAAATGACATGCCCCCTGACCTTAAAGAGATTACATCCTAACAAAAAGTCATTTAGATGCTATCAGCCTCAGTTTCCTTTTCTGTAAAATGAGAAAATGGAGATATTATTTTCATCATCAGGATCTTGAGAGAACCAGATGAGGTAAGGTAGGTAAAGCATTTGGTCTATCCATGAATGCTCCATAATTATGGCCTATTATAACCCCCCACCTAAACATAGTAGCTGCTGTGAGATCCCAGACAGTGCTGTGTGGTTGCCATCCTTGCTGATATTTCCTGGTACTAATCTTACCATTTGTTCCTCCTGCAAAGCTTCTGTTATTGTCCTCATCTGGCTCAGGGCCTGAAACTGTGCCCTGTGCTACTGACATATTCATTGCATGTGGTGGCAATTAGCCTTGATTGCAGGACTTCTTCCTGCTTTGGGCATAATTTCTAGGCAAATGAAAGTGTTCAATCTTGACTGCAGAGGAAAGCCTCTTGTACTCATGGCAAGCCTATAGGGAGTCTAGGAGATAGCTCCATGGCCCCCCTTCTCCCAACAGCTGTGCATGGACACCCCAGCTCTTTGCAGAATGGCTCAGGGGAAAAAAGGAATTCAAAAAGGCATCCAGATGCACAATCAGCTTGACCTTTTTTTCATTTTCGAAATGGAAAGCAAAAGCAGACTCAGATCTATTTTTATGATGGAAAAAATAAAGAAAAAGTAACCAAGTATTAAAATTCTGAGTTGAGATATGGGTAGTTATTATTCCTTAAGCAGTTTTTCTTATATATAATTCAGTAAAATCAAAAATGATTTGAGGTAGGTGAAAAGCTGCTGCTGAAGAAATAGAGGCACATAGTATCCCATGGACTATGATTTAAATCTGTACTGTGATGCAGACTACCCAAAGAAGGTAAGGTCCTTATGGGTTACATTGAGATGGGCTATTATTGCTTCTGGGGATCAAGGCATCATGCTCCTCTGTCTGCTCTTTTGAGTATTATAATACTCAAAATTATTTGATGTTCCATATTGCACACCACAGTTTTAGAAGTCAACTGGATGAGCAGGAATTTGTAAAAACTATTTTTAAACAACAAAATAAACCATTTGGATTTAAAAATGTAATAGCTACTGATTTCAGTTACTTAGCTAAGGTAGAAAAATGTTAATAACAGATGCCTTTCTTTAAAATATAGCATACAATTTTGAGGGGAATAGAGGATCCTTTGTTTTCTTTTCTAGAGTAATGGCAATTTGCAGAAGTCTATAGATTTCATTTAAATTTTAAACAAAATGATAACTAGCTGAAGATATCAGCAATGGTGAGAAATGATGTTGTTGCAACTCTTCAACAAACATAAAATATTCAATAAGGGCAATGCAATATCTCCTCATGAAAACCATCCTCGTCCAGCTGTCTCCTCAGGACCCATCTTCTCTGGAACCTACTTAAGAAGGGAATATGCCATCAGTATTCATTTCAAAGGCTTAAGTCACAGAAACTTAATCTCCACCTTCAATATAGGCTTTCTTCCATACTAGCCTAAGGCCTGGGTAAGATAATCAAGCTAAGTGAGGGAGCTTTGTTATTGTTCTTCAGTTGTTCATTTATGTCTCACTTTTTTTTACCTTTTGTACCATAGCATGCCTGGACCTTCTACCCTCTAAGAGAGACCTAATGTTGATCTATAATTATGTGACAGTAGGAAAGGTTTGATAGTCCTGTGTCCTTACCTGGTCGGTCATACCCAGAGATCTGAGATGAGCTCAAGGTGCCACCTTCTAAGGAAGGATACTGTCAAGTAGAGGGTGTCTAAATGAGGGCTTCCAGAATAGTCAAACATGGACACCATTCCACAACACTAAAAGAACCTGTGAATATTGACCCAAGAGAAAAGAAGACTTATAGGTAATAGGATCTCTAACTGAAAAGTACAGGAAAGTTGATTATGTCAACAAACATTTACTGTCTGCCAAGGAATGTTAAGTGATGGGAATAAAAATGCAAGCAAAGAGAAATCATCAAGACTTTCTCAAGCCTCATTCTCAAGAAGCTGATATTCTAATGGGAGAAGACCAGATATAAAAAAGGCTTATCAGTAACAAAACCAACAGAAAACATTTGTTTATCTCAAAAGAGACAGAAAAAGCTTTTGACAAATATAAAAGTGATTCCTTGTGAAAACACCAAAATCACTGGAATAAAAGGGGCTTTCCTTAAAATGATACATGACATCTATCTGAAACAATTAGCATGCCTCTGTACTAAGGATAAGCTAGAGGCTTTCTCAATAAAAACACTCATTATCACCGCTACCATTCAATATTGCATTAGAAAACTAGCTACAGTAATAAGAAGAGAAAAAGAAATAGAAAGATTTAGAAGAGGGAGTGAGGAAGCAAAACTATCATGCTTTGCAGATGATGTAGTAATATACATAGAGTACCCCAGAGAATCCACCAAGATAACTAATCAAAACAATTAACTTAATCAGAGTTGCAGGTCATAAAACAAACCCACTTAAATCTTCAGCATTTCTATTTACCACCAAAAAAACCCAACCACAAGAAATAGATAAATTTCATTAAAAGTAACTGTGGACACTATAAAATATGGGGAGATGGAGGAGGGGGTCTACCTATCAAAACAAACGGACTATATGAATGCAATTACAAAGCACTTTTCACACAAAATCAGACCTAAATAATTGATTCAAAATAACAAGCAAACATTAATTGCTCATGGATAAGCCAAGCCAATACAATAAAAAAGATAATTCTGCCTAAATTAATTTCCTATTCAGTGCCATGCCAATCAAACTACCCAACAATTATTTAATAGCTAGAAAAAATTATAACAAAAATCATATGGAAGATCAAAAGATCCAGCATATCATCTAAGTTAATGAAGGTGACTTAGACATATCAGATTTCAAACTATTTTATAAAGTTGTAATGATCAAAACAATCTGGCTAAGAAATAGAAAAATGAATCAAAGAAATAGATTAGGTAAACAACACACAGCATTAAATTATCATAGTAACCCAGTGTTTGCTAAACCCAAAGATCCAATGTTTAGTGGGGAAGAGGAGATTGTGGAGGACTCTATTTAAAAAAAAAAAACAGGGAAAACTGGAAAACAATATAGCAGAAACTATACTTGACTATTATCTCACACCATATCCCAAGAGAAAGTAAAAAGTAATTCTTAATCTAAAAATAAAGGGTGATAGCATAAACAAATTAAGGGAACAGGGTAGTTTATCTGTCAGACTTATGGATAAAGGAAGAATTTATGACCAAAGGCTTTCCAAACTCATCAGAGATTGCATTGAATTTACCTGTTCTTCAGGTCCTTTTCCCTCAATCAGTCTCTATGTGGAGATACAAGTTCAGATTCTGTAGAGGTAGGGACTCAGATCTTTGTTAATGCGCCTAGATGAGGTTAGAAAACACCTTAATTTCTGGACTTCCAATATTAGCATAGAGTTTCATATCTGGGAAATCATTTCATCTGTAATCTCTCCACTCCCTTCATGAAGCAGTTGATAAAGAAAATGAGGAAGATCAGAATATGGATGTATCTTGTCCAAGGTAATGCAAAGAGTAAATATCATAGCTAGGATGCCACTTAGATTCTGATTCTGAATCCAGCAAATGACCAGCTGCCTGCTTCTTGATTTTTCTGGAACTGGTAAATAGCAACTGAAGGTCTTTAAACTGGTCTCTCTCTATCCCTTTATGAATGGAGTAGATGCATGTCATGTGCTATATAATATACAAGGGTTACCAGAAATTCTAGTACAGTTTTAAGCTTCAATTGTTTATGCTCTTTTTAGAATATCTTCTATACTCTGAAGATAACACTTTTTTTCCAATTCCCTATTTTTAAAAACTATATTCTCTTATATTTCCCTGCATTAGTCCAAGTATCATTCCTTTGTTGTCTTCCATTATGAAGGCACATAGAACTTGGCCTGGCTCCCTCTACATAATCATTCAGAGTACAAGAGAACAGATCCTCAAATGTATGAAAAGGAATCTGATCTACAGGTCACTTTGCACTTCAAATGGTAGTGGAGGAATGTGTGTAATAATCCATATAAATCACTGATTTACATGATTAAATGTATGGGCAATTGTGTTTGTTCATGCTTATATAAGAACAGTATTGTGGGGCCAGCTGGGTAGCTCAGTGGATTAAGAGCCAGGCCTAGAGACAGGAGGTCATAGGTTCAAATCTGACCTCATACACTTCCCAGCTGTGTGACCCTGGGCAAGTCACTTGACCCCATTGCCTACCCTTACCACTCTTCTGCCTTGGAGCCAATACACTATTGACTCCAAGATGGAAGGTGAGGGTCTTTAAAAAAATAAAATAAAGAAAAAAGAACAGTATTGTGAACAAATACTTACTAGTCCTGTATTCCCTGTGTTCCATTCTGAGCATCATGAATATAATCAGGGATTAAGGATAGGATAATCCTAATAAAACTAGTAAGAGCTTATTTTGTTAAGTTGTTAGATGATACTGACAGGTGGAGGTAGTGGGGGAGGGAATCCATACTCTTGATTTCATGAGATGGGGAAATCCCAATGAGGGAAAAATGCCACTAAGACATTATAGGAACTCACTTGTATTTGACAGAGAGTTCTGTGGGTCAGTGGCAAATTCAGCGATTTGCTGATATGTTTCAGGAGCAGGATATGAACCAATGTTTTCTTCATAGTTCTTTCTCTACTAGACAGCCCTCCTATTCAGAACTAGAAAGTTAGTGGATATCCATGGACTGGGACATGGTTAAATGAATGAATAAACAATTCTTTAAACATTTGGTTTTCTTTAAGTATATGCTAAGCTCTGGAGATGCAAATAGAAAAGGAAGATAGCCCCTACACTCCGACATCTCACATTCTAATGGGAGAGACAACAAAGGGAATGTTGTGGCCAATTCAAATGGAGGCACATAGAACTTGTGTCAGCTGGAAAGGTCTCTTGGTCCTTAGGAGCTGTGATGAGTTTTCTTTTGAGTCATTTTCTCTGATAGAATCTTATCAGTTTTTCATGTTGAACCATTTGACAATGAGATTTTGGGTTCAAGATCCTGGGATGTTCCCATCAGGTTCTGAGGGAAGACTGTAATGAAGGTAACAGTGGTGATGATTTCAGTTGCCTGGCACCTGCTAATTCTTAACTCTCCTTCTGGGTTCTCTGGACCTATGTGTGGCAATTGATTGGCAAGTTGAGGAAATCAATGGTTCCTTTTCCACAAGACTTGATTCCTTGTATGATGACTACAAGCATTGGACTAAAGCACTTTTTCTAAAACCATAGTGTAGAGAGAAGTTCAATTAGGAGGGGCACACAGAAACTGAAATATCATGGGATCATGAATTGAGAGCCTCTCTGGTCCAACCTTAAATTTTACAGGTGAGCAAAGCGAAACTGAGAGATGTTAAATAAATGTATATTTGGCTAAATTCTTGTGCTAAAAGAAAGTGTTCACAAAGAATTCAGAGAAACATAGGAAGAATTATGATTTGATGCAGAGGCAAGTCTGCAGAACTATAATAAGTATACACGATGACTTCGGAACTGTCAATAAGCAGATGGACAGAAAACCAAACTATTTATTTTTATCATCCAATCTTGCCTCTGAGAATAACTGATGAGCCCATTCCCTTCCTCTTTGTAGAGAGATGGGAGTCTGCAAGATCAGTGTTGTATAAGTTGCCATAAAGAAATATGTCTATTGGCTTTGGTTACCTCAATTTTCTATGCTGTAAGTATGTGAAGGAGTGAGGAACAGTATGATCAGAGGGATTAGAAATACAAACATAAGTCCTCCATAGATATTTTTTTTCTTTTTAGATAGAGAATCATTACAATGTGTTCTATTTCATTATGATATCAAGGTGACTTGATGATTCCTATGCCAGCTAATCATAAGCTCTGGCAGATCCTACCAAGTGGGAGAAACTCTGAGTATGAGCCCAGTGATGAAATCTGGGTTTGCTTTTCAAGGACTTACTAAATATAACATAGCATATCACCAGAAGGCTGGCCACCAGTTGGTGCCTTTTTGACCATAATGCCTGATAAATGACATTGACTAAAGCATGAAAGGAGGGGACCATCATTCCCACTGGTAGAGGGTATGTCTATGGCAACAAAATCACAATGCTTTGAAGGCTTCAGGCCCTGAATGTTATAGCCAAACAATTCCTTATGAGTCAGTGTAATTATAATTTATTTTTCCCCTTAAAAACAAAACAGCATGATATAGGGGAAGAGGTGGGTTTGGAATGCATTTTTTACTTTAATATATACAATTTACAATGTACAATTTACAATTTACAATAGGGTAAAATTTAAAGAAAAATTGAAGAACTACTCCCTGGATTGGATGTGATAAATGAAACCTCTTATGGGTCTTCTGTTTTCTTGGTGGAGACTGATCTTTGAATTGGAAAGAGCAGAATACAGATGACTAATAGGGGACGTAAATACAACATAAGCAAAGAGATAATTCAGATTCCCCATTTGCCTTGATGGGCTGGAATGACCAAGCTAGAAAAAGTATTTCCCAGGGGACTAAAATAATGAGCTGTTATGATTACAAAGACAATGGTAATGGAGTCTAAAAAGCTAAGGAGAAGGAAATCTGGAGGATGAGAGAAAGGCAAATTGAGACAATTTTCTCTCGTTGCTGACATATTGAGTTATTATATATGCTTATCACTCCCTATAACTAACTTTCCTTATCCTAACTCCATAGTTTTTCTTTTTGACAGCCAACTACTGTGAAATTTTGACTCCCCCATGATATATTTGTTCTTAGAATATATCGAAAAGGCAAAGAATCCAAGTCTAAAGAAGTGACAAACCCACAGAACTCTAACCTTGTCAAACCAACTCTTGAAGACAATGTCCAGTAATGTACAATAAGTTTTAGAAAAGAATTAGAAAATTGGAGAGTGTCCAGAGTAAGATAACTGTAATTTTAAATACTAATCATGATGTCATTGGCTACTAAGACTGAATGAAGGAACTGGACATTTTTAGCCTGAAGAGAAGATTTAAAATAGTCATGAAAGGTGTCCTCAATTGTTTAAAGACTGTCAGGGGTGATATGGATCAGAAGCCTAGATGGTCACATGTCATACATTGTAGAGGAAACTCTTGTGCACAGAGACATTAAACTTGGTGCATCTGAGGTCCTTTCCCATTCTGAGTATTTAATGGCTTCTCTAACTTGAGTTCATTTCCTAGTTTTCTTTCTAGTATATTTAACCATGAACATGTCACTTGCCCTCTCAGGTCCTCCATTTCTTCATCTGAAAAATGTGGGCCTTAGACTATACATTATAACTGTCTGTCCCTTCCATCTCCACGTATTCTCTCTGACTTTCTGTTTCTCTCTGTCACAGTCTCTTTCTATCTTTCTCTCTTCTTCCTCTACTCTTCTCCTCTCTATCTCTATTTCTGAATCTCTGTCATCCATCTGTGTCTCTCTCTTTCTCTCTGTATCTTTCTCTCATGTTTCTTTAGTTCCTTCTTATATAAAATGTTTATTTGATTTTATTCAAATATGGCTAAGACCTTATAGGAGTGAGATAACTTCTAACTCACACTGTTACTATATAATTAGGTGACTATAGGAATTCTAGATTCCCATCCAATTCTAAATCCTATGTTCTTCTCCATGATGCTAAAATCACACAGAAATGAACACCAGAAAAAGTCTTTTTTCAAATTCTCATGAAAAACAAACTCTGTCATCCATTTTATCACAGGAATACTCATCCTTTGTTCTACCATGTAGGAAGTACACTTACTTTAGAAGAAAAATTCTTTTAGTCTCTCTCCTTTGTCCCTAGTGCTCATTTACTGTGTCTCTTACAAAGCCATCATTGTGATCTAAGAAGAATAATGGGAAAGGTTAACCTGCTCTTGTGGAATTTCCCAGGTAATGTGAAACATAAACCTTTCCTCCTCGCATGAACCATCCTCATCAGTATAAGGTTCAATGTACTTAAACAAATAAATTTGATTAAACACTTATAATTTACTTAAATACTTACTGTGTAAAAAGCAATAAGAAACTTGGTTTGGTGGATAAAAATTGGCATCATTATTAGGAAACCCTCTTTTCAAACCTCAGCCTTGGCATATACTGTCCACATGACTTTAGGGCTGTTTTAAACCTATCCATGTCCCAAGATAACTCTTTAAGGATATAAGGCCTAAAGAATATGACCCTGTGCTCTTTGAGAAGAAATTCCTTACCCAGAATTTCCAATACTGATAAAATCACAGAGTTGTCAAAAGAAAAAGCCTAAATTACCATGCTGGGGTCTAGAGATCCAAAGAAATAGACAAAAAAATTTCCCTTATGGTAAGGAATTTAAATTCTTCTGGGGCATATGACTTGGAAACACTGAAGTGACCACAAAAGAATTTGAGAGATAGTAATTCCCGAGGGGATGGGAATCAGGAAGGACTTCTCTTAGAATATGACACCAAAGCCCTCCAAAAAACTAGATGTACTCAAAGGTTAAAGATGCATGTGTACGTATTGAGACTAGTGATAATCTCTGAAAAGGCCAAATGGCCAAGGACACAGTAGCATATTGAAAGACTATCAAGCACACCAGCTTGGCTAGAATATCATATAAATTTAAAGAGGTCTTGGGAAATGAATATGGAAAGGGAAGATGAAGCTAGACTTAGGTTAAGCTTAATAGTTTTCATTTTCATCAAAGAGTGATAAAAAGGTTAGATTTGTGATCATGAATATATGGAAGAAAAAAAATAGTTTAGCAGCACCATGGCAGATGGACTAGAAAGAAGAGAGACTGGAAAAAATGGGAAGGAATGGAAAGTAGGAAAATAGAGGAGACCAGAGGACAGGAAAAAGAGGAGAGGAAATGTTTCTTATTATAATTCTTTAGCTCATGAAGGAACTGAAGGGAAAATATTTCTGAGCTGGAGGACTGACCAAGTCAATTTTTTTTTTGTCTTTGGGAAAAAAATGTCACTATTTTGCTTCATCTTGGAATAAACACAGCACCTAGACCACAAATCAACGGGTAGTCTCCCTCGGCCTGCACAGAGGACGGCTGTGTGCTGTTAAAACAGATGGAATTTCCAAGCATGGCTGCCTCCCTCTGAAATAACAATGCCATTAAGAACAAGCAGGAAGCACATGGCCATCACATTCTTCTAGCAGGATGTTTGTCTATAGAAATAAACCTGCAAAAAAAATTGATTCTCAGCCTTAAGCCCGGGACCCACCATGCCACTCCAAGCCCATTACCGATTAGCTTAAAATATGCTGACTGGACAAAGATGGAACAAAAGCTCTCTATCTGCTTTTAGCTGTTTAAAATATGTACTTCAGAAAACACTCCACCATAATCCTTTGGAGATTCATCCCTCAAAACAGTTGGAGAAATCCCCTTTGGGCATGGATGACAATATATTGAAGCTGTTCTGCTGATCTCCCTCCAGTGACTAAGAGACACTAAGAAGAAATGATCCATGTTCTTTTTTTAAGAGATATTTTATTTTCCAAATTTCATGTAATAACAATTTTCCACATATGTTTCCTAAAATGATAAGTTCCAGAGTGTCTCCCTCCCTCCATTCCCTCTTCACTCCTGGAGATGATAAACATTTTGATCTGGGCTATATGAGTATTATCATGCAAAACATATATCCATAATAATCATTGTAAGATAATATTCAAATAAAACCTAAACCTCAAAATAAAAACAAATAAACTAAAGTAAAAAAATATTATATTTTCATCTTTATTCCAACTCACATTTTTTTTTCCTTTGGGGGAATACCATTTTTT
Organism: Gracilinanus agilis; assembly: GCF_016433145.1. Taxonomy (NCBI): domain Eukaryota; kingdom Metazoa; phylum Chordata; class Mammalia; order Didelphimorphia; family Didelphidae; genus Gracilinanus; species Gracilinanus agilis. The sequence goes on along the minus strand of NC_058132.1, from coordinate 643,480,025 downwards.
GTCTTAATTACTTCAGAATTGTCCTGAATCATTGTATTGCTGAGAGTAGCTAAGTCTTTCATAGTTGATCATTGAACAATATTTCTGATATGTACAGTATATACACTGTGTATAGTGTTCTCTCAGTTTTACTTATTTTGCTCTGCAGCAATTCATGTAGGTCTTTCCAGGTTGTTATAGTTGTTGTTGTTGTTGTTTTTCTGAAATCATCCTGTTCATAATTTCTTATAGCATAATAGTATTCCATCACAATCATATGCCACAATTTATTCAGCCAGTTCTCAATTGATAGAAATCCCATCAATCTCCAATTATTTGTCACCACAAAAAGAACTGCTATAAATATTTTTTGTACAGATAGGTCCTTTTCCCTTTTTAAAAAAATCTCTTTGGGATATAGATCTAATAGTTGTATTATGGGATCAAATGTTATCCTTTGTGCAAAGTTCCAAATTGTGCTCCAGAAAGGTTGGATCAGTTCACAACTCCAACATCAATGTATTAGTATCCCAATTTTGCCACATCTCCAACATTTATAACTTTCCTTTAATGTCACATTGGCCAATTTAATAGGTGTCAGGTGGTACCTCAGAGTAGTTTTAATTTGTGTTTCTTTAATCAAGAGTGATTTAGAATTTTTTCACATGATTATTGATCATTTTGATTTCTTCATCTGAAAACTGTTTGTTCCAAATCTTTGACCATTTGTCAACCACGTAATGACTTGTGTTCTTATAAATTTGACTTAGTTCTCCATATATTTGAGAAATTAGACCTTTATTAGAGGAATTTACTGTAATTTTTTTCTCTGTTGTTATCCTTCTAATTATGGTTTCATTTTTTGTTGGTACAAAATATAAACTTAATACAATGAAAATTTTATCTAACATTGTGTAATGTTCTCTTTTGTTTACTCATAAATTCTTCCTTTCTCCATGAATCTGACAAGTAAACTATTCTCTGCTCCCCTTATTTACTTATGGTATCACCCTTTATGCCTAGGTCATGTAACCTATTTTGATCTTATCTTGGTATTCAGTGTGAGATATTGTTCTATGTTTTTGTCATACTATTTTCCAGTTTTCCCAGAAGTTTTTGTCCAATAATGAGTTCTTATCCCAAAAGAAGGGATCTTGGGGGATTATAAAAAAATTAGATTGCTGAAGTCATTTAGCCCTATATTTTCTGTATCAAATTTATTCTGCTGATCCACTATTCTATTTCTTAGATAATACCAGATTGTTTTGAGAATTACTGCATTATAGTACAGTTTGAGATCTGGTACTGGTAAGCCACATTCCTTCACATTTTTTCCCATTGATTGCCTTGTTATTCTTAACCTTTTTTTTCTTCCAGATGAATTTTGTTATTCTTATTTCTAGTTTTATTAAATAATTTTGGTAGTTTGATAGGTTTGGCATTTAATTAAGTAAATGAATTTAGGCAGAACTGACATTTTTATTATATTAGTTTAGTTTACCCTTGAATAATTGATATTTTTCCCAGTTATTTACATCTCACTTTATTTGTGTTAAAAATGTTTTGTAACTGTGTTCACGTAATTCCCATGTTTGTCTTGACAAGTAGATTTCAAGGTATTTTATATTGTCTAGAGTTATTTTAAATGGGTTTTTTCTTTGTTGGTAATATATAGAAATGATGATGATTTATGTGGGTCTACTTTGTAGCCTGAAACTTTGCCAAAGTTATTAATTTTTCAAGTAGTTTATAAGATGATTCTCTAGGATTCTCTAAGTAGATCATAATATTATCTGGAAGAGTGATCATTTATTTTACTCATTGTCTATTTTTATTCCTTCAATTTCTTTTTCATTTCTTATTACTAAAGCTAGCAGTTCTAGTTCAATATTGAATAATAGATTTAATGTGAAGGCTTCTAACTTATACTCTTTGCATATGATACTTGATCATAAGATTTTAGATAGATACTACTTATAATTTTAAGTAATGGCCCATTTATTCCTGTGTTTCTAATTTTTTCATAGGAATGGGTGTTGCATTTTGTTGAAGATATTTTCTATATCTATTGAGATAATCATTTGATTTCTTTTAGTTTTGTTATTTATATGGTGAATTATGGTGATATTTTCCTAATATTAAAGCCAATATTAATACCATCTATTCTGGTATGAACCCCATCTGATCATATATCCCCATTGCATATGATGTTTGTTGATGGTTTTAGGTATATATTGTTAATTATTTTTAGGAAGGGTCCTTCTATTCCTATACTTTTCAGTGTTTTCAATAGGAATGGATGCTGTATTTTGTCAAAGGCTTTTTCAGCATCTATTGAGATAATCATTTGATTTTTGTATGTTTGACTGTTGATATGGTCAATTATGTGGATGGTTTTCCTAATGTTGAACCATCCTTGCATTCCTGGTATAAATCCCACCTGATCATGGTGGATGATCTTAATTACTTGCTGGAGTCTCTTTGCTAGTATTCTGTTTAAGATTTTTGCATCTATGTTCATTAGGGAGATTGGTCTATAGTTTTCTTTCTCTGTTTTTGGTCTCCCTGGCTTTGGAATCAGTACCATATTTGTGTCATAAAATGAATTTGGTAGGACTCCTTCTTTGCTTATCATATCAAATAATTTGTATAGTATTGGGAATAGTTGCTCTTTGGATGTCTGATAGAATTCACTTGTGAATCCATCAGGTCCTGGTGATTTTTCCTTAGGGAGTTCTTTAATGACTTGTTCAATTTCTATTTCTGATATGGGATTATTTAGGTATTCTATTTCTTCTGCTGTTAATCTAGGCAATTTATATTTTTGTAAATATTCATCCATATCTCCTAAATTGTTATATTTGTTGCCATATAATTGCCTTCACCCACGTGGAGGCTAGGGGAAAGTCTGTCCTGGCCCCCAGCCACTTGGGGTCCCTCCTCTTGCTGCACACAGGTACAAGCCCTGGGGCTGCCAGTGATTATCTGGTTGTCACAGTCCTGTTTTCACACTTGTGCGTTGGCGTTGTGCAAGGTGTGCGATGTGAGGGGTGGGGGAGGGGCTTCTTCTTGTGTTTTAGTGAGAGCTGTTTCACCCCTTTATAGCTTGGAAATGCCCCGATTCTGTGTACCTTCAATGCTGAGCCCTGTTGTGGGGTTCCTTCGTTCTTCTGGACTCGTTTTTATTTCCCCTTGAGGGGTCCTGTATGCTTTGGTCAGGAGAGATCGAGCAGCTGCTCCTTACTTTGCCGCCATCTTAACCAGAAGTCTCTGATGTCATTTTCAATGTGTCATGACAAACATTTGTGCTGGGGTCAGTAGAACATGGAATCTGAAAAAGGAGAGCTCAAGGTTCAAATGTCACTCCCGACCTCAAGGATTTGGGCTTGTGCGGCCCAAACTCTTTTAGCCTCATCTGGAAAGCAGGGAAAATAGCACTGACTTCCCAGGGTTGTGATGGTTACATGGCACCAGGAAACATTCCAGTAATGGGAGCACACCTTGGGATCAGGCTTTAACTAATGGGTTCACCAACTCTTTTCACAAAAGACATTACAAGAAACTGTACTGGCTGCAAAGAGCTCAAATTGAATAATGGGGAAGATATCCACCATACAACCATATCCAAGAAGAAAATGCAGACACCATCAAATGTAAAACAGATTCTTTCACTAAATATTTAGAGGTCCAGTATCTGTCAGCATTAGGTGAGATTCTACCTGAAGACTCCCCATAAAACATCTTAAAGGTTCTTGCTTTCCAGGAGGGACATCATCTTTGCAGACACTATCCGCAAATCCATGCTAACCAGATTATCTTTAAAATGAAGCAACACAAACATATTGCTTTTTGGTTCACATCTGAAATAATTAAACTTTTAAATCTCTTCTCCTTCTTATTGATCTAATTCTTGTCAGCTCAAAGAGTGCTGTAGGAAAGAGATTTGATTTCGGGGGGAATAATTGTTCTGAGATTAAGGTTGCAGTTCTGGAGGAGGCCCAAGAAAGCACAGTCCCAGACTGAGCCCCATATTTTTCTAGAGCATATTGGAAGTGAGCCAACAAAGTGAACATGTCTTTGATCCATGCTTTCTGCATGCTCTTGATTATACTAAGCTGAATCCTTTTATCAGGGTATCTGACTTTCCATCTCCACTGTGGCAGCACTGTGTCTGGGAACTAATGGGTGATGGCTAGGCTAGCTATCAGAAGGTCAAACATAATGGAAGTGGTACCTTGTCATCAAAATCACAAGGTATTCTGGGACCATTACCCCCACTTAAATATGGCTCTCCATTACAAGGATGTTGGGATGTTTGACATTTGGCACTGTGCAAAGAAAATATACAGGTCACTGATTGTTTATTTTTTTAAAAATCAATTCGACAGTTTTAAAAAATTTGTTCTAACAACATCAAAAACAAAAAGGATAATAGTAGGTAACATATCAATAAGTCTCTAAAGTTTTCGAAGCATTTTATACATGTTCTCATTTGTTTGAGTCACTAAATACATATGCAGACAAAATGGACCAGAGTCTCTGTCCTCAAGGAGCTTACATTCTGGGGGACAGGATGGAGAAGGTTTAGAGTGTAAGAGAAGTAAATACAAGATGATTTCAGGAGAGAAAGAAATAGCAAGAACAACTTTTCATATAGGAATTCCAGTAGCCAGTAAAAAAAATTGTGTAATAGAAAATTTCTAGGAAAATCTCCTCTGTGTTTAAGCAGGCAAATGAGTGCCAAGCAGGTATTGAGCACTTACTTTATGTGAGGCACCATTATATTTAGGGGCAATGGTACAAACCCAAGAGAAAGGGGAAGATAGTCATTGTCCTCAAAGATAAGGGGAAAGAGAGAGAATACACAAAAGGGACTTGAAAAGTGGTGGAAGTTGAAGGGAGAGAGAGTATACCTGCTCAGGCCCATAGATGGGGAAGCTACAAATCAGAAGCTAAATGAAGAAGAGAAGAAAGGATGGCTAACATAGACCCCTCCCCAAAATGCAGACCCTAGGAACAATACACCAATGGGAAAAAGTGACCACAAAGGGGAGTATGCTTTATTCAAAGTAGCCATTTCTGGAAGGTGTATGAAGAGTAATGGGCCACTTCCTGGAGAACACAAATAATTGTAAGATTTGGTTCCTGACCTCTAACTGCTAATAAACATTTAAATAAACAACTAATTAATAGATAATCAGCTTCTAAGTGCCAAGAACCACTTGCAACACTGAAGATACAAGAAAAATAAATGTTATGTTTTTTCTCTAATTTACCTGGTAATAATAGTTTCTGAACATCAGATGTTTACACCACTAGGATATTTGCTAAGAGTTAAATAGCTTCCATAGACTGGAGGTCTAAAGAATTTAGCGGAGAATATGCTGGGGTCAGAGAAAGAAGCAGAACCTGAAGAAAGGAAGCAAGGGAGTACTCAGAGAAATGAAGAAGAAAATGGCCACCGAGAGAGAAGCTAAAATTAGTGGTGACTTCTTACTGGGACAATAGCTGAATCAGTTTGGAATGGAAGCTGGGTATAGAGGATGGATAAGGAGGAGACTGTACAAGGAAGTTCATACCATATATGATAGCCATTCCCACAATGAATAGACTACCTCCAAAGGTGAAGAGTTTCTCTCTTTGGAGTTCTTTCAGCCTGAAATCCAAAGTGATCTTATTGAGTTAAGGTGTCAGCTAAAATAGATCAGTTCTATTCCATTTGTACAAGTCAGGTTCATCTGAGTCGCAGCTTGTTACTAATAATACCTTCCCTTGAAAATATCATGTAATAGTCATTTGTCCAGCATGTACATGAATGAAGAAGGAAACAGAATAATCATACAGCAGGACTGAAGAAATTAAATTAAAGATATCCAGAGAAATGCCTATAAAAGGGAGAGTAACAGATCCTGTGCTCCTAAATCTCACAGATTTAGAGGCTATGTATCAGATAGATTAGTTACTACTGTAAGGATGGGATTTGTGCAAGGGGGATGGGACAAAAGGAGCCAAAGAAGGAGTGGCTGACAGTTGGTGACAGTTGAGAGACAAGAGGGAATTCTGGGGGATGCTCCAGAAGAGGAAGGAAAGGAAAAGGACTTCTGGTGGAGGACTGAGAGGAGGAGGAGAACATCTCAGCTTGGATCCAGTTCTGAGGGCTTCCTGAGGATCTTTCTTTGTACATTGAAACTCTGATTCCCTGGTCAATGGCATTCCATAGCTTCTCACCCATCAAGACTTCAAAAAAGGAGTTTGCTAGGTTTTGGGACTCCATTTTGGGATCAATCTCTTAGGCTCCTTCTCCCATTACTCAACATTGCTGAGAGACCCTTTCCGGTTTAATTTGCAATTATAAAAAAGGATTGGAAAAGAAACAGAAGGGCAGAAGAAGCTTGGGAGTGGGAATCCCAAAGGTTCCCTCCTGAGTGATGGACCCCATAGGAATAGAGAAGAGAGCACCCCCAAAATCCCTATGCCCTTCACCCCTTTCCCTAATCCCTGAATTGTGATTAATGAAGACATTCATTAGTTAGATAGTGTTCTGATGTGCCTGAGAGACAACAAGGGGAGGAAGGGAACAACAGCTTGCTCTGGCTGCCTCCATATTGAAGCCAGACCACCAGCTGTGATGTTGACTGACCTCGGGGGAGGCTTGTGTGAATCCTGCCCTCATTCAGAATCAGATTGGGGTATCTCATACCTCATTTTATAGGGAAGCCTTGCCCCCAACTCCTGTGGGATGGCACGACCATCCAGGCCACCCAGTTTCAGAGTGACACTCCATTAAAGTCTCCCAGAGTATATTCAATGTGAGGGGAGAGCTGGAGAATAGAATCTCACCCATACAGACTATCTCTCTCCCCCTCTCTCATAACATTGGTTACTTGGCTCTTATTATTATAACACTACACAACTGGAGAGATTATATGCACTGAGATGAACATAGCATCCTAAGTGTTGACATTGAAAAAAAATTATTTTAAATGACAATGATTGAGTTCCAAGGATGGAGCCAAGATGGCAGAGTAATCATCAGCAGCTCTGTGCCACCAAGCATATCCTCCCCAACCAAAATTAAAATATCACCACAAAATGAATACAGAAGTGAAAGAACTAACAAGGAAACAGAATGAACAACTTTCAAGAAAAGAAAAACCCAAAAGATAGGCAACAAACATCTGGGGCACTGGGGTGAAAGGAGAGTAGACCCAGCAAGAAGCAGAGCTCCAAGAGAGGACAATCAAGGCTGTGCTTGATTGGATCACATACACAGTGAGACCAAAAACTTGACACTAAGCTTGAAGCTAGAACTTGATCAGTCCCTGACCTGATTAAGATCAGAGTGAGATCAAAAGCTTACACCTAAGCTTGAGGCAAGTCTTTAAGCTATCAGCATCACAAGGACCAATTGAATCAGCAGGGGGAGGGAGCTTTCAGAACTCTCAGCCCTCAGACTATCATATCATCCCACAAAGCCTACCTAAAATTACATAGGAAAAATGAGCAAACAACAAAGGAAGCACCTAACTCTAAAGAATCTTTATAAAGACAAAGAGTAAAGTACAGACACAGAAGGAGACAGTGAAAGCAAAGGAAACACACCCAATGTCCAAAAGATTGGACACAGATTCTAGAAGAAATAAAAAAGGACCTCAAAAACCAATTAAGAGAGGCAGAAGTAAAGTGGGAAAGAGAAATGAAAGGGATTCAAGGAGAAAGAAAAGTGATACAAGAAGAAATGGGCCAATTGAAAAAGGATAATCAAAAATTGACAGAGGAAAATCACTCTTAAAAATTAGAATTGACCATCTAGAAACTAATGATTTCATGAGAAATCAAGAAAAAATAAATCAGAATGAGAGGAATGAAATAAAACAGAGAAAAACATGAAATGTCTTATTTAAAAAACCTGACCTAGAAAATAGAACTAGAAGAGATAATTTGAGAATTATTGGACTACCTGAAAGCCATGAGCAAGAAAAAACTTTGGATATCATATTACAAGAAATTATCAAAAATAACTGCCCAGAGATCCTCTAACAAGTAAATAAATTTAAAATGGAGAGAATTCACAGATCACCTCTAGAAAGGAATCCTCAAATAAAAACTTCCAGGAATATAATAGCTGTATTTAAGGGCCACTAAGCCAAGGGGGTGGGGGTGGGAAACTTCAAGCAGTCAGGAAGAAACCATTCAAAATACTATGGAGCTACAAATAGGATCACACAGGGCCTTGTGGCTTCTATATTAAAGGATCAAAAGGAACCGACTATGACATTTAGGAAATCAAAGGATTTGGGTTTATAACCTAGAGTCTTCTATCCAGCAACACAGAGTATACTCTTCAGGGGAAAAAAATGGACATTCAGTAAATAGAAGACTACAAGCATTCCTGAGGAATAAGACAGATCTAAACAAAAAAATTAAATTCCAAAAACAAGCCCAAAAAGGTAAATAAGAGAAAATTTAAGGAATTCATTAAGGTAAAAAAGCTTATATGTCTACATGGAAAGAGGAATTCTGTATTTCTCAAAATTTAGTCTTAGTAGTACAGAAGATAGAAGGAATTTGCTGATAATGAGAGTGGAGAAGTAGGCTAATTATGATGTTATGATGTATATGTAAATGAGATAATATGGAATGATATGTATGTATGATGTGATATGTATGCATATGAATGATATGCAAACAAAATTAACCAATGTCTGAGAGAATAGGGAAGGGAGAGATAGAATGGGGTGAATTATATAACATAAGGAAGTGTGAAAAATCATTATAGAGAAGAGAGGATAAGGGTGGTGATGTTCAATACTTAAATGTAAAAGGCTCAGAGAGGGTAAAACAACTATACTCATTCGAGCATAGAATTCTATCTTACCCCATAGAGAAAAAAAAGTGGAATAAGACAAGGGAAGAGGGAAGTAATTGGAGGGAGGGGTAATTGAGGGGTGACAAAAAGCAAAACACTGGTGAGGAGGAACAGAGAGAAAGGGAATAGAGCCGGATTTGAAGAGAATAATATAATGGAGGGCAATAGACATTTAGTAATCATAACTCCGAATGTGAATGGGATTAACTCACCCATTAAATGGAAGTGAATAGCAGAGTAGATTAAACAATAGAAGCCTACTATATGTTTTTATAAGAAACACATATGAGACAGGGTAACACACACAGATTCAAGGTAAAAGGCTGAAGCTGAATTTATTATGTGTCATCTAAAGTTAGAAAAAAGCAGGAATAGCAATTGTGATACCAGACAAAGCTAAAGTAGAAATTGATCTGATTAAAAGAGATTAGGAAAGAAATTACATTGTGTTAGAGTACTATAAACAATGAAGTGATATCATTACTAAACATTTATGTACTGAATGGTATAGAATCTAGATTTCTAAAGGAAAAATTAAAGGAGTTCAAGAAGAAAATAGATAGTAAGACCATCCTAGTAGGGGATCTCAGCCTTCCCCTTTCAGAACTAGATAAATCAAACCCAAAAAATAAATAAGAAAGAAGTAAGGAAAGTAAATGAAATGCTAGAAAATTAGAGTTAATAGCTATCTGGAGAAAAATGAACAGGGAAAAAAGGAATATATCTTCTTCTCAGCAGTACGTGGTACATATACAAAGATTGACCATGTACTAGTGCAGTGATGATCAAACTTTTTAAAGAGGGGGCCAAAGGAAAGGAAATGATCATTTGTTGGTCTGTATCTAAGGCAACTTTTTTGAAGTCTCATTGTATTGTATCCTACTCATTGTATTCCTCAGAAATAGGAATAATGTCACATGGCTGGATAGAACATTTCAGGGGGCCTCATCTGGCCTGTGGGCCATAGTTTGCCCATCACTGTATTAGGGCATAGAAATATTGCAAACAAATGCAGAAAAGTAGAAATAATAACTGCCACTTTTTCAGATTATAATGTGGTAAAAATTATAATTAACAAAGGTCAATGGAAAGGCAAATTTAAAGTTAATTGGAAACTAAATAATCTAATTCTTCAAAACAGGTGAGTCAAAGAAGAAATCATAGAAACAATTACAGACCTCATTAAAGAGAATGGCACTGATGAGACATCATATTAAAATCTATGGATAAAACCAAAGCAGTACTCAGAGAAAGATATACATCTTTGAGTGCCTATAACAAAAGAGATGGAGGAGACCAATGAATTGGGCTTGCAACTTAAAAAATTAGAAAAATAACAAATTAAAAATCCCCAGATAAAAATTAATTTTAAATCCTAAAAATTAAAAGAGAAATTAATAAAATTGAATATAAAAGCCCTATTGAAATAAAAATTGAGAGTAAGAGCTAGTGCTTTGAAAAAACAAATAAAATAGATAAAGTACTGGTTCATCAAATCAAAAAAGAAAGAAAAAATAATCAAATTAACAGTATCAAAGTTAAAAAGGGTGATCTCACCTCTAATGAAGAGGAAATTACGGTAATTATTAAGAACCATTTTGCCCAGTTACATAAAAATAAATATGATAATCCAAGGGAAATGGGTGGATATTTTAAAAATATATAAATTGACTAGATTAACAAAAGAGGAAATAGAATACTTAAACAATCCCATCTAAGAAAAAGAAATTGAACAAGCCATCAAGGAACTTCCTAAGAAAAAATTCCCTGGGCCAGATGTATTCAAAAGTGAATTCTATCAAACTTTTAAAGAACAACTGACACCCATACTCTACAAATTATTTGACAAAATAAGCAAAGAAGCATAACGTTAAAAATTAAGTTTGGGGTTCTGGGTTAAGATGGTGGCAGAGTAAGAAGAGCGCTTAACCTCTCCTGACCAAAACACACAAAACTCCTCAAGGGGACATAAAAACAAGTCCAGACGAACGGAGGAACCCCACAACAGGGCACAGCGTGGAAGGTACGTGGAATCGGGGCATTTCCATGCTATAAAGGGGTGAAACAGCTCTCACTAAATCGCGGGCTGAGCAACCACCCTACCCCCACACCCTCCACACACAACACCTATAGCGCCGAAGCCAGCTACAAAGAAATAGAGCAAGTTTGGGTCAGCCATCAAGTCATTGGCAGCTCCGGGGCCTGTTCCTGAGAGCAGCAAAATTTAGGACGCCAAAAAGCTAAAGAAAACACACAAAATTTGAGCACAGGAGCAGGGCGCATAGAGTGGACACAGAACGCAGAACGCAGGCTCAGAGTGCAGGCGCAGGCAGAGGCCTAGGTGGAGGCAGACACAGCCATGAGCTAAAGCTCTGAAACCCTGAGTGGGGAACCAGTGCAGAGCTGTATACGACTGTGGAAGCAGCGCTCTGAGACTTGTAAAGAAACCTCCTGCAGAAGATCAAGCAAGGGGGTTCACCAGGGGGCTTGACCTTGGAAAAAAACCAGAACTCAGACCTCAGGAGCCAAAAGACCGCGGCCAGACCATGAGATCAAGGATAAAGCTGAGAAGCTGCTGGGCTAACGATGGCTACCCAGTCTCAGGAAGTTCAGAAGACAAAGATTAACAACAAGAAAAAGAAGTCTTTAACACTAGACAACTTTTACACAGAGAAAATCCAGACAACCGAGCAAACAGAGGAGGAGAACAAACAAGCATCCGGACCCTCCTCAAATAAGGAAAACTCCTCACAAGCTATGGAAGAGTTCAAAACTGAGATTTTGAGGAAAATGGAAGAGATCTGGCAAGAAAATAACAGTTTAAAAGGTAGAATCTTACAATTGGAAAGTGAGGCTCAGAAACCAAATGAACTGATAAGCAAATTGAACACCAGAAATAACCAGATTGAAAAGGAATAACAGAAGATTATGGCTGAAAACCAGAAGATTATGGCCGAAAACCAAAAGATTATAGCCAAAAACCAACCCCTAAAGGCTAGAATTGAGCAATTAGAAGCTAATGATCTCTCAAGACAACAAGAACAAATAAAACAAAGTCAAAAGACTGAAAAAATAGAAGGAAACATGAAATATCTCAATGAGAGAGTGACAGACCAAGAAAACCGGTCTAGAAGAGACAATTTGAGAATAATTGGTCTTCCAGAAAAACCAGAAATTAATAGAAACCTGGACTCCATACTAACAGAAATTATTCAGCAAAATTGCCCTGAAGTCCTACAACATGAGGGCAATATAGACATTGAAAGGATTCATAGAACACCCCCAACATTCGATCCAGATAAGAAAACACCCAGAAATATAATTGCCAAATTCAAGAGTTTCCAAACAAAAGAAAAAATCTTACAAGAAGCCAGAAAGAGACAATTCAAATATCAAGGAGCACCAATCAGGATCACACAGGATCTGGCAGCCTCCATGCTAAAAGATCGCAAGGCTTGGAATACGATATTCAGAAAGGCAAGAGAGCTGGGCATGCAACCACGGATCAACTACCCATCAAAATTGACTATATATTTCCAGGGGAAAGTATGGGCATTCAACAAAATTGAAGAATTCCAGGTATTTGCACAGAAAAGACCAGGGCTAAATGGAAAGTTTGATATCCAACCACAAAAATCGAGAGAAACATGAAAAAGATAAATAAGATACAGAGGGGAAAGAAAGAAAACTTAAAATTTTTAAATTTGCCTTTTTAGGGCCTCAGTGAGATCTAATTATCTGTTTTCCTATGTAGACAAATGTTATGTATAATTCTCTGTAGTGAACTCTATTGACTATTATAGTATTCACTATTATAGTAATCAGAAGAATAATTCACAGGGTGAGGGTGGAACACTAAATAATCTAAGATGACAACTACAAAACACTTTCCAAACAAATAAAACTGGACCTCAACAATTGGAAAGCCATTAACTGTTCATGGGTAGGACGAGCTAACATAATAAAAATGAACATCCTACCCAAATTAATTTATCTATTTAGCGCCATGCCTATCAAATTACAAAAAAAAACTTCTTTACTGAATTAGGAAAAACTATAACAAATTTCATTTGGAATAACAAAGGATCAAGAATATCAAGGGAAATAATGAAAAAAATGTGAAGGAAGGGGGCCTAGCAGTACCAGATATCAAACTATACTATAAAGCAGCAGTCATTAAATCAATATGGTACTGGCTAAGAGATAGAATGGAGGATCAGTGGAATAGCCTCGGGGTTAATGATGTCAGTAAGACAGTGTATGATAAACCCAAAGAGGCCAACTTTTGGGACATGAATCCACTATTTGACAAAAACTGCTGGGAAATTTGAAAAACAATATGGGAGAGATTAGGTCTAGATCAACATCTCACACCCTACACCAAGATAAATTCAGAATGGGTGAATGACTTGAATATAAAGTGAGAAACTATAAACAAGTTAAGTGAACACAGAATAGTTTACTTGTCAGATCTCTGGGAAATGAAAGATTTTAAAACCAAGCAAGAGTTAGAGAAAATTACAAAATGTAAATTAAATGGTTTTGATTATATTAAACTAAAAAGTTTTTGTACAAACAAAAACAATGTAGTCAAAATCAGAAGGGAAACAACAAATTGGGAAAAAATCTTTATAACAGAAAACTCTGACAGGAGTCTAATTACTCAAATATACAAGGAGTTCAAGCAATTGTTTAAAAAATCAAGCCATTCCCCAATTGATAAATGGGCAATAGACAAAATAGGCAATTTTCAGGTAAAGAAATCAAAAGTATCAATAACCACATGAGAAAGTGTTCCAAATCTCTTATAATTAGAGAAATGCAAATCAAAACAACTCTGAGGTATCACCTCACACCTAGTAGATTGGCTAAAATGAAAGAAGGGGAGAGTAATGAATGTTGGAGGGGATGTGGCAAATTTGGGACATTAATGCATTGCTGGTGGAGCTGTGAAGTGATCCAGCCATTCTGGCTGGCAATTTGGAATCATGCTCAAAGGGCAGTCCAAGGTCCCAAGCCAGATCTCCTCCAACGCCAAGTTCAAAGGAGAAATAGCTGCTCACAGGAAGTTGCAACCACTTTTAAAGACCTTTCTTTGTGTCACTTCCTCTGTCTTCCTTCCACTTTATGTGGACCAATCACAGTTTTAGAATTTTCTTAGGACTGCTCAGGGGGTAGTCTTCTGAGTTGTCAACCACTTTAGTACATGGGATATGAACCTCCCCCCACTTAAGCATAAAGTGGGGGTGTGCATGATTCTGGTGAATAAATCTAAAAGTAGGCCAGGGAGAATTAATCCCATCTTCACAGAAGGAGTATTACCAAATTCTTTTTGGTAAAAATATGATATTGATTCCAAAGCCAGGCAGACCAAAAACAGAGAAAGAAAACTATAGTCAAAACTCATTAATGAATGTAAATGCAAAAATGTTAAATAAAATACTAATAAAAAAACTACAGCAAGTGACGTAAGGGGTAACAAGGGGTTTTGGTTGAGTGTATATTAAAAGATTTGGTCACCAGGGAATTGAACAATTATCAATCCCCAATTAAAGAATAACTTCAAGTCAAAATGCTTTTTATGGAAGCTTATTTACAAATGAAAAGTGGAAGACAAAATAAGAAAATCAGAGAGAGGATAGAATAGGATAAGTAATCTAATGCACTAATTTGTTCCACCCCCCCCTTGTTCAACTCAGGCAGATCTAATTAATCCTAAGTCTAAGGGGGCTCAGTCTTGAGCCCATGGCTAAAAGGCCAGGGGGTCAGAGATGAAGGAAATGGAAGCTTCAGTCACAGAGTCTTTTTTGAGAGAGTAGTTCCTTTATAGAAGTCCAGGAAGGTTCAGTCTTTACACTCGCCATGTGTAATTCCAAAGGAGAGATTAACAGCAGTCTCACTTAGTCCAAAGTCTCATTCAGCAGTCTGAGCTCCTTCAGGTCCAAGCCACAAATAAGGAGAAGCTACAGAAAGTTATCACTCTCTTGGATTCTTTTGTGTCACTTCCTACATCTTCCTCTTAGTTTACGTGTCTAATCACAACAGATGCTTTTCACTGGACTGCCCAGGAGACAATCAGTAAATTTTGATTTGTCACTCACTCTAGCACAGACCTCCCAACTTTGAATTAAGTGGAATTGTTTACATTTTTGGTATTTAGATTTGAGAATGGGCAAGGTAGATTGAATCTCATTATCACAATGGTCACAAAGATTATCCACTATGACCAGGTGGGATTTATACCATGAATGCAAGGGTGGTTTAATATTAGGAAAACCATTTACATAATTGACCATATTAAGACTCAAACTTACACTAGAAAGAATAGGAATAGAAGGGCCATTCCTCAAAATAATAAATAGTATATATTTAAAATCATCAGCCACACCCAGAGCGTATAACTGTCATAGAAATAACAGTTATAACTGCCAACAGTTGAAATTAACACTCTCTCTCAGCTCTATTTGAAACTCCAATTCTTCCTCTAGCTAACTTCTCTGCTTCTTATCTTTAAGCTAATAAAACACTACTTATTTTCTAATATCATCCTTATAGTAGGGTGTGCTAACATAATAAAAATGAGAATCCTACCCAAATTAATTTACTTATTCAGTGCCATTTCTATCATAATACCAAAAAATTTATAGAATTAGAAAATATTATAACAAAGTTGATCTGGAAGAACAAAAGATCAAGAATATCAAGGGAAATAATGAAAAAATATGGATGGGAGCTTAGCAGTACCAGATCATAAACTGTACTATAAAGCAATGGTCATCAAAACAATATTATACTGGCTAAGAGATAGAAGGATGTATAAATGGAATAGATTAGGAGTAAATGACCTCAGCAAGTTAGTGTTCAATAAACCTAAAGTTCCCAAATTTTGGGTAAGAACTTGCTATTTGACAAAAACTGCTGGGAATAATGGAAAACAGTATGGGGAAAATTAGGTTTAGATCAGCATCTTACACCCTTTACCAAGATAAATTCAAAATGGGTCAATGACAAATATAAAGAATTAAATCATAAAAAATTAGGAGAACATAGAATAGTATACCGGTCAGATATGGGGGAAAGGAAGGAATTTAAGACCAAGAAAGAGATAAAGAACAATACAAAATGTAAGATGAATGACTTTAGTTATATGAAATTAAAAAGGGTTTGTACAATCAAAATCAATGCAACCAAAATTAGAAGAAATCAACACACTGGCAGAACCTTCTTATAACAAAACTCTCTGAGAAAGGTTTAATTTCCCAAATATATAAGGAAGTAAGTCAAAATTACAAAAAATCAAGCCATTCCCCAATCAACAAATGGTCAAGGGACACAAATAGGCAGTTTTCTGATTAAAAAAAATCAAAACTATCAAAAAGCACATGAAAAAGTGTTCTAAATCCCTCCAGATTAGAGAAATGCAAATTAAAACAACTCTGAGGTACCACCTCACACCTAGCAGATTGCCCAATATGACAGCAAAGAAAAATGATAAATGTTGGTGGGGATGTGACAAAATTGGGACACTAATACACTGCTGGTAGAATTGTGAATTGGTCCAAACATTCTGGAGGACAATTTGGAATTATGTGCAAAGGGATTTAAAAGAATGCCTACCCTTTTACCCATACATACCACTGCTGGTTTTGTACTCCAATGAGATAAAAAGGACAAAGAATTGTACAAAACTATTTATAGCTGCGCTCTTTGTGGTGGCAAAAAATTGGAAAATGAGAGGTTGTCCATCAATTTGGGAATGACTGAACAAATTGTAGTATCTGATGGGGATGGAATATTATTGTGCTGAAACAAATGATGAACTGGAGGAATTCCATGTGAACTGGAAAGTCCTCCAGGAATTGATGTGGAGTGAAAGGAGGAGAATCAGGAGAACATTGTACACAAAGATTGATACATTATGGCACAATCTGATATAATAGACTTTTCAACTAGCAGTAATGCAATGATCCAGGACAATCCAGAGAAACTTAGGAGAAAGAATGCTATCCACATCGAGAGAAAGAATTATGGGAACAGAAACACGAAAGAAAAACTTATGATCAATCACTTAATTTGATAAGGATATGATTAGGGTTTTGATGCTACTCTACACTCTAGACCAAATATGAATACTATGGAAATAGGTTTTGAACAATGATACATGTATAACCCAATGTAATTGCTTGTCAGCTCTGGGTGAGGGGAAGGAAGAAGGCAGAATCATGAATCATGTAACCATGGAAATATTCTAGATAAAAAATATATACATATATAAATGACCATGATTAGATTTGTGGTCATATGGAAAGTCTTTCTGTTTTGATAAAATAAATTTTGTAGGTCAGTAGAAACTTCCTGGACTCTGCATGACTGTTTTAAGACAGTATTTTAATAAATTAACTAAAAAATCTGTTGGATGAATCGTTTGAAATGACTTCATTGTCTTCCAAAGGTCAAATAGAGAGGGGACTCCTTAAAAAAGAGATGGGATATTTCAGCTATCAGTCAAGTCAGGCTACCCCAAACAACTTGATCCCAATCTCTCTTCAGATATCAACAGAGACAGCCTAGAGCCTTGATTTAAAAAGCTTTGAAACTAGCAATTTTTCTAGTCCTCAGTCCTTGGAGGTAATCCCTCTAGACACAGTCAGGCAACTGATCTTAAAAGAGCTAAAGCCACAAGTACTAAAAGCCCAGACAATAAAGTTCATGTCACAAAGTCTTTGGCTCTTTCTAATGGCTCATTATAAGAAACCGACATGATTTGTACCACTGGAAATAACATTGAAGAAGAGGTGTAATAATATACTTTACTACCATAACCTATGTAACACAGAACAGTCCATAGGACTTAAAATGAAACCTTCTATATATCATACCTTTCCTGTTAGAATGTGAGATTCTTTGTAGGAAAGATTGGCTGACTTTTCTATTTGTATGCCTTTAGTATAGTGCTTTATACATTGTGAAAACCTGAACTTTTTCATTCATTCATTCAATTTGGAATAAAAATAATATGAGCACTAGTGATTATTGGTTTAGGTTTGATTAAACAACTAGTTGAATAGAGTCTCAGCTCCATATTTTGACACTACATCCAGAAGACTGAAGAAATGAAAACTAAAAATGCCATTTACCTTTGATGAATTGAATGAGGACATATTAACTTTTTGCATCTGATATCAAAATTGCTCTCTTTGCCTACTTTTGTTCCAGATTATTTGGACTATTTAAAAATGAAATACATAGACCTTCATGAACACTTAGCATGGATGCTGAATGATGGAAGCCCAGAGATTTAGCCCTTCAAGAGTGTTGACAGAATTCATTAGCCTCTCCCTGAACTTTTCACAATTGAAATCAGAATTAAAAATGAATTTTCCCTATTGATTTCTTTGTTCTGTTCCTTGGCTCAGCTCCCAAGATGAAAGTGAGGTACATACCTTAATCAAATTGAAATCTCCCAGCTCCCACTTATCACCATCTGACATCCAAAGTTTCCACTTGAAATTTATGGAGGCAAACTGAATGTCCATCTCTCATTTCTACCACAACCCTATTATACCTTCAGCATTATTTAAGGCACAAACCAACAAACCAACAAAAAAACAAAACAAAGTGTCTTTGGAGGAAAATCTGTCTCATAGGAATCATTTCAGTTTGGAATTCTCTCACTTTATCTTTTTTACTTAAAAAAAAGGAAAACATCTTCTGAATCTCAGATAAATTTTATTATGCTTATGTTTCCCTACAAATGGGCAGCAGGTGCCATTTTGAAAAATACATTTTAAAGACTCTAAGCACAAAAAAATCCTAAAGGTAGAATCAGAGTATTTTAATCTGATTAATCAGCTGTAGATGTTACCTCCTCAAAGGTTGTATGCCATCCACTTTCTTGTAAACAGCATGAAATGGATTGACAGGAAGATTCCTCTCATGATCAAAGTCACAACCACCCAATTTAGTTTTTAATTATCAATTTATCCAACACTCAAGCATCTGTCATCAGTGACTTGGTGGAACAACAGCAACATTAGAAATAACTGATAAAAATGTCTAAGTGCAGACAGTGAGGTAAGACAAAGAAATCAAATCATTGAATCAGGAAAAGCCTCATACTTCTGAACTGGGGGATCCTGGACAGTCAATGAATCTTTTATTAGTTTCAGTTTCTTCATCTGTAAAATGGGAATACTAACAATGGGAACTACCTAATAGGGCTATTGTCCAGAATCAAATGATAAAAGTAAGAACACTGTCCAAATCTTAAAGCACTATTTAAATTCTACTTTTGGTTGTGATGATGGGATAGATAGACATAGATAGATAAACAGACAGACAGACAGACAGGCAGGCAGATGGATAGATAGATAGATAGAGCATAAGGATTGGGCCTATTTTTTCATATGTTGGGGAAACTCTTGGATAATGATGCATCATCTTATTTTCTAGTACTTAAAGTAACTCCTATAAGTAATTATTTTCTCTTTTACTTAGATCTTTTAGTATTTTTATAAATTGCTTCATATTGGTTCACATGTTAGTAAAATGGCTTTGTTAACCCCACTCCCCTGGTTATTAAACAAATGTAATCTTTTGAAAATTAAAATCATAAGCCAATCTGCACAATATATACATTAATTTATGCTATTAGTTAACTTGTGAAAAAATCTTCATGTACTTGTTTATTCAAAAGTCTAATGAAAGTTGACATAAATCATATTTTAATAATAAATTGAAAATTTTCAACCCATTTCTCAGGTTTTATATGAAAAAAGGAGAGAAAAAAGTGAAATAGGAAGTACTGAAATAAAAGAAGTACTTTCATAACATTGGAAGTAATTGTATATTAAAAAGAAACATGAAGAAAATTTTGAAAAAATCCATAATCTAGCTGATATTATAAAGCTAATTTTAATTTTAAAATATTAAGTAGTTTGCCTATGGTCACATATCCAAGATATCGTAGATGGAACTAGAACCTATGCTTTGTTATGAGATAAGAACTCTAACCCTCTATCAGTATAATATAATACACTTCACTATACTATACAATATAGTACATACCATACAATATAATATAATACTATACTATAATAGTATATACTATATTTATATTATATTATACCATGTATTATATCATGCTATATATTATACACTATATATATATATGTATATATATATATATACACTATACTATAAAATACATACAAAACAATACTCTACTATACTATGTTATGCTATATTGTCCTCAATAACCCTACCCTACCTTACACTACCATATAGTCCACTATCCTATATTTAAAAAAAAAAAACCTTATTTTCTGTCATAGAATCAATACTAATTATCAGTTCTGAAGCAGTATGGTAGTAAGGGATAGATAAATGGGGTTAAGAAGCTTATCCTTGGTGACACATCTAAGAAGTATCGCAGGCCAAATTTAAACCCAGGTCCTCCTAACGCCAACCCTCCCTCTCTCCTCCACTGAGCCACTTATATTTCCCTTATACTCCATTATACTATTCTACATTATTCTATATTATGTCATGTTATGTCATGTGCTATATTATCTTGTGTTATATTGAAATGTTATTCTATACTGCCAACAAGCATCAACAAAGCTTTTTTTTTTCCAGAAAGAACCTATGAAACTGGTGAGATATAAGAAAAGATAAACCATCCATAGATGATTAACTTTGTCAATAATATGCCATTTAAGAAAGGCTGAATGAATGGAAAAAGAAAAGATGAAGATGGCATTGCAAGACCAAGCTTTTTATATCAGAAATTAGAGAAAGATTCTCCAGTAGAAGCCCTAACTTGGTGATCAGTTTATATTATACAAGAAATTGTAGGAAATTGTGTGATGAATGAGATCAGACCCTAAAAATGTTAAACCTAGAGAACATCTGGCAAGGCATGACTTATTAGAATTCTACATGAGAATTCCAATGTCTGGATTTCATAGATTTAAGATTTTATCAATTAGCATATGATAGATGTTCATACTACAGATACATGCTTCAAAATAGTCTCAAGAAATCAACCAATAAATGTTTCTGCAACTGGACCTTTATGATAAACTGTTTAACTACAAATGCCAAGCAGGATATTGATTCATATAAATGTTTAATAAGCTTTTAATAAATGTCACTATCAAAGCACTCAGTAACTATATCACATGAGAAATTTGCAAAGTATAGAGATCTTCCCAAGGAGAATTAAAATCATATGATAGCAGCATGACAGATCCTTAATGACTTACCTGCTACTGGAGATACAAGATAATACATCAAGCCTATAGAGGATGAGTTTAAATCCTAATTAGTTTATTAAACTCAATAAAAAGAGTTTTATTACCCACTATCACAATAATTTTCCAAACAGCTATGTATCTATATATCTGTGTCTTTATCTATCTATGTATATATGTATCTATATGTCTATCTGTCTCTCCATGTATGAAAATTAAAGAGCAACAAACTGATTGACACAAGATCATTTAAATCTGAAAGCTTTTGGGAAAAAATGAAATCATGATGATAGTTGATAATAGTAATACTCATTACATTATTGCTAATAGATTGTATATAATATTTACTATCCTACCACACCAATGCAACTACCAACAATTTGGAAATTGGTCTTGATTAAGGACACATGACAAAACTAGTGGAAATGTGCAGTGGCCATGGGTGGGGGGAGTGAAGGGGGGCGAAGGTGAAAGGATGAGCATGAATCATGTAACCATGTTAAAAATGAATATTAATAAATGTTTGAAAAAAATACTTATTATCAAATAAGAGAATATTAGCAACTCCTCCAAATACAGGCCCATTAGATGATTGTGTAGTTTATGAAAACTATTCATAACTCATAGGAATAAAAATATAAATAATTATAAGAAAGTAATATATCCACTCAGGAGTAAAATTTATATACTTAAAAATTACAGTGCTATCAGGAATAATTAATTATTGAAATGTTATTATTGAAAAAGTCAATCAAAGCTGTCAGAAAATTTCTACTATCTTTAGTCAATTACCAAAATAGGCACTGGTCATTTCTGCACTAGTAGCATTAATTTACCCCTAATATATAAAATTGATATTAAAATAGGAAGTACTCTAGAATACTTGTTTTCCATATAAAAATTAATTTCTATTTGAAGAATGCTACCAACATAATAGTGTCAAGAGAAAAATGTAATCTGGTATTTTCTAGGGGAAAAAAGCATTTTAAGCCCAATATTTTTTTTTATCCTGGGACTCCATACTAGGAGCATAGGGCCACAACCAGTAGGCAATGGGACACACAGTCGCTCAGGGTCACCCAGCTGGGAAGTGTCTGAGCCCGGACTTGAACCTAGGACCTTTCGTCTCTAGGCCTGGCTCTCAATCCACTGAGCTAGCCCAGCTGCCCCTACTTTAGGTTGCAGTTTCTTTAGCAGATGTAGTTTTTACAGGGTGGGGTTGCTAGCCCCACGCCCAACCCTCCTCCTTTTTTCATCCGGGCTGGGGACCGTCCTTGGCCCAGGAGTGGTAAGGGTGGGCAGTAGGGGTCAAGTGACTTGTCCAAGGTCACACAGCTGGAAGTGTCCGAGGCCGGACTTGAACCTAGGACCTCCAGTCTCTAGGCCTGGCTCTCAATCCACTGAGCCATTCAGCTGCCCCTTAAGCCCAATATAATTATGCTATTTTCAACAGTTAAATAGAAGCAAGTTTGGCTTTGAAGACAAAGAGATGTAGTATTCCATTAGTGCCATATCCCCAGTTCAGTTTTCAGATGTTTGGAAGTTAACTGACTGATGTTAGATTCTAGGATCAAGCCTTTGGATTCCTGATGCTAAAACTCTGCCTCACAAGCTCTGATTGCTGTTCTTGCCGTCAGAAGTTAGCAAATAATGTAGTTAGCTCAAAAAAGGCATTTCCAAAAATCCCATTGTAATTAATGGCAAAGCAAAATGAAGGAAGAGAGAAGGCTGCATTACCCACTATTGAACTTTCTCCTTGCTTGTAACAGGCACCTCTTCAGTTCAGTGCTGGCTCTGAGAGATGGAGGGCTCTCTCCTGAACAGCTAATTGCTACCATAGTATTAGGTGCCAGATTGCAGCTGCTTTCATATGTATCAGAGCAGATGCTTGGGGGAGGAATAGACTTAAAAGCTGCCTAGTCTTTGGTTCTCCCTTTCAGAATCTGACAAGATTTAGAACCCATATCCCTGTAGGTCTCAACCAAGCAGTTCATTACAGATGAAAAGCTCTGGCTAGACTAATTAGTGAACAGCATAACAAAATCATGAAATCATCTTCATCTTAATGAAGAGGAAATGAGTGGTTGTTGATGTGAATTATATTCATATAGTTGACTCTGTTCAGTTAGACTATCAAATACTTAAAGCAAAGGTCAAAATGTTTATAAAAAGGAGAAGAAAAGATAAAAATGAGAAGCCCTCACAGACAAATGCCAGATCATCAATGCATTTTTGTGAAATGGGTAGATAATGATAAAACATGGGAAATAGAAGAAAAAAGACAAGACAAATACATCAATTATGAGAATTAACTTTCCTTACACAAAATTAACAGTGGCTACTGGGAAGGACCCCAACAGTCAAGAAACCATGTCAGCAGTCAACACTAGGTTGACAAATCCACAAAAATGGCAACCAAGTAAAATATTGACCTAGAATAAAGTATCACCAGAAGAAGACAAGGCAGGATGGTAAGAGCTGATAAGCGTTAACATCTCAAAAAACAGGGGAGAAACAGTGGAAGAAATGAAACTAAAGAAAGCTTGGCATAAGACCCAATGTACCACATGATCCCAAGAGCATCCATAAATGACATTGGCAGGAGAACAACAAAGACAAAGAACACATTTGTCATTATTGCTGGAATGATCTATTTCCATCATCAGTGACAAAGAAGCTGCCATATTTGTAATCTAATAGCTAATGTACTCTCTGTGAATGGAGAAGTGGAATTTAGGAAGATAAAACTAGGACAAGTCTCTGGAATAGACCAAAGGCAGGCAGATGGAACCAGCATGGGGAACATAACAATCTTCAAGTCTTTGAAGAATAATCTTACAACATATATGAGGGAGGAGAAGACACCAAAAGTGGTGGAAGAAATTGTTTCCCTTGAGATTTTGAGATTTCGTGAAGGTAGTTTGGATAACTACTGAATAAGAAGTCAGTTTTCCCATTTTTTTTTATTTTTAGATTAAACTCACAAAAACATCCATCAAAGTTATCTTTCTAAAACTAAATTTATTATTAATTTGTTTTTAACATTCATTTAAAAATTGAGTTCTGAATTCCCTCCTTCATTCTTGCCATTCTCTATCCATTGATAAGGCAAGAAATGTATATTTCTACATGTGAAATCATCTAAAATATTTTAATATTAGTCATGTGGCAAAAGAAAGAAAAAGCAAGAAAAATGAAATAAAAATATCCTTCAGGTTGCCCTGGACTTCATCAATTCTTACTCTAGAAGTAGAGAGCATTTTTAATCATGAATCTTTCAATGTTGTCCTGGATCATTGTCATCAAGGTTACCTTTGATGAAAAATGTGACAAAAAATAGGTGACTGAAAAAAATTATCTCCAGGTAATCATATCTTTTTGGTCAGATACTTCATATGGTCATAGACTTGGAGCTGAAAAGACTCTCTTAAAATAACTAGTTCAAATCCTCCATTATATGATATATGGGGGGAGGGAAAGGAAGCCTACGGTGGGCAAATGACTTGGCCAACATCACAAAATAATGAGTGTCTGAGGCAGAATTTTAATTCAGATTCTGATTTCAAAACAAGGGCTCTTTTCTTTGTACTATGATGCTTCTCTTGATTGAAAAATGCAGAATTCTGCATTTTTCAATCAAGAGAGGCATCATCTTCTGCTTAGGGTTTGTAGATTAAAAAAAGTTTAAGTAAAAGAAAATTTTATATAAAAAGGAATCATTTATTTAGATGATAAAATCATTCAATATTTTTGAATAATAGGAGAGATATATCTGCTCAGCACTACCAGGTAAGACATGAACATAGGAATCAGTTGAAGAGCTCAGTCTAGATATTTCCTACTGTCATGGAGGATATATTACAAGAAGAGGACTTTCCCAAAATATCAAATTCATCTAAGCCCATCCCCTGAGCCACTCAGGTTTACATT
This sequence comes from Gracilinanus agilis, assembly GCF_016433145.1. Classification (NCBI taxonomy): domain Eukaryota; kingdom Metazoa; phylum Chordata; class Mammalia; order Didelphimorphia; family Didelphidae; genus Gracilinanus; species Gracilinanus agilis. The sequence continues at coordinate 643,454,993 of NC_058132.1, read as the reverse complement.
CTATGAATAATTGTGGACTCATTACTGTCTCTCACATTCCAGATCCAATATGGTACCAAGGCAAGTCAATTTCATCTTTGCCACACCTCTCCCTTCTTTCTTTTGACCACTCTAGAGCAGGCCTTCTTCACCTTCCACATAGAGAGTTAGAATAGCCTGGTAGGTGAACATGAAAGTGGGATTCTACATGCTTCCAGTCTCTGCTCACTCCAAACTATCCTCTACTCAATCACTAAAGAAATTTCCCTAAAGTATAGATCAGATTATATCCAGATTATATCATCCTTCTTACTCAATAAACTTTAGTGGCTCCTTGTTGCCTCATTGCTGAATTTGGCATTCAAAGCCCTTCATGACCCCTTCTGTCTTTCTACCTTACTTTGTCCATCTTATACCTTCACATATACTTTTTAATCCAATGGCAGAGACACTGGTCCCCTAACTGTTCCAAGTACAAGACATTCTATCTTTCAAAGCATTTTTTCTGGCTACCTTCTATGACTTAGAGCATCCTCCCTCATCCATTCTTACTACTGGCCTTTCTGGGTTTCTTTATTTTTTTAAACCCTTACCTTCTGTCTTAACAGTGATTCTAAGTCAGAAGACTGACTAGGGTTAAACAATTGGGATTAAGTGACTTGCTCAGGGTCACACAACTAAGAAGTATCTCAGGTCAGATTTAAACACATGTCCTATAAACTTCACTCCTGGTGCTCTTTCCAGCATGCTACCTAACTATGTCTCACCCACCCACACACACCCTGCTCCATGGCTTCCTTTAAGTCACAATTAAAATTCCACCTTCTAAAGGAAATCTTCCTTTACCCATCTTAATTCCAGTGGTTACTCCTGTTCATTATTTCCTATCCATCTGGGATATATTTCACTTTGCAGGTATTGATTTAAAAATTATATTTCTCATTAGATTGTTAGCTCTTTGAGGGTTTGGACTCTCTGCCTGTTTCTTTTATCTTTGCAAGCCCTTAACACAGTGAATATCACCTAGTAAGTCCTTAATAAATGTTTTTGCTTCTTTACTTTGCCTCTTACTTATCTGATTTTCCTTACCAGTTAAGTGCCATAGTAACTGGCAAACAGCAGGTTTGTTTGTTTATTGATTAATTGAATAATTATCAATGATCATCACTCACTAGTCACTCATTTTGTGGGCTTTAACTATGAGTGTTTCTCAAAGTTCTCTCCTAGGCCCACTTCTCTTCTCTTTCTCTATTTTATTCATAGTAACCTCATTTGCTCCCTTGGGCCCAATTATCATCCCTACATAGAATACTCACAGACTGTCTCATGACCTCTAGCCCTGTGTTAACTAGCAATTTGACATTTCTGACTAGACATCTGGTAGCCATCTGAAATTCAGCATCTTCCAAACTAAACTCATTATTTTCCCTGCCAAACATTCCCTCTTTCTAACTTCTCTATTCCTATTCAGGCCACTACCATCTTTCCAGTTACCTGGATGTCAGAAAGTAGCATAAGAATATTTGTTCCATATCATGCTGCATTTGCATATGTATGTTACAGTATATGTTAGATAAGATCTGTTATTTCATTGACATAATAAACTAATGGGAGGGAATTTCCCTATCAATGCAGAATATACCCTTCTCCCTATAAATTTAGAATTAAAAAGTTGCCTGGGAGCTCAAAGGTAAAAAAAAGGACTTGTCCAGGAACAGAGTGTAGGAGTCTGAAACAAGCCTTGAAATGAGTCAGAACTTTCTGACTTTCAGATCAGTTCTCTTCCTGCTACATAGTAACTTCTTTAAGGCTACACTTCTTCTAGAGAAAGGGAACAATATTATTTACATGCCTTAATTGGTGGGATGTTTTTTAGGAAAGTGCCTTGGATAATTTGGAACTATGCTCAAAGGACTTTAAAAGACTATCTGCCCTTTGACCCGGCCATACCACTGCTGGGTTTATACCCTAAAGAGATAAAAAGGGAAAAGACTTGTACAAAAATATTTATAACCATGCATTTTGTAGTGGCAAAAAACTGAAAAATGAGGGGATGCCCTTCAATTGGGGAATGGCTGAACAAATAGTGGTATCTGATGGGGATGGAATATTATTGTGCTAAAAAGAATGAAAAACTGGAGGAATCCCATGTGAACTGGAAGTGATACAGAGTGAAAGGAGCAGAACCAGGAGAACATTGTACACAGAGACAGATACATTGTAGCACAATCGAATGTAACTGACTTCTCTATAACAGCAATGCAATAATAATCCAGGACAATTCCAAGGGACCTATAAGAAAGAAAGCTATCCACATCCAGAGAAAGGACTGTGGGAGTAGAAACAGAGAAGAAAAACATGATTGATCACATGGATCGGTGGGGATATGATTGGGGATTCTAGATGAACACCCTAGTGCAAATATTAATAATATGGAAATAGGTATAGATCAATGACATATGTAAAACACAGTGGAACTGCTCATTGGCTATGGGAAGGGAATAGAAGGAGGGGAAGGAAAGAACATGAATCATGTAGCCATGGAAAAATAGCCTAAATTAATTAATTAAATAACAATTTTCAAATTAAAAAAAGTAAAGTGCCTTGGAAAAGTTGTCACCCTTGGCTATCCATCATCTCCATTTTGTAGAAAAGGAGCATATATTAAGTCTTAACTGCACTCCACATCATGTGCTAGGTGTGAGGGATATACATAGAAACAAAAAGAAAGGTTCTTCACTTCAAGGAGAGGAGTAAATATTTGTCAACCTAGGCCACAACACAAAATGGAGACCTCAGGAGAAATTCAGCAATGGGAGAAGAAGGCCTGAGCAGCAGAGGGCTGTCCTAGAGCAAGAAGGTTACAGAAACTGCTGCTCTCCTCAAACTTCCCAGAGTTTACTGATATTCCAGGGTAAGAGGGTAAGGCAGGCATAAGATGTAGAAGTCCAAAAAGTTAGGACTATGGTTAGGAGGGATACTTTACAAATACTGTCTTTGCTTTGCTAGAACCTATTCCAACTCGCAAACAGTAAACAAAGGGTTTCTTCATCCAGCTAGGTGTGCAGATTATCTTTCTGAAGTACCAATTTAACCTCAGAATTCCTCTGATAAGAAGTTCCTGATTGTCTCTAAAATTTAGAACAAACTCTATAGGTTGTCTTTTAAAGTCTTCCAAAATCAACCTGGCATAACATTGCCTGTCCAGATTTACTTCACAACACTGCCTTTCATACCTGCTCAGGGAAGGGCAAAGTGAGCGATTTACTCATCTTCAGACTGGATATCCCAATACCTGCCTTCACAAAATTGTCCATACTTTCTCCTCTGCTTAACATACAATCTCTCCTCAACCCTGTTACACTCTCATATTGAATTTCATGTTCAGCACGTATACCATATCCTAAAGAAAGTCCTTTCTTGATTACTTCCCTTTGTTAGTCCCCTTTCTTTAAGAATCTCATCACCTCTCATTGAAACTGTTACAAAAGATTTTTTCTTAATCTCCTCACTTCAAATCTCTCCCCATCACAAACCATCTTCTATATAACTGCTATAGGTCTTCTAAGCAAGTCACTATTATCATCACCGGTCCCTCACTCTAGTAAGCTCCAGTGACTCCCATTCCTTCTAGTATCAAATGTCATCTCCTATGTTTGGAATTTGATGTGGGGTACCACCTGGACCCATTCTATCTTACTAAACTTGTTATACATGATGCCCTTCTCACAATCTACTATGCCTAAAAACTGGTCATTTAGCCATTACCCATACACAATATTATACTGCCCATCTCCATATCCTAGTCAACTGTACCTGCTTGAATTGAACTCCATTCATACTACTTTCTCATGAAATCCCTAATTTCCAATAAGACTGAGCTTAAACAATCCTTTCTATGATTCCCATTATATTATTCCTCCCACCCTTAACTTAGTCAACAAGCACTTATTACACTATAATATAACACACCATCACAAAAATAATCACATGTATGTGTTTTATGTGTCCTGAATGCTGCCTTGTTTTTCTGAGACATGGGACAATAATTCATATAAATAGGCAACTTTTAATTCCTCCAAAATTACTATTCCAATGAAGTACACTATAATTTAGTTGTTTGGTCAAGTTAATGAGCACTTAGAAGGCATCTACCCTGTGCAAGGCACTGTGCTAAGCAGGAAGGATACAAAGAAAGATAAAATACAGTCCTTACCCTTAAGTAGTTCCCAATCTAGAGGGGGAGGCAACATACAAGTATATATAGGAGGAGATTATAGGCAGAACAAAATAAAGAAAATCTCAAAGGGAAGGTATTTAACTTAATGAAGACATGTAAAGACTTCTTGCAGGTGATAGGATTTTAGCTATAACCTGAAGGGATCCAGGAAGCAGAAATGAGAAGAGAGAAAAACCCAGGTGTGAGGTGAAACCAGTGACAATGCCCAGATACAGAAGATGAAGTATATCATTCAAGGAAGATCCAGGAAGTCAGAGTCATCTGATAACAGAGTAAATGAAGAGGGTTAAAGTATAAGAAGATTGGAAAGGTAGGAAGAGGCCACATAGTGACAGACATTAAAAGGGAAAGAGGATTTTATTTTGGAACCTCAGGCAATAGGGAGGCACTAGAGTTTATTAAAAAGGAGGCAACATGGTAAGATTTGTGTTTAAGAAAGATCAATTTGACAAGTAGCTATAGAATAGATCAGGGCATGGAAAGAATGGAAGCCAGGAAGACCATGGGAAAACTATTGCAATATTTCAGACAAATGTGATGAGGACCAACACTAGGGCAACTGCAATGACAGAAAAGAAAAGGGAGTGTATATGAGATGCATTACAAAGGGAGAGTCCCCAAGACCTTATGATAGATTGGAGATGGGAAGTGAGAGAGAAAGGAGTTCAGTACTGAATGCATTGAGTTTATAATACTGATGGGATAACCACTTGGAAATGCCTAAATGGAAGTTGTAGATGTAAGACTAGAACTCAGAGGAGAAGTTAAAGCTGAATAGTATATGAGAGCCTCATTTACATAGTGATTGAAATTTTAAAATCATTTGGGACAGAGCCTTGAGGAAACTCCTGGTTGATAAGTGAGGTGCAGGTGAATGTCAAGCACTGGAGACTGAGAAGGAGTGGTCAGACATATAGAAGAGCTACTAGGAGAAACTATTATGTCTAATATATAGCAAGAAGAGAGTTGTCTCTAAATTGTCTCTAAAAGGGAGAGAGGAGAATTTAACCCTGAACCCTGGGAAAAGATTCTAGAAGGAGAAGGCACTGCAGAGGAGGGTTTTGGGGAGTTAACAAAGTTAACTGCCACTACACAACTGTCCTGTCCCTGAGCTGGAATGGAGAACAGCTGCTCCATCAGCTCCTGTAACCTGATTAGTTTTATATAGAAACTTGGAGGGTTTGGGCTTGGAAGATACCTAGGAGGAGATGTGAGTTTCCTCACACTGCTGTGGACAATTTGGCTGTGGCAATTTGGCTAAGGTAAACCGAAGGGTTTAATATCCAGGACTTTGGGTTTTTTACCCAAGAAGCCAACTCAAGGCTTGGGGAAGGACTCAGTCCAATTGTGAATCCATTCTCACTAGCCCTTTTAGGTACAATTAAGGTTAGTTGATTAACAATCTGATATACTTAGTATAGATAGTTAGTCAGATGGGTTTAAGGGTTAAATAAAATCAGGGAGCTGATAAGAAGAGTTTTAGAAGATCAGAAAAGCTCTCTCCTGATAGTAGAAAGTGGGTGGAGATAGAGCTCTGTAGAGTCTGGGGCATATTGAATATAAACTATCAGTTCCCTAACCTTAATAAGCAAAATAAACTTGTGTTTTCATATAGTCTAAAGGAGTTTTGCACTACTCTGGTCCTGGGAAGGTCCCTACGTGGGTTTTTCAACATCAGTCCATTTGAGTCCTTCTCTATCCACGTATCTCCTTTTGGAGATCCATTACTTTCTCTTTTTTAAATTTTTTTGCCTTTTCTTTTAAATTTTTAAATTTTTTTCTTTTTAGAAAAATTTTCCATGGTTTCATAATTCATGTTTTTACTTTACCCTTCACCCCCTCAAATCCCCACCCCCCAGTAGCTAACTCGAATTTCCACTGGTTTTAACATGTGTGGTCAGTCAAGACTTATTTACATATTATTGATAGTTACATTGGTGTGGTCTTTTCGGGTCTACATCCCCAATCATGTCCTCATCAACCCAAGTATTCAAGCAGTTGTTCTTCTTCTGTGTTTCCTCTACTGTATTTCTTCCTCTGAATGTGGGTATTGTTCTTTTCCATAAATCCCTCAGAATTGTCCTGGGTCATTGCATTGCTGCTAGTACAGACACCCATTACATTTGATTTTATCACAGTATATCAGTCTCTGTGTACAACTTTCTTTTGGCTCTGCTCCTTTCATTCTGCATCAATTCCTGGAGGTCTTTCCAGTTCACATGGAATTCCTCCAGTTTGTTACTCCTTTGAGTAACAATAGAATTCCATCACCAACATATACCACAATGTGTTCAGCCATTCCCCAATTGAAGGGCATACCCTTGCTTTCCAGTTTTTTGCCACCACAAAGAGCACAGCTATAAATATTTTTGTGAAAGTCTGTTTATCTATGATCTCTTTGGGGTACAATCCCAGCAATGCTATAGTTAGATCAAAGGGTAGGCATTCTTTTGTCTCTCTCTGGGCATAGTTCCAAATTGCCATTGTGTTGTTTGGAACCCTGGGGGTCCCATTTAAAAGTATTTCACACACTTCCTGTGGACATGAAGGGGACTTTGAAAATACATTTTCCGTGATCCAATGGGTTTCCAGTTTTGGACATGATAACGTCAGACAACATGAAATCAACATATAGCTCAGCTTAAATTCAGAGGTCGGGCTTGAGACAACCTCTTTGACTACGTAGACAAGATGGGGACTGGCGGCAATTTGAATTTTTATAGGCTTGTGGTCTAATTTATTTTACCATCATGGCTTTAATTGAATTATTAATTTCCCTAATAATATCAGCCTTTATCATTTTTAAAAATAACACCATCCAGAATGGTTGAATCAGTTTACAACTCCACCAGTAATGCATTAACATCCCAATTTGACCACATCCATTCCAACATTCATTACTCTCCCCTGATATCATTTTAGCCAATCTCCTAGATATGAGGTGGTACCTCAGAGTTGTTTTCATTCACATTTCACTAATTATTAGAGATTTAGAACATTTTCTCATGTGCTTATTGATAGTTTTGATTTCTTTATCAGAAAATTGCCTATTTGTATCCCTTGCCCATTTATCAATTGGGGAATGGCTTGATTTTTTTTATACAATTGACTTAGCTCCTTGTATATTTGAGTAATTAGACCTCTGTCAGAATTTTTTTTTGTTATAAAGATTTTTTCCTAGTTTGTTATTTCCCTTCTGATTTTGGTAGCATCGTTTTTCTTTGTACAAAATTTTTAATTTAATATAATCAAAATTATTTAGTTTACATTTTGTAATTTTTTCTGATTCTTGCTTGGTTTTAAAATCTTTCCTTTCCCAGAGATCTGACAAATATACTATTCTGTGTTCACCTAATTTACTTACAATTTCCTTCTTTATATTCAAGTCTTTCACCCATACTGAATTTATCTTGGTGTAGAGTGTGAGATGTTGATTTAAACCTAATCTGTCCCATATTGTTTTCCAATTTTCCCAGCAGTTTTTGTCAAATAGTGGATTTTTGTCCCAAAAGTTGGGATCTTTGGGTTTATCATGCACTGTTTTGCTGATGTCAGTTACCCCAAGTCTATTCCACTGATCTTCCCTTCTATCTCTTAGCCAGTACCATATTGTTTTGATGTCTGCTGCTTTATATTATAACTTAATATCTGGTACTGCTAAGCCACCTTCCGTCACATTTTTTTTTCATTATTTCCGTTCATATTCTTGATCTTTTGTTCTTCCAAATAAACTTTGTTATAATTTTTTTTCTAATTCAGTAAAAAAGTTTTTTGTTAGTTTGATAGATGTGGCACTAAATAATTAAAATTAGTTTGGGTAGAATAGTAATTTTTATTATGTTACCTTTTCCTATCCATTAGCAATCAATGTATTTCCAATTGTTTAGATCTAGTTTTAATTGTTTGGAAAGTGTTTTGTAGTTATGTTCATATAATTCTGTGTTTGTTTTGGTAGATAGATTCCTAAGAATTTTATATTGTCTAGGGTGATTTTAAGTGGTGTTTCTCTTTCTACCTCTTCCTGCTGTGATGTGTAGGACATATATAGAAATGCTGATGATATATGTGCATTTATTTTTTTATCCTGCAACGTTGCTAAAGTTGTTGATTATTTCTACTAGCTTTTTAGTTGATTTTAGATGATTTAGTTTAGGATTTTTTAAGTAGACCATCATATCATCTGCAAAGAGTGATAGCTTAGTTTTCTCATTGCCTATTTTGATACCTTCAATTTCTTTTTCTTCTCTTATTGCTACTGCTAGTGTTTCTAGTACAATGTTAAATAATAAAGGTGATGATGGACATCCTTGTTTCACACCTGAGCTAAATGGAAAGGCTTCTAATTCATCTCCATTGCATATTATGCTTGTTGATGGTTTAAGATATATACTGTTTATTTTTTTTAGGAAAGGACTTTCTATTACTATACTTTCTAGTGTTTTCAGTAGGAATGGGTGTAGTATTTTTTCAAAGTCTTTTTCAGCATCTATTGAGATAATCATGTGGTTTTTGTTGGTTTGCTTGTTGATATGGTCAATTATGTGGATGGTTTTCCTAATGTTGAACTATCCTTGCATTTCTGGTATAAATCCCACCTGATCATGATGAATAACCCTCTTGATCACTTTCTGGAGTCTTTTTGCTAGTATTCTATTTAAGATTTTTGCATCTATGTACATTAAGGAGATTGGTCTTTAATTTTCTTTCTCTGTTTTTGATCTATCTGGCTTTGAAATCAGCACCATATTTGTGTCATAAAAGGAATTTGGTAGGACTCCTTCTTTGCTTATTATATCAAATAATTTTTATAGTATTGGGATTAGTTGCTCTTTGAATGTTTGATAGAAAACACTTGTGAATCCATCAGGCCCTGGCGATTTTTTCTTAAGGAGTTCTTTGATGGCCTGTTCAATTTCTTTTTCTGATATTGGATTATTTAAGTATTTTATTTCTTCTGCTGTTAATCTAGGCAATTTATATTTTTGAAAATATTCATCCATATCACCTAGATTGCTATATTTATTGCCACATAATTGGGCAAAATAGTTTTTAATGATTGCCTTCATTTCCTCTTCATTAGAGGTGAGGTCTCCCTTTTCATCTTTGATACTATGACTTCGGTTTTCTTCTTTCCTTTTCTAAGTTAGATTAACCAGTACTTTGTCTATTTTATCTGTTTTTTTTCAAAATACCAGGTTCTAGTCTTATTTATTAATTCAATAGTTCTTTTAATTTCAATTTTATTAATTTCTCCTTTGATTTTTAGTATTTCTAATTTAGTTTTCATCTGAGGATTTTTAATTTGTTCATTTTCTAGTTTTTTAAGTTGCATGCCCAATTCATTAACCTCTGCCCTCCCTAATTTGTTAATATATGCACTCAGTGATATAAATTTTCCCCTTAGAACTGCTTTGCCTGTATCCCATAGGTTTGGGTAAGATATCTCATTATTGTCATTGTCTTCAATGTAATTATTTATTGTTTCTGTTATTTGTTCTTGTCACTAAATTATTTTGGAGAATCATATTATTTAATTTCCAAATAGTTTTGGAGATAGATTCCTTTGTCTCCAAGGAGAAATGGGTGAGCAACACCATTATAAAGTATAGGGACATATCATAAAGAATGAGAATTGAGAAAACATGACTCAATTTTGCAATTAACAGAACTTTGGTAACTCCATCATTTCTTTGTTTCTGTTTTCTCTCTGTTTTTTTATTTGATTATTTAAATGAATACTATTTCCTATAGTAAGATAAAACTCCATGAGGTTCCATAGAACTTCTCTCTGCACCTGTGACCTTTTCATTATGGAACAGATCATTGCTTCTGCAGATACCTTCTCCTACCAACATGTTTCTCTTGAAATTTCCATTGTAAGGAAGGTCTCGGATCAGTCATCCATCATTCCTTAGTCTTCTTGTAGTACTTATTTTAATGACTGAGAGAGACATCACCCTGCTCCCATTCTTTTTAGTTCCCTTTCATGGTGCTATTCTTGTTGTTATTGTTATCTCTTCCCTCCCATTAAACTATAAACTCATTAAGAGCAAAATCTATGAGTCTTTATATGTGTGCTCCTATCTCTCCTATTTGTCACATAGTCCATGAAAGAGAAAGGAATTTAGAAATGAATGTTGACTGACTGACCAACCTAAGGGAAAAGCATTGTTTCCCCTTTGTATTATGGATAACCATTGCCTAGTTTAGATACTGGCCCATTAACAGGTACTTCCAGAAAGACTTGGCTGATTGATGTATATTGCATCTTGCTGATAAGAACAGGCCATTTTTTATTTCTATTTCATCTTTATGGCCCCAGCACAGTGCTAGGAACATAGGAGAGAATTAATCAGTGGCTGTTAGCCTGCTTTGGTCTTGAACAGGATTTCCTAAGTTTTACCTCTATCCTCTCTGTGTTCACTACACAGATATCTGAAATCTGTCTGCTCTCCGGCATGCTGACCACATGGCTTACTACTTAGAAGAGTAAATTATTTGTTCTTGAAGACTAATCTGAGCCCTTCAGCAGATGATTTGGACAATAACCCTAGGGAGGCTGGGTTTGGAGAAAAGGCTGCTGAAGCCCTGATTAGTTTTGACATAGGTTGAGATGTTTATTTGCCCCGGATAGTATGATTTTGCCTTTATTTTCAGCCAGTTGTGTTCATCCTGTAATGCTACCAACATTCAAAGAAAGAAGACAGGAAAATAAAGGATGTGCTTTTGAATTCTCTTTTTAGAATCACAGAACCTCCCAGGCTTTTCAATGATCTTCTAGGCCAAAAACCACCTGAATCAGAAAAATTATTATGGAATTCTTTAAAAGTAATCATCAAGACCCTCCAAAAAAGTGGCCAGCGAGGAGAACCATAACATCTCAGGAGATGAAGGCCATATCCAAAATTCATTGAGGTCTTGGGCTGTTAGGAAAGTTTGAGGTTTCTGGATTCATATTTTCCTTTAAACTAAATATTGTGTAAATGGAATTAGCTCATCCTCATTCATTGTTTAGACTCTAGCCATCAGAAATAATGTCACCCCATCCAACTTAGAATTAAGTGGGGGAAGGTCTGTTACCGACATGTGACAATAAGTAACAAATCAAAAACAAGGGACTGCCCTTTGGGCAGTCCAAAATAGTGTTGAGACTGCCATTTGTCCAATTGAAATTGGATGTGGATGCAGGAAGTGATGAAAGATGCTCTCTTTTAAAGATGATAGTAACTTCCTGTGGAGACAGTTGGTGTTTTGAACTTGGTGTAGAAGGATCTCTGGTGAGACCTCAGACTGCTTCCCTCTGAATTGTCACGTGGGTAAGTTAGGCTGACTTGCTTTCTCCTCCCTTGGCATTTCTGGAGGCTCTACCCTCAAGGAGGCCTCTCTTGCCTCTCTTATTGGAGGAGGCCTTGTGGCTAGAAGTCTTGTTTAATTAACCTCTGTGCTCCTTTGCTGGGGCCTTTAAATTCTTACCTGGTCTGAACCTTTGGTCTGGGCCAGAGTTTCTCTCTCTCAATTTCCCTACCTTCAGCCTTCCTGATTGTAAATAAACTTCCATAAAAGTCATCATGACTTGGGTCTATTTTTAATTTGAAATCTTATAAATCTGATTTCTGGCAACCATACCTTAAATATCTAGTTTCCCCTCTTACAATATAAATTAGCCTCTAAAATGTTCCATTGTTCTCTACCCTACTCTCTAGGACCAAACAGAATGAAACCTTCTAAATACTAGACTTTTACTTATTTAGGACAATCAAATTCTTAAATTGTTAGAGACCTTCATGACTAAACCAAGCTTTCTTAGACTACTAGGGATTTGTTAAAAAAGAAGACAATATTCAGGTTTTGATTGCTTTGTCTGTTTTTTAATGCTCTGTAAGGGGTAAAATAGTAAAGGATTGGACTAAATTTATGAGGAATGTGGTCACTGTAATAATTACTAGTCAGAATGAATGACTTTTTAGCAATTAATTCATAAAATAGAGGGAAAGAGTGAAAATAAGGAAATAAGAGAAAGAAGATAATTACTCTGGCCTCGTCAGAAATAGACAAGGCTTCAGAGGCACCAGAAAAGGGGGCCCGGAGGTAAATTACACAAGGGTTTTATCCAGGAGACCTCCTCCAAGATGATGGCCCTCTCCAGAGGCTAGTACTTCTCAGAAAAGCTAGGAAAAGGAGTCAGTCTTTTTCACTCACTCATGTGGTAGTTCTAAGGGAAAAATGCAAGAGCATCTTAGGTCCCAAGTTGGAGCTTCTTTAAGTTCAAGTTGAAGGTGAAAGACCCCATCACAGGAAATTCTTGCCACTTTTGAAGACCGTTCCTTTTGCCTCTTCCTGTGCCTTCCTTCTACTTTTACATGGATCAATTACAGCTAAATCTTTACTTAGGACTGCCCAGGGGGGCCTCAGTCAATTCTAATTCATCATCCACCATCGCACATGGGGGTCACAGACCTCCTGAAACTTAAAGATAAGTAAGGTGTATATGCTTCTGGTGATTAAATCAAAAAATGGGCAGGGGAGAGTTAATCCCATCATGAAGCTCAAAATATTCTTGGCCTTTTATAACCCTTGTTTAATTTGTGTTTGTTTGTTTGTTTGTTCCCTAATGGGAGATGCTGCTGTATTGCCTGGAAACCTTCCCTTCATGTGCTCCTACCTCTGACCTCTGATAGTTTCTTGCCATTTCAGTGTGCATTTTTCCTTTCTGATTTCACTTTCAGATAGCCTCCCTAGAAGCCTCTGCTTCTTGGCTATATTTCATCTCTTCATCTCCAGTGACTACATCCCTTTGGTCTGCAAATGTACATGATCCTGCTATGAGGTCTCATTTTAAGCTTCATTTGTCAGTTCTCCTCTCACAAGCAAATCTCTCCAAAGCGTTTTAACTTTCACTATCTCTACCCCATAACCACCTACTTTTTCTCTCCACTGGTTATTCTTCCTTCTTGGAGTGTCAACTTGCATTTCTTCTGTTCTGTTGCAAATGCACTAATCTTTCCTTGACCATCATCTTCCTTGATGTCCTTGATGTCAATGACTAGCCTATCCTTCAGGGAAACTACTTCTCTTGATTTTGCCAAAATTTCCTTCTACTATTCTGAGTTGTCCTGCTCTTTAAGCTTTGTTGTTCCATTTTCTATATCCCACCCCTTAAATGTTGATTAATGAAAGTCTCTCCTGAACCATATTCTCTACTTAGATTCTCTCATGTTCTGATTTACCACCATGTTCTCAACTCTAAGGGCTGTGTGGATGTCTTTCAAATGAAAAATTCCTGTCCTCTCTTCTCTTCATAATCAAGTTTTCCACTAACCTTAAGTTATCTTTACCAACATATTGTCAGATATGAAGCTTAATAACCATACCTTAGTCTTTTCTTTCCATAATCATGACATCCATATTCTTATAACACTCCCAGGACACTAAGATTCAACTCCTAAGATTCAATCACTAAGTTCTATGAATTCTATGTCTATAGAATACCTCATTTCTTCCCCTTTCTTTTCATACTGTCTAATATAACTTTCATTAAATCTATATTAATTCCTCAAATCAGTCTCCTATCTCATGCTTCTCTAATTATTCTCTCCTTACTACATGTCCTCCCTACACAATGCTGCCATATTAACCTTCCTAACGTACTACACTCATATAACTCTACTGTTTAGAAAAGCTTCAGGAATTCTTCATTATTAGTGTTCTAAGTACAGAATGCAAGGTTCTCCTATCTCATCCTACTCTCTAACTGTTCTCCCTCAAGTATTGATTTAGACCTTTATCTGTTCAATGCCAGGAATGCTTTCTTTAGCCTCTATTTTCAGTCAAAACACAATTTTTCAAGGCCCAATTCTGTTGATTATTTTTTTTTCACAAAACCATCTCAATTCCACCCAAGTGAATGTGCTATTTTCCCCCAGAAGATTCCCCATGAAGTTGCTAAAGACACAAAGTCACAAGATTCAGCCATCTTCTTTCTCAAGGACTTTACATTCTATTGGGTTCTGGATAAGTCATTTAGCATTACCAATCTTGTATTCTCAGTAGTGCCATGGAATAAAACAATGCCGATCATATCAAGCTCATGAGACTTTCAGAGACTCATATGAATTAATGAATGTTAATTCCTCTGAAAAAGTTTTCAATAGAAAAAGAGACAATTAAGGCAGGACATGTTTTTCATTATATTTTCATAGCCCCAGTGTTTATCATTCCTTGCATAGAGTAGGTGCCTAACAAATGGATCTTGGGTTCAATATGAAGTGTTGACCCTTCTTGTAGTGGTACTTGGGTTTCTGTGATGTCCTGCTTCACTACTCCCACTCACCTACATTTAGACTGAAAGAAGTAGGCATTCCTCTGAAAATCTCCATTCAAGCCTCCTGGCATTTTTATGCTCCTATTACAAAGTTTGTGTTGCATTAACTTCTTTGCATTTAATTTTACTTTTAAAGGAGAAATGAAAAATAATAAAGTACAAGTGCTTATTAATGGTTGCACTGCTATTGCTCATACAGGCTTTGAAGTTAATACTTCATTGGAGATGAATGGGTCTGGGAGCTTGGAGATTTCACAGGCCACTGAGGTGAATAATAATCGTGTCCCTGGCTCCATTTGCATAATGCTTTCCTCACATTGAGCTCAAAGCACTTTGCATTCCCCAAGACCTGGAACATTAGGACTTGTCCTGGACTCTAGTACTGAAAAGAATAAGCTTGTTGACTTAATGAAATCTGGCAATTATACTTTCAACCCATCTGGTGTCCTTGCATCTTTTGGTCTATAGATGGTTTGTAGGGATGTGCTGGATTATTTCATTGGTCGTACCCATCTCCTATCCAAAGAATTTCTAAACAGACTCATCTTCCTTTGGAACACTGAGGTACCTCCCTGGCACCTCATAGCAAGGCACTCCCTATGATATTTCTCCAAGTTCTTGTCCTTGTCCCTGCCCTCCAAGATTTCATGGCTCAGGAAGGGAAGAAAACTAAGGAATAGATCCTAATAACTATACTGCTTGGAGTCAATTATAGGTTGTCTTTCTTTCCATTGCATTGGTATTCACTATTGGCCATTTATCCTTTCTCATAATAATCTATTACTCTCTGCTGGCCCACCATTTCACACTCTGATAGTTCCTTCTTTGTTTCTTCTTCTGTTGTGGTCTCTTCCTCTCTATGTTTCTGGATCTCAGTCTCTCTTTCTTTCTAAGTTTATCTCTGGCTCATGGCTCTTTCTGCCTTTCTGACTGTCTCTCTGTGTCTGTCTCGGTCCACTTCTCTGTCTGTCTGTCTTTCCATGACTCCTCTTTCTCCCTCCATCCCTTGAATATGGGGATTTGCCAACAATTCTGACTTTGGACTACTTTTCTTCTCTTTCTGCCTTCTTCCTGGTTGACCTGATCTACATCATAGGTTTTAAAACTCAGGTCCAAGCAAAGAGGTCTCAATTCCACTAATGTCTCCCTCCTCCCCCAATTACTTTGCTGACATTTAAAAAATGGTTACCTTTATATATACTGTAAGGGCTGGTAGGTGGCATAGTGCATCAAGTACCTGGCCTGGAATCAGGGAAGCCGGTCTTCAAATTCAGCCTCAGATACTTAGTATCTGTTTGACCATGGGCAAGCCATTTAATTTTGTTTACCTCAGTTTTATCATCTATAGCAGTGGTTCCCAAACTTTTTTGGCCTACTGCTCCTTTCCCCAAAAAAATTACTCAGCCACCTGGAAATCAATATTTTTAAAAAAATTTTTTAAATGAAATCAGATCTTTATTATGTGTCAAAGTGGGATGCACAGTAACTTTTTTTTTGCATTGTTTTTTTTTGTTGTTTGTTTTTTAACCATTTATTAATATTCATTTTTAAAATGGTTACATGATTCATGCTCCTACTTTCCCCTTCATCCCCCACACTCCCCCCACCCATGGCCGATGCCCATTTCCACTGTTTTTAACATGTGTCATTGATCAAGACCTATTTCCAAATTGTTGATAGTTGCATTGGAGTGATAGTTTGGAGTCTACATCCCCAATCATGTCTGCCTCAACCCATGCATTCAAGCAGTTGTTTTTCTTATATTTTTCCTCTTCTGCAGTTCTTCCTCTGAATGTGGGTAGCGTTCTTTACCATTATTTTTTAAAATTTTAATAGCAATTAATAGGAAAGATAAATGCACCTGTGGCCATCACCACTCCCCTGGATTCCTGCAGCAACCAACAGGGGGCAGTAGTGCCCACTTTGGGAATCTTTGATCAATAAAATGAGGTGGAGAAAGAAATAGCAAACCACTCTAGTATCTATGCCAAAAAATTCGAATTTGAGTCACAAAGAGTCAGACATAACTTAAATGATTGAATAACAACAATGTACATTCTTTGCTCACTCCCCATGCCAGAAGAATGGGAACCCACTGAGGGCTGAACATTCCTATTTATAGAGATGCTATCCCTAGCACCTAGCAAAGTTTTTACCACATACTACAGTGGGCCCTTGGGATCATTTCATCAAAAACTGAGGGGATCATAGTATGATAATTGAATTATATTTCAAAAGTCTTTTAGTCCAGTCTCACTGTTTTCATTTCATGGCTGAGAAACTGAGTCCAAGGGACATAGGCACTTAGTACCAGAGGTGTCATTTGACCAAATTCTTCTGACTTGCATTTATTAACTGAATAATTTTCCTGACCACTTTCCCAAATGCAGGAATGAACTCCAAGAGATTGCTAGTTTTCCAAAGTCAAATTCTCCAAACCCAAATGATCTTTTCCCATTCTCATCCCAATTCTCCTAGACATACATTACTTGTCAAGCTATGTTACTTCTCTGACACTCAGTTTCCTCATCCATAAAATAAGGGGATGACATTGGACTAGATGACCTCCATGCTCCCTTTCAGCTCTACATCCATGAGCTCACAGCACTCCCTTTATTAATGGCATGGCAGTCTGCCCAGACCCAAGATTTCTGATTCATCTTAGATTCCACCCTCCCCTGCAGCCCCCATATTCAGTCAATCACTCTGCCCATGACTTTGACCTCCCTGATGTCTCTCAAGACTGTTAGTTCATTGCCCTTCTATGGCACCACCCTAGTTCAGCTTCTTATTAACATCCAAAGGGACTTATCCAGCATATCCTTCAATCTCATTGCTTGCCTTGCTTCCCTCCTTAGATTCTTGTTCCAGTGTATCTTCTTAAAGCACAGTTATCAACATACCATTCACATACTCAGCTATCACATAGATATTCGAATTCAACTAGTATTTCAAAAGCTCCTCCTTTGTGCTAAAGGATATTCCAGAGGACAGGAAGAGACAAATGAAACATTCCCTGCCTTCAAGGAGTTTCCATTTTACTAAGATGATCAAAATGCAGAAGAAAAAAAAAAGGAATTCAAATTAATTTGAGGAGATGAAGAATAACAATGGAGGGGAGAAAAACGGTAGCTGGAAAACTTCATCAAGGATGTGGCACCTGAACTGTGCATACAAGAAAGAAATTGGCAGAACAATTCAGTAAATATTTGTTAAGCACTTTCTACATACCAGACATTAAATTAGAGGCTAGAGATATAAATAAATAGTGAAAACAATGCTAGTCTTCAAGGAACCAAAGGGCAAGCAATCAATGCAGGTATTGGTATATACAAGATGCATCCAAAGTTAGTTTGGACCTTGTCAGCTGGAACAGCCAGAGAAGGCCTCCTTCCTAGAAAAGGTAGTACATAAGCCAAGTCTGGAAGAAGCCATTCATTCTAATGGAAAAATGGAGGATGGAAATGCATGGAGGAAGGAAATGACATTTTGAGCTAGGTCAGATTGGCCAGGACTTAGAATGCATTAAGATAGGTTGGAGACAGAGATAAGATCATAATTATGAAGGACATTCAGTGCTAAACTGAGACCTTCACCACTCCCCCCCCCCAGAGACCTTGACAACTTTGAAAGATTTTGAGAAAGGTAATGGTGTGGTTAGCCATTTCTTTGCTTTAGGGCATGAATTTGGTAGCTGTGTGGAGGGTGAATTGGAGGGAGGGGACACTCAGAGAAAGTGCAGAGCTCACCAGGACAAGGGCATTATATCTTCCAGGAAAGCAGAGAGAAGGACAAGAGCCTGGCACAGGGAGATCAGCCTGACCCCTCTCCTGAGACATCTTTCTTACTTCCACATACATGCTGGGTAATACCACTTGGACTTTCTCTGGACCCAACTCATTTGACTTTGAACATATTCACCAATTTTGGACTCCCTTTGCTACAGAGAACCAACTAATTTCTAATGACATCATATTTTTGTGGACAGACAACACTACCCCTTAACCTTTCAACTTTGAAATCTTAGATACATTTTTTTGTTTGTTTGTTTTTAATATTTTTAAACCCTAAACTTCTGTGTATTAGTTCCTTGGTGGAAGGGTAGGCAATGGGGGTCAAGTGACTTGCCCAAGGTCTCTTAGATACATTTTGACTCCATTTCCCTCTTCTCTTGTATTTTCAAAGTTCATTTATAATCACACTTAAAATTAAGTCCTTTAAATTGTTTAATGTTTCTGCATTAGCTTTTGTTGTTGTTGTTATCCACTTGTTTTAGTTGTATCAGATTCTTCATGATGCCATTTGAGGTTTTCTTGGTAAAGATACTAAAGTGGTTTGCCATTGCCTTTTCCAGTTATTTTATAGAAGAGAAAACAAGATAAAGTTAAGTGACTTTCCAAGGGTTACACGCCTAGTAAGTGTTTGAGTCTAGATTTGAACTGAGGTCTTCCTGACTCAAATCCTAGAGCTCTATCCATTGTGCCACCTAGCTGCCCCTGCATTAGCTCTTACCTTTCTAATAGAGTTGCTACTTTCTAGTTTAGTCAAAATCTCATCATCTCTCACATGGATTATTGGGATAGCCTTTTGACCATCTTGTCCCTCTACCCTCTACCAGTCCTCCCCCCAGACCACCACAGCCTGCATATTTTATACATTTTTCTTAGGTTACTCGCATAAAGCATAGACCTAATCAGATTATTTCCTACATCATAAACCTTCAAAAACTCTTGACTGCCAAAATTTAACTCCAGATTCTGTAGTCTGGGAAGCTCTAAAGGTTTCCACAAACCTGCCACATTTGTCTCAGGTCAATTTTCTCCATACATTATAAGTTCTAGCCAAGTGGATAATCTCTCCTTTCCTAAAGATTCCATACACTTTCAGGATGGCTACTGGATAACGCAGTCTCTTCATCTTGTCCTGCCAATTGCAGCTGTGCATGTGGGGAACAGGGAATAACATCATCTCTTTCAAAAAAGTTCTCCATCTATATAATAAGGGTTATGATCTGGTGGATTACAAGTTCTCAATCTTACCATGAAGTCTTTTTAAATGTCATTCATAGCATCTCCATCAAAGAATTGGGGAAGGAAGGTGAAGTCAAGAGATGTGGGTTCAAATCCCAATCTTTTTCACATGTGATTTTGATGATTTAGGGAAAGTTTCCTCCCCTCTCCCCAGTGGACCTTAGTTTTCTTCTTTACAGAAAAAGGCATTGGAGGACACAATAGGCAAATTCCTTTCTACTTTGGAATCTATGTGTGTTTTGTTTTGTTTTGATAAAATCTAATGTGATTTTGGTAATTTAAAAAATAGATTTCATTTTTATCAATCACTACTGCATTTTGATTTATCTTAAAAATCATAACATATAGAGATATTGGAAAACACTTTTAATTGCATTTCGAAAAAGTGAATTTACATATCTATCACATTGAGTCATGTTCGCTATTATGCTGTGGATAAATCAGAATCAAAGCCAGGAAGTAAGGTGTTCAATGATGCCCAGACTCTTTGCAAATGCATTGTTTCCTCACCCCATCAGAGGTCCTCTGCCAAGCCTTGACATTTCAAAAGTACTCAACTAGATAAGTTTGGGGCTGTAACACTAAGATTTAACCCTTTCAACTCTAAACCAATGACCAATTCAATTAATTTTCCTCTTTTAAAAATACTTCATTTTCCCCAATCATATGTAAAAACAATTTTTACCAAACTTTTTAAAAAAGTTTTGAGATCTAAATTCTCTCCCTCCATCCAGTTATCCTTACCTTACTCCCTCTCTTCCCTCATCCTTCCCATAGATGGCAAGGAATCTGACAGAGATTTCACATTCACATTACATTTGCATGTAATCATGCAAAACAATTTTCCATTTTAGCTATTTTGTGGAAGAGAGCTCAGCAAAAATCAAAGGAGGAGGAGGAGGAAAGGAAGGAAGGAAGGAAGTGAAATACTGTCTGTTTCAGTCTACATTCAGATTCCATCATTTTTTTCTTGGAGTGCAGATGGCATTTTTCATCATGAGTCTCTGTGACTGTATTGTAATTCTACGTTGCTGACAATAGCTAGTTTGTTTATAGTCATTTGTTTAAAATATTGCTTTCATTATGTAAAATGTTATCATGGTTCTACTCACTTCACTTTGCTTCTGTTCATGTAAATCTTTCCAGATTTTTCTGAAATCATCCTGTCATTTCTTATAGCACAATAGAATTCCATTAAAAACATATACCAAAACTTGTTCAGCCATTTCCACCAACTCATATGTCAATAACAATAATGTCATTCATAGATCTAGAGTTGGAAGAAACCTTAAATTTATTGTAACTAAACTTCTCCAATTTATAGATTTAACTGAGGTCCAGACTTGATCATGTCAAACATCTTCCTCTCTGTGCAAGATTTCCAGGTGACTCCTAATGATTCAAAGAATCAAATTCAGTGTCTTCTGTCTTGGCATGTCTTGGCATTTACAACCCTTCATAAGGTAGCCACTCCCTATCTTTGCAAGCTTTTTACCTATAACTTGCTATCATACATACTGAAAGTGCTAAACTGACTTTCTTGATGTTCTTTATACATTCTACCTCCAGAATATATTCATACTAACAGATTTCCATGTTAAATGCTCTCCCTCTTTTGTTCCTATTCCTAGCTGCCCTTGGTTCCTTCAAGACCTAACTTATCTTCCCTTTTCCAGAAAATTTTTTCCCAGTAACCACTCTACTAATATCTGCCCTCAGACATTATCTTCTATGTGCTCTTTATATATCCTCATGTGTTTAGTTATTTATAATTGTAGCAAATTCTCAGGAGTCAGTTTTTTAAGTCTCACTTGGAAAAGTGTCTACTCTTCTTCCCCTCATAACCCCAGGTATAAAGGGATTGTAAGAAGGGAGATGTATTTCTAACACTAAATGTTTCAAGTCCCCATTGGTGTACTGTAGACTTCCATAATATTTGATCACACCTTTCCTTGGGATCTAGAATGAACTTCAGCTACCCTTGGATTTCAATAAAGTGATCCCAACAGAGAAGAAAATTATTTCATTGATCATTTTTTGAGAATAGGACTCCAGATGAGTAGAAACAATAGGTCAGACTGCATTGATATATGAAACTTCACTGAATGCCTACTGAATTTGAGTATCACACTGAGGTTCAGTGTTCTCTGTTATCTGGTGGCAATGGGCACCACGTTGGATGCCATGGGGGACAATACATCTTCTGGTCACATTCTCTGCACCCAGCCCCAATTACTTTAAGTTGCCTTAGTGCATACTGTTTATCTCTATATGTGATGGTTTTCCCCCAGTTAAAAATACATGTAAGTCTAGTCTGGTGTAACTTCTGTCCTTATATTCCTAGCATATAGAGAATTGCCTAGAACTCAGTGGCTACTCAGTAACTGTTGGAATTGAATTGAATGTCTCATTCATCTTGGAAAGCCCTTAGCAACATCTCTCATTCTCCCAAATGTGGAAATAATGAAAGGTTCCTTTGTGTGTGTGTGGTCATGTATGGGGTCAGTGGTGTGGGGCAGAAGCATTCTGGGATGCTGTGTAGACTTAAAATATGAAGGTTAATCACTGCAGACAAATCTATTAAACACTTTTCAATTTAATAAATAATGCCCTGATGAATCATCCATCAAAGGAATTCATATTTTTTATCAATATCATTTTGAATATTTCCGCAGCTAATTTGGTATGTCGCTTCATCACTCTGTTCATGTACTTCCAACATCAAAAAGGGCAGGGGAAATTGTTCTGGGGAATGTACTCTCACAGGTCAAGGAAAGAAGCTTAGCTAGAAGGTCACTGAGAGCCTTAGATTTCCATAGTCTCTCTTTAATGGGCATGGATTTTATTTAATGCAGAGAAGCAAGGCATCATAGGGAATACCCGGGTGTAGAATCAGAAAGATTTGTGACAAACAGCAATCTTGGGTATGAATTCATTCACTTTCTGGATGGTCTTGTCCAAATGACTTAGTCTTTCTCAAACTCAGTTTTCTCATCTGTAAAATGGAGATGATATGAACACATGCCACTAAGGGGACTTGTGAAGATCACTTGAGTTGCTCTATGTAGAACACTCTACAATACTAAGAGGCCTATGTAAAAATTCACAGGACTGGACCTCAGATTACACTGGCCTAAATAATGCTCATACACCTTTTACCAGTGCTGACTGGCACCTTCATTGAAACTTAAAGCCAACAACAATAATAATAACTAATAATTAAAAGTATTTACAAGGTGCCAGGTACTGTGGTGAGTGCTTTCCAAATATGTTGTCATTTGATCTTCACCCCAACTCTGGAAAATAGGTGTTATTATTATTCTCATTTGCCACTTGAGGAAACTGACAAAGACAAAAGTTAAGTGACTTGCCTGGGACTGGTGTCCATTAGCAAGATTTGAACTCCCATCTTCTTACTCAAACTCCAGCATTCTATCCACTGGGCCACCTAACTATCCCAATTGCATTTTAGGGAGTTTTGTAGTACCCTGAGAGGTTAAGTGACTTGCCCTGGGTCACATAGCTAAGGATATTCTGTGCAAGAGGTATGCTTTGAGAGAAAGTATTCTTGGCTTTCAGTCTATACATCCCATATTCCAAAACTGTGTCTCTATCATTTTTATATTTATTGTTGTTAACATAAGTCCTCAAATGGGTCTAATGGTTGGCAATATCTCTACAATAAAATGATTAATTCAAAACTTCTGAAAGTTAAATAGCCAACATCAATTCTGCCTTCATGAATAGTGGGCTCCAATGTATAGGATTAAGAAGGGTTATTTTCTTTGGAAAATCAACCCACAAGTAAACATATTCCATTGAAAAGATGAATAGAAAACATGCTGTCCCCATCCCAATCTGTCTTTTCCCTCCCTTCTCAGGTTCAGTCTTTTTTGCTTCAAAGCTCATCTCAGCATCTACCTTTGCCACCAGGCATTTCTGGAGCCCATCAGGATTTTGTTTTTTTTTCTTCTTCTTGAAATGAATTTGTATAATATTGTAATGATTCACTGGTGTCCGTGTTGCCAACTCCCGTCACTGATAGACTCTAAGCTCGTCAAAGGCAGGAATTATTTTTTCATCTCCATCCTCCAGCTACAAATGCAGTTTCCAGCACATTGACACAGCTTAAGAAATGCTTGATAAGTTGAAAAGCATTTGTAGAATCTAGTTGAATTAACATCAACTCCATAATTTTGATTAATACCTAGAAGAGAGCTCAGAATTCATCTAGTTTAATGTTGTCATTTTACAAATTAAGAAACTGAGGAGCAGAGAGAACAGAGATTTGCACAAGTTGCATATTATTACATTTTATTTTTTTTTAATTTTACATCTTCATAGACAATTCTCAGTCATCCTGGTTATAGAGAAACCCAACTCCAGACTCTGTAACCAAGGATATTTTGTATCAGAAAGAGCTGTATCCTTTCAGTCCACTGGATTTGGAAGGAATGGATCCAAACAGGGATGACATTTGGCCATCTTTGTTTAGGAAGTCCTCTTTGGGATCAAACTGAGCAAGTCAGCCTTTTTCTAATACTACAGGATATTGAGGTGCCAGGCCAGGAACATTGTTGAAGAAAAAAAAATGTTGTTTTAGGTGGCTGCTTTTGATCCAGAAATAAAACATAAACACAGTCATATTTTCTGTTTTGAGGGTGTGATGAGATTAAATCCACCCTGCCCATATTTAGATTCAATCACCAAAGGTGAAAACATCTCCATTTAACTCACAACTTCGGTGGTCTGTAACCCATGTGTATTAGAATGAATGACAAATCAGAATTTGCTGACTGCCTCCTGGGCAGTCCTAAGAAAAGCATCTGTTGTGATTGGACATGCAAACTAAGAGGAAGGCACAGGAAGTGATGCTAAAAAAAGGCCCCTTTAAAGAGAGAGAGTTGAGTGTGCCAGGTCTCTTCTGGTTTGTGAATGGGACCTGAAGGATCTCTTCTGGTTCTTTCTTGGATGTGGAGGAGTGCTGGACCTGGGACCCTGAGACCTTGGTGAGACTGCTCTTAAATTTGTCTTAGAGCTACACATGGTGAGTTAAGAAGACTGACTCCTTTAACCTCCCAGGAGGTACTAGCCTCCAGGAGGCTCCCTTGATTGGGAGTAGCCCTTTTGGCTAATCCCCTTTTTAATTGACTTTTAGGCTCTGGCTGGGCCTCTGGAGCCCAGCCAGAGTAAAAACTAGACTTGAATACAGTCTCTTACTCTACTCTCTTCTCATCTCCCTACTTCCAATCTCTCCTATATTTTGTAAATAAATCACTAAAATAATTTTGGGGATTGATAACTATTCAATTCCCTGGTGACCTAACCTTTTATTTATTATATTCAACCAAAAACGCTTTTTCCCCTTACAAGAGTGTGTGTGTGTGTGTGTGTGTGTGTGTGTGTGTGTGTGTGTGTTATTAAGAACTCTTTTTTTGTCTCTAGATAGGAAGATTCCATTCTTGCAATCTGGCACTTCAAACACCAGGAAAGATGGCAATAATAAGACAAACTATAGGAAACTGTGGGTGAACAGAGCCTTATCATCTATTGTGACTCAGAAATATATGCTGACACAAGGGAAAGCCCCAGGGTGCCTGACTGGGACTAGGATTGATGAATTTACTGATCACAGAAATGACCACATTTTCTAAGCTCAGCAATAGATCAGGGAGCTCAGCAACTTAATGACAACATATCTTATCTCTCAATTTCTTCATTTCTTCTGCTGTTGTAGTGATCCTGGCGTACATTGCCTGCTTTGTGGGGGACAAAATGAGGAGGCAGAAGAGAGAGGGAGATAAGAAATAAGAGGAGAAAGAAGCAAAGGGGGAGAAGGAGGAGTAGAAGAAGTAGAATGGGAAAGAGGAAAGTAGAGAAAAAAGGAGAAGCAGGAGAAACCACCCCACATGCTATACCTTTGATAGTTCTCAGTTCCTGTGGTTCTTTTCTCCTCCATTCTTGTACATGCTGTGCTTTCTAGGGTTGCTTAGGTTGGAGTTTCTAGCAGTTGTGACAATGGGATGCTGATACCTTCCCAGGCCTTCACTCAGTTACAATAAACCCATGTGGTTTTCAAAGTCCTTTTCATTATACATTCATTGTTATCTTCTTTTCAGTGAATGAGGAAGATGAAATTCTAAGGGATTATATCACTTTTGCAGACTCACTCAGGTAAATCTCTAATTCAGCACTAATATAGTAACACACCTAGAAATGAGGAGTCATCTGTCTGTCCAGCCTAAGGAGGGGCAGAGCAGATCAAAGCTTCCATAGTGATGAAAAGTGGGATGGGAAGGAGATCTTGGGAAGCTTGGAAAGTCATAATTTCCCGCCTGAATGAAATACAGAAATGAAATACAGAGTTGGAGAAACAAAGACTGATAGAGATAGAAGGAGACAGAGATATTTATGTGTGTATATAAACAAAAGATCATATAAGACCACTCCCATTTCCTTCTAAACTTTATTACTAAATCAATAGTTTTGTTAAATGCTGTATATATCATATACTCAGAATTAATGCAGGACTTTTAAAAGCATTTAATAAAGCCATTATGGAAAAATGAATTAGATGTTAGAACAATGAAGTAGATTCAGAACTGGTTGTATAACTAGAGTAAAAGGTTATGTTAATTGTTGGGTTACAACCTGGTAGGAAGTCTCCAGTGGAGATATGCTCTGCTCCTCCTCTGGCTGGATAGACAGATGACTCCTCATTTCTAAGAGTGTTACCATATTAGTGCTGAATTAGAGTAGATATCTGATTGGATTTATTATGATAGCAGCTTAGAACTTAAAAGTCCCAAAGCAATCCTGGAAACATGTACCATCCCATGGCTGGATTGGATAATTATTTCTAGAATTCTTTTTTTTCCTTGATCACATCAAGTTCACTGGTCTATACGATGAGGACATTTTTCCCTTCTCTTGTCTTATGGTACTTCTCCCATTTTCTATGAGAGGGAGAGAAGATAGGTGTGTTTCAGAGGTCTTTGATTCCAGGAGCTGATATGATGAGCTGACACTGTTATAAGACTCATGGACTTGCAAAGGATCTGACTAGTGTAAGGGTGGGGTTGAAACTATATCATACCATTTTAGCTTTGATATCTTAATTAGATGAGAAATTGTCTAAATCAAGCAATCAATTATAGATGTCAATTTATTGGAAAAATGTTCTATGACCTAAGATGAGATAGCACAAAAATCAGATCCAGATGCACAGATAAAATTGGGACACACCTAACAATGTCTAAAAATCATCAAGTGAGATAAGAAGAAATCGAATTCCAGAAATATGAACAAGTATGGCCTTAAAACACCTTCCCGAGAAGTTATTTTTTTTCTATAGGGAGGAAGTGAGGAAAGAAGACACCCCATGAACCAAACTTCTAGCAACCAGCAACTGAGAATTAACCATCTGAGACTCTAACTTTGAGTCGATTTTCTTCTGCAATCTGTAAGTATTTGTAGGAGAATGAATCATACAAAGACTTTGAAGTGCATGAGGGAGGCCATGTTTTATACCAATTATTTGTTTTTATAGTGTTGTTGCTCTTGTTTATCCTTCAATTTCCAAGAGGACCAGTGGCATCATGGGGTGATGTCCTGACTTGTGCATGAGTTGGATTTAAGTGAGGCAGAGAGACATAGTTATCAGGCACTCTCCTTTTCAGAGTCATTGATGTCTGGCAGCAAGACAGAAATCAAAATGACTAGTGATGGCCTGGGCTGCAGTGGATGACCTTGGGGTTATCAATGCCTGACCAGGCATTAAGCATTACACAGATCCTGTTTTAACCTTCTTTATGGCCACTGTAATACATTGTTCTCATCTGTACATTCATCCAGAGGAACTCTTCACATGCCTGGGGTACATTTCTCTTAAACTCATCAATGAATTTGAGACTTGTTTACCTTCAAACAGATTTATTCCATCCACTGAGATCATTTATCAGGGTATGGATGTTGCACATGCTACAGCTTCTTGAAGTCACAAGTGAGAATTGAATGCCAAGAAGAAACCAAAGGTGGATGATCATTGCTGAAGAGAACATAGAAAGCCCTCATGAAAGAGTTAATAGTCCTCCATGGAAACCCATACACCCCTTAGATGAGCAGCTAGATGTTGCAGTGGATAGATAGAATGCTAGACATGGATCCAGCAAGTTTTCTCTAAGTGAGTTAAATCTGGCCTCAGACCTTTACTAGGTCTGTGATCCAAGGCAGATCACTTAGCACACTTTGCCTCGGCTTCCTCATCTGTAAAATGAGCTCAAAAAGGAAATGGCAAATCACTCTGGTATCTGGTACCTTTGCCAAGAAAATCCCAAATGGGGTCAGGAAGAGTTGGACACAACTGAAACAATACTATTATACTGGACCACTTTAGTAAATAATACTTTCTTTACAACTAAGGGTAGTTGAATAAAATTATTTTCAATTCATCATCTTGTGGTAATGGTCAGGAATACAATACTGGGGGCTCAATCCGATAGCATTATAGAAAACCATTCCACTACCTGCTCAAGGGTATGTGTTTGTGGGTGGGTGGTGATAGCTAGCCTGGACCTGGGGACATGAATTATCAACAAGAGTGGTAACTGGGATGAGGATGCTCAGAGCTGATGTGGTTTACAATTGTATGAACTCCTTCAATTCCCTTAATAAACTTGTTAGTAAGTTGTTATCATTTTCTTCATTTTATAGTTGAAGAAATAATTAATACTAGGGAGAGGAAGTGACTTAGTTCTATTCAAATAGTATTTTTTTTGGTAAAATTAGTGAAGTAATAAAAATTTAACTAATGAATTTGTAAGATGGGATTCACACTTAGGTCCTCCAACTTTCAGATTTAATGGTTTGCACCTTACTTCAAAACCAGAAAAAATCTCTATGATTTCTGTGATCTTTCTCATCCTACTTATCAACCCAGTATCAACTGACCTTTAGATCCTATCCAAAGTAAGACATCAGATGTGTAGTCAAAGTTATTTCTTTCATTCAAGGAATTCCTTCAGCAGAGAGCACTTTGAATCTGTCTCCCATTCCATTTATATCCTTTGTTTTTGCTTCTATTCTTCCTACCCATAGTCTTTTGTAATTTCCCAAAAAATACCTTGTCTTTATTTTGTATGCATTTTGTATTTATTTGTTTATGTACATGTAATTTCCCCTGATTTAATATCAGTTCATGGAGTCCTATGATTGCTTCACTTTTGTCTTTGTTTTCCAAGAACCTAGCATGATGGCAAGTATATAGTGTTTGACCTAGAACTTAATGAATAACTGAATGATTCTGCTTCCTTTATCAAATATTTAAAATTTTTAAAACAGTTTTGAGAGAAATGAGAAACATAAAGAATACTTGTTCAAATGATTACACATGTAAAATATCTGATTGCTCAATGTCTCAGCAATGAGAGAGTAAGGAATGAGAGAGGGAGGTTCAGAAGAAGGGAGGGAATTTGGAACTCAAAACAAAAATGTAATCATTGTTTTTACATATAGTAGGAGAAAACAAAATATCATTTAGAAAAGAATTCATGTTCAATTGTTTTGGAAAGAAGTTGACAAAGGATGCCAGAAACAATATTCTCTTCAACCCTAACCATCAAATGCTGCCTACTAAATCAGTCCTTTTTCTTTCTAACACCCAGATGAGCCACAATTGTAGAGAGGTTCTCTGGAAAACTCTGGATGGTTTGTAACAAATTCATACAAATTTGTGTCTACACATGTCAATGTGGAATGGAAATGTGAATCATTCTGGTGATGCTATTTAGACAATAAGATGTCTATGCTTTGGATTTAAAACAAAAACTCACACGGTGATTCCAATGAGTACAAGATGATGAAGCCATAGAAACCCAGTTAATTGAACCCATGGTAAGGCAGTATAGTGGGACTGTTTCATTTCTTTTAAGCTGATATGTGGCAAATGCTTAATTTCCTTCCAATTTGTAAAGTATTTGCATGTTGAGAGTATGACAAAGTAGGGGATCTAAGTATCTATGGGAGAGAGAGGAGAGAAAGAAGAAATGAAAAGACAAGGAAAAGAGCAGAGAACTTCCTTTTCTCTGAGGCCCTGCTTTTCCTGTGTTCTTTACGCCACCTCACTGCCACATTGTCATTACTAAGTAGGATGAATGTTGCACAGTGAGATTTGGTGCACACCCTGAACCAAATGAGGAGGTATTGCTAGGCACAGCAAAGAAGCTTTCTAAATTACCTTCGATCCCAAGGACATGAATCAGCACAGAGAGGTGGAAAGAGAGAACAAAACTAACACATGCTCAGCTACAGAAATTGACACTTGTTTACAACTTGGCTGGACTTCGGATTAAACTAATTGATGGAAGAAAGTGTAAGGTTGTGGAAAGAGTACTGACACAAGAGCCAGAATGAGAAATCAAGGCTTATAGAGGCAAAAAGTACTTTCCTGAGGTCACATTAATATCATGTGAAAGAAAAAACACTTGCATCCCAATGTCTTTTAATTTCAAGACCAATATTTTGTTTTGTTTCATTTTGTTTTTTTATTTTTTCCCCATGTCATCAGGTGTTCTACATGAAGGACAAACAGGAAGAGATTCCATTTGTTCCTTTGCCTAAATTCCTATAGTAGTGTTTCCTTATTTGATTGCTTTTCTTCATCAAATAGACTTTCTGATTGTCCTCTTCATTTCATCTTCAAAGTTAGCACAAGTAGCAAAATGGAGAATACATCTGTGGATAGATACATAAATGTCATATACATATATATATATATATATATATATATATGATTATGTATATGTCTGTATGTGTGCATAACTTGAAAAAAGTATCACCAGGGAAAGTATCACGCAATGGAGCAGATATGGGGGGAAATAAGCCAAAATTGTCAGGATTTAGATCAGTGGTTCCCAAAGTGGGCACCACTGCCCCCTGGTGGGTGCTGTGATGATCAAGGGGGTGCAGTGATGGTCACAGGTGCATTTGGGGGGCCGTGATAGTATATGACAGGGGACGCTAAGTAATATTTATTCTGGAAAGGGGGCAGTAGGCCAAAAAAGTTTGGGAACCACTGATCTAGATCAAAAAAAAGGAATTTAAATCATGACTTATGCAGAGAATTAAATCTTTGATAGGTCTAAACAACCGGGTAAAAGTTCTCCTTTTATATGTCATCAACACTTCATGAGGTTTTGGAATGATATTAATATCTAATTGAAGATATTGTGAAGAGAACACAAAGTCTGGAGGGTCTTTTCAATCATGAAATATTTCAAGCTCTGGCCCAGGTCTCAGATCTATGACAGTTGTTGTGAGTGATATGGGAAGAGTTTTTAATTTATATATTTTTCCACTTAATAGTTATTTGGAATATTTTTTTCATAGGACCACAGATGGTTTTAATTTTTACATCTGAGAACTGCCTATTCATATTTTTTGACATTGTTTCAAGTGGGGAATGATTTGTATTCTTAAAAATTTGACAGTTCCATATATATGAGTGAAATAAAGCCTTTTTCAGTTACATTTCTTGTAATTTCCTCTTCCCCCCCAAGTTTGTTGTTTCCTTTCTCTTCTTTCTGGCTTTGATTTTGTTTGTATGGGACCTTTTTAATTTAATGTAATCAAAATCAATTTCATTTTATAATATTCTCTATGATTTATTTGATCATGAACTTCCCCTTATGCATAAGTATATGCAATAAACTTTTCCATTTTCCCATAATTTGTTTATGGTGTCATTCTTTATTTCTAAATCAAATATCCATTTTGACTTTATCCTGGTATGTGGTTTAAAATGTTGGTCTATGCCTAGTTTCTGCCACAATATTTTCCAGTTTTCCCCTTAGTTTTCTCAAATTATGAGTTCTTTCTCCCAAAGCCTGTATCTTTGATTTCATTGAATATTCACTCAGTAGCTATGGACATTAAGTGAAGTAATGATTACTTCATCTATTCCATTGATCTAATACTCTATTTCTTAGCTAGTACCAGATTGGTTTGATGATTACTGATTTATAGTATAGTTTGAGATCTGATATAGCTAGCATCCTTTCTTAATTTTTTTAAATAATTCCCTTGTTATGCTGAACCGTTTGTTTTTCTAGATGAATTTTATTATTACTTTCTAGTTCTGTGAAATGATTTTTTGTGGTTTGATTTGTATGACACTGAATAGGTAAATTAATATAAGTAGGATTGTCATTTTTATTATATTGATAGCCTATCCATGAGCAATTAATGCCCC